>NC_092747.1:78426846-78730255 GCF_047496795.1 Chiloscyllium punctatum | reverse complement strand
ACTTGTTGGGCCAAAGGGCCTGTTTCCATGCTGTAGGGAATTGAATCGAATCTAATCAAGCTTTGTTCTTTGCTTTGGAGGCCTCCAAGGTAATCTTCTAGTCCAAGGCCGACATTGGTGCAGGATGAGTCGTGCCCTTGTTTCTTCTTTCGGGAGGTGCTCAAGGAGAGCTTTATGCTCAGCTGCCTGAAGGCTTGGTAATGTCATTTCAGTCTGACAACCTGCGGATTCACAATTCCCTTTTGTGATAGACTTTATGACACATAGCTCACAGACACCGCAGCCTCCCAGTTATTCTTGTCCTCTATCACAGTGTATGGAAGCACCGGTGAGAGTTTGGACCAGTCGTTACCTCTGGATGAGCTGACTAAGGCCCTGAGGATTTCGAAAAGAATAAAGCTACCAGAAGCGATGGCTTACTGGAAGAATTGTATTCAGCTTTGTGGTACCTGATTTGCCAGGACTTGCTGGAGGTGTATGGCAGCATGTTTCTGTGAGGTAGCATATACAAATCATGAGAAAAGGTAACATCACCCTCATCTTTAAGTGGAGGGGGGAGAGAGGACATTAGAAATTGGTGACCAGTTTCACTGCTGATTGTTTACTACAACATTCTAAGGCCATCACCAACCATGTATCACCTGTCCTTCGTGGAGAAGTTTATGAAGAAGAACATCTTTGACCACAAGTCCATCAGGAAGTGGTCAGCACATAGTGTCCTTGACACCCTTCGGGAAAAGGAGGGGGCGGATCCTATTGAGCAGTTCCCTAAGCAGACTGTCAAAGCCATTTGGCAGAATGCCTCATCGCCAGAACTTTCCAACAAGCACCAAGACATGGCTTGGCTGGTGGTGAGAAGGGCTCTGCCTGTGAGATCCTTTATACATGCCCGGACTCTCAGCCGCACCGCATGCTGCCCTCATAGCGGCTGTGGGGGGGAACGAGACTGTCACACACCTCCTTCTGGAATGTGTCTACGCAGAAGAAGTCTGGAGAGGAATGCAACGGTGTTTGTCGAGGTTCAGCCCGAGCAGCGCCGTGACGCAGGATTCCGTGCTATATGGTCTGTTCCCCAGGATGCACACCGAGACGAACATCAACTGTGCCTGGTGGATCATCAACTCGGTGAAGGACCCTCTCTGGGCGGTCCGAAACCTGTTGATCCTCCAGCTGAAGGAGTTGACCCCAACTGAGTGTTGCAGACTGGCACATTCCAAGGTCCAGGACTACGTGTTGAGGGACGCGCTGAAGCTTGGGGCAGCTGCCGCCAAGGCACGGTGGGGAAAGACCACCGTGTAACATCTGCCTGCCTAAGAAGAACTGGGGGCTTACGCAGCCATTTGGGCTCTGTTGACGCCTCAGCTAAATATATGGACATATGATTGATACATGTACAGACCTGTATATAAAAATGATAAATTCTGATCTCTGTATGTAAATGTTTACGTATGTATGGCATGACCAACTGTACAGACCATCAAATTATTTTATGAACAAAGTATATTTTTGAAATTTAAAAAAAATCACCAACCATGTCACATCTTCTCTGGGATTGGTGATTCACCCCAACCAAACATGTGCTGTACTGGGTGGGAAGATCTTGGAGGCTTTCATATCCCTGAGGAATGGGAGGCTCTACGTGCAGAACAGGTGGGGTAGATGCCTGCTTCATCAGCCTGGACTGAGAGAAGGCCTTTGACAATATATCTCACATCTACATGGGGGACGTGTACTCAAAATAGGGTTTGGGGAGGGAATTTGCAACTGGATCTAACTGCTGTACACCAACATTATTAGTGCAGTCTCGGTCATTGGATGGGAATCAGAAAGCTTCTCGATCAGACCTGCAGTCAGGTAGGGCTGCATACTCTATCCTGGCTTGTTTGTCTGTTTGTGTAGAGCCTTTTTATTGACTCAAATCAGGAAGAATGTGAAGCTGGCAGTGGAGGCTTGTAGGTCAAAACCTCCCTGTACATGGATGACATTGCCATTTTCTGGTTGAGCTGCTGTTGATGCAGACTCATGAGCATCTGCAACCAGTTCAAACTGGCCTTGTGAGCTAATGTAAATTTAAGACAAGTGAGGCCATGTTCTTAGGGAACTAGGCCAACTGATTTCTGATCCCCTTCACCCTCTGGGCAGATTACATGTAGAGGCTGGGAATATGTTTTGGAGGGTCTTAGGCAAGTGCAAAATCTTGGGAGAAGTGAAACAGAAGCAGGTCCTTTGGAAGCACCAGTCCCTCTCCATTGTGGTTGAAAACCTGGTCAACAGATATGAGACATTCTGTCTATAGTTGTACGTGGTACAGGTCTGGCCCATTCCACAAAACTGCATGATGCAGTCTCCCGAGCCATCTTCCAATTCATTAGGAGGTCTAAGGTGGACCGTGTCTGCACGGGCACCATGTACATAAATCTAGATGGCAGAGGTGAGGAGTCAATCATACTCCTCTTCCTGACGACTATCTTTGTGTGTAACTGCATCTAGCTGTGCCTCGGCCTTTGGTACGCAAACATGAAGTGTCACTGTGTACTGAGGTTTTACATGGCCCCGGTGTTGCGAAGGATAGGACTGGCCAAATAGTTTGAACATTCCAAACCACTTATCCTTCATTGAGAAATTTGTAAAGACCACAAGTCCACCAGGAAGTGATCAGCACAGTGTCCTCAAGACCCTGCGGGAAAAGGAATGGATGGTCCTGCCATGTGGTTCCTTGAGCAAACCATCAAAGTTGTTTGGCGGAATGCCACATCACCAGAACTTTTCAAGAAGCACCAAGATATCACTTGGCTGGCAGTGAGAAGGGCACTATCTGTGAGATTCTTCTTGAATGTCTGGCCTGTCTATCCGCACGCTACCCTCAAAATGGCTTTGGGGGAGTAGAGACTATCATACATCTCCATCTGGAATGTGCCTTTGAAAAAGAAGTCTGGAGAAAGGTGCAATGGTTTTTGTTGAGGTTCATCCTGAGCAGCTCTGAGACACAGGACTCTGAGTTTTATGGGCGCAAGACAAACATCAACTGTGCCTGAAAGACCATCAACTCAGAGAAAAATACCATTGGTCTGCCCGAAACTTATTGGTCTTCTAGAACAAGGGGTTAACTTCAATTGAATGTTGCAATACCTTGGACACATACCTTGTAGTCCTAGACCTTGGAAAGAGATGTACTAAAGCTTGGGGAAGCTACTGCCAAAGCACAGTGGGAAAAGATCATGGTTTGAGGTCTTTTTGCTGAAGTTTTACAGGGATCCATTCAATTATTGGATGCTCTCGATGCTCAAACACATGTTAAAAAAGTCTTGTTTGCTGGATAGAGTCAAACTCCAATGTTTGTTTGTTTCCTCATGTTGTTTCTGTACATAACTGAACTGTTTGTCATAATTTTATGTAACTTTATGCGTAGAAAAAAGTGTACTTAAATTTTCTTTTAAATTTAAACATTACTGCTAACAGTTCCCCCACAATGGTGGGAATGGCTGAATAAACCAAAGACTCCATTTCACATTAACCATGAAGGTCCTGTCATGGGCTCAATGCTCTTAATCATTGTGGACACTCGCTCAAAGTGGCTGGAGGTGCTCAGAGTTTGCATTGATCAAACTTGGAAATGACAATAGAAAAACTGTGTGCATCTTTCTGAATACACATTCTCCCAGAAGTGTTGGTCATAAATAATGACCCATCATTTAGCAGTATGGAATTTGAGTAGCTCCTAAGGTTCAATGGCATTTGACATATAAGGGCAGCTCCGTGGAGTCATAGAGATGTACAGCATAGAAACAGACCCTTCAGTTCAACTCGTACATGCTGACCAGATATCCCAGCCCAATCTAGTCCCACCTGCCAGCCCTGGCCCTTATCTCTCCAAACCCTTCCTATTCACATACCCATCCAAATGCCTCTTAAACATTGTAATTGTACCAGCCTCCACCACTTCCTCTGACAGCTCATTTCATTCACATACCACCCTCTGCATGAAAAAGTTGCCCTGTAGGTCTCTTTTATATCTTTCCCCTCTCACCCTAAACCTATGCCCTCTAGTTCTGGACTCCCCGACCCCAGGGAAAAGACTTTGTCTATTTACCCGAACCGTGCTCCTCATTATTTTGTAAACCTCTATAAGCCTCCAATGCTCCAAGGAAGACAGCCCCAGCCTGTTCACCTCTCCCTATAGCTCAAATCCTCCAACCCTAGCAACATCCTTGTAAATTTTTTCTGAACCCTTTCAAGTTTCACAACATCTTTCTGATCAGTAGGATACCAGAATTGCATGCAATATTCCAACAGTGGCCTAACCAATGTCCTATACAGCCGCAACATGACCTCCCAATTCCTGTACTCAATACTCTGACCAATAAAGGAAAGCATGACAAATGCCGCCTTCACTATCCTATCTACATGCGACTCCACCTTCAAGGGGCTATGAATCTGTACTCTAAGGTCTCTTTGTTCAGCAATACTCCCTAGGACCTTACCATTAAGTGTATAAGCCCTGCTAAGATTTGCTTTCCCAAAATGCAGCACCTCACATTTAGAACATAGAAAAATACAGCGCAGTACAGGCCCTTCGGCCCTCGATGTTGCGCTGACTGAAACCTACCTAACCTACACTAGCCCAATAACCTCCATATGCTTATCCAATGCCCGCTTGAATGACCATAAAGAGGGAGAGTCCACCACTGATACTGGCAGGGCACTCCATGAACTCACAACCCGCTGAGTAAAGAATCTACCCCTAACATCTGTCCGATACCAACCTCCCCTTAATTTAAAGCTGTGTCCCCTAGTAACAGCTGACTCCATACGTGGAAAAAGGTTCTCACTGTCAACCCTATCTAAACCCCTAATCATCTTGTACACCTCTATCAAATCTCCCCTAAACCTTCTTTTCTCCAATGAGAACAGCCCCAAGTGCCTCAGCCTTTCCTCATACGATCTTCCTACCATGCCAGGCAACATCCTGGTAAACCTCCTCTGCACTGTTCCAGTGCTTCCACATCCTTCCTATAGTATGGCGACCAGAACTGTACACAATACTCCAGATAAGGCCGCACCAGAGTCTTATACAACTGCAACATGACCTCAGGACTCCGGAACTCAATTCCTCTACCAATAAAGCCCAGTACACCATATGCCGTCTTCACAGCACTATTTACCTGGGTGGCAACTTTCAGAGATCTGTGTACATGGACACCAAGATCCCTCTGCTCATCGACACTACCAAGTAGCCTACCATTAGCCCAGTAATCCATCTTCTTATTACTCCTACCAAAGTGAATGACTTCACACTTAGCTACATTGAACTCCATTTGCCACCTTTCTGCCCAGCTCTGCAACTTATCTATATCCCACTGTATCCTACCACATCCTTCTTCGCTGTCCACAACTCCACCGACTTTCGTATCATCCGCAAACTTGCTCACCCAGCCGTCAAGCCCCTCCTCCAGGTCATTTATAAAAATGACAAACAGCAATGGTCCCAAAACAGATCCTTGTGGAACACCGCTAGTAACTGCACTCCAAGATGAACCTATACCATCAACTACTACCCTCTGTCTCCTTCCAGCCAGCCAATTCCTAATCCAAACCTCTAATGCACCCTCAATGCCATACCTCCGTAGTTTTTGCATTAGCCTGCCATGGGGTACCTTATCGAATGTCTTGCTAATATCCATATACACCACATCTACTGCTTTACCCTCGTCCACTTCCTTGGTCACCTTCTCGAAGAACTCAATAAGGTTTGTGAGGCACGACCTGCCCTTCACAAAACCATGCTGACTATCCTTGATCACATTATTCCTATCCAGATGTTCATAAATCTTATCCCTTACAATTCTCTCTAAGACTTTGCCCACAACAGAAGTGAGACTCACTGGCCTATAGTTACTAGGGCTGTCCCTACTCCCCTTCTTGAACAAGGGGACCACATTCGCTATCCTCCAGTCTTCTGGCACTATTCCCGTAGACAACGACGACATAAAAATCAAGGCCAATGACTCCGCTACCTCCTCCCTAGCTTCCCAGAGGATCCTAGGATAAATGCCATCAGGCCCAGGGGACTTATCTATTTTCACCCTTTCCAGTATTCCCCGGACCTCTTCCCTACATACCTCAAAGCCATCCATTCTAATCACTTGTGACTCAATATTCACATCAGCAACAATGTCCTGTTCCTGAGTGAATACTGATGAAAAGTATTGATTTAGTGTCTCTCCAATCTCCTCTGCCTCCACGCACAACTTTCCACTACTATCCTTGACTGGACCGATACCTACCCTAGTCATCCTTTTATTCCTGACATACCTATGGAAAGCCTTAGGGTTTTCCCTAATCCTACCAACCAAGGACTTTTCATGTCCCCTTCTCGCTGCTCTTAGCTCTCTCTTTAGATCCTTCCTGGCTACCTTATAACTCTCAATTGCCCCAACTGAACCTTCACGCCTCATCTTTACATAGGCTGCCCTCTTCCCTTTTACAAGGGATTCCTCCCAGCCCATTGGCCCAATCTGGTCAAGATCCTACTGTAATCTGAGGGAACCCTCTTCGCTGTCCACTACACCTCCAATTTTGGTGTCACCTGCAAATTTACTAACTGTACTTCTTATGCTCACATCCAAATCATTTATGTAAATGACAAAAAGTAAAGGACCCAGCAATTATCCTTGTGGCACTCCACTGGTCACAGGCCTCCAGTCTGAAAAACAATCCTCCACCACCACCCTTCGTCGTCTTGAAAGGATTGGACACTCTGGCAGCTGGAAACATGTTTCCACTGATGGGTGAGTGCCGAACCAGAGGACACAGCTTAAAAATACGGGGTAGACCATTTAGGACAGAGATGAGGAGAAACTTCTTCACCCAGAGAGTGGTGGCTGTGTGGAATGCTCTGCCCCAGAGGGCAGTGGAGGCCCAGTCTCTGGATTCATTTAAGAAAGAGTTGGATAGAGCTCTCAAAGATAGTGGAATCAAGGGTTATGGCGATAAGGCAGGAAGAGGATCCTGATTAGGAATGATCAGCCATGATCATATTGAATGGCAGTGCAGGCTCGAAGGGCTGAATGGCCTACTCCTGCACCTAATGTCTATTGTCTATTGTCTTCCTTTGAGCCACTTCTATATCCAAATGGCTAGTTCTCCCTGTATTCTGAGATCTAACCTTGCTCATCAGTCTCCCATGGGGAACCTTGTCGAACGCCTTACTGAAGTCCATATAGATCACATCTACTGCTCTGCCCTCATCAATCCTCTTTGTTACTTCCTCAAAAAACTCAATCAAGTTTGCAAGATATGATTTCCTATGCACAAAGCCATGTTGACTATCCCTAATCAGTCCTTGCCTTTCCGAATATGTGTACATCCTGTCCCTCAGGATTCCCTCCAACAACTTGCCCACCACCAACGTCAGGCTCACTGGTCTATAGTTCCCTGGCTTGTCCTTACCACTCTTCTTAAACAGTGGTACCATGTTAGCCAACCTCCAGTCTTCCGGCACCTCACCTGTGACTATCGATGATACAAATACCTCAGCAAGAGGCCCAGCAATCACTTCTTCTCTAGCTTCCCAAAGAGTTCTAGGGTACACCTGATCAGGTCCTGGGGATTTATCCACCTTTACCCATTTCAAGACATCCAACACTTCCTCCTCTGTAATATGGACATTTTGCAAGATGTCATCATCTATTTCCCTCCACTCTATATCTTCCATATTCTTTTCCACAGAAGTATTGATGCAAAATACTCATTTAGTATCTCCCCCATTTTCTGCGGCTCCACACAAGGGCCACCTGGTTGATCTATGAAGGGCCCTATTCTCTGCCTAGTTACCCCTTTGTCCTTTAATGTATTTGTAAAAACTCTTTGGGTTCTCCTTAATTCTATTTGCCAAAGTTATCTCATGTCTGCTTTTTGCCCTCCTGATTTCCTTCTTAAGTGTACTCCTATTTCCTTTATACTCTTCTAATGATTCACTTGATCTATCCTGCCTATACCCTTACATATGCTTCCTTCTTTTTCTGAACCAAATCCTTAATTTCTTTAGTCATCCAGCATTCCCTATACCTACCAGCCTTTCCTTTCACCCTGACAGGAATATACTTTCTCTGGATTCTCGTTATCTCATTTCTGAAGGCTTCCCATTTTCCAGCTGTCTCTTTACCTGCAAACATCTGCCCCCAATCAGCTTTTGAAAGTTCTTGCCTAATACCGTCAAAATTGGCCTTTCTCCAATTTAGAACTTCAACTTTTAGATCTGTCTATCCTTTTCCATCATGATTTTAAATCTAATAGAATTATGGTCACTGGCCCCAAACTGCTCCCCCACTGACACCTCAGTCGCCTGCCCTACCTTATTTCCCAAGAGTAAGTCAAGTTTTGCACCTTCTCTAGTAGGTATATCCACATACTGAATCAGAAAATTGTCTTGTGTGCACTTAACAAATTCCTCTCCATCTAAACCCTTCACACTATGGCAGTCCAAGTCTATGTTTGGAAAGTTACAATTCCCTACCATAACCACCACCCTATTTTTCTTACAGATATCATTCATCATCCAATGGTCTGGCAAAAAGATTTGCCCAAACTTTGAAGTTGGGCTTAAAAAAAAAGCAATTTACAGCTTCACTAGATACTAAACTATTCAAGTCCCTCTTTGATTTAGTTGGGTGGCACGGTGGCACAGCGTTTAGCACTGCTGCCTCGCAGCGCCAGAGACCTGGGTTCATTTCCCGCCTCAGGTGTGGAGTTTGCAAATTCTCCCCGGGTCTGTGCGGGTTTCCTCCCACAATCCAAAAATGTGCAGGTTAGGTGAATTGGCCAAGCTACATTGCCTGTAGTGTTAGGTGAAGGGGTAAAATGTAGGGGAATGAGTCTAGGTGGGTTGCGCTGCAGAGGGTCAGTGTGGACTTGTTGGGCTGAAGGGCCTTTTTCCACACTGTAAGTAATCTAATCTAATCTAAACTGTACCTCATGCAGCTCCAGTAGAGTTGCTAATGAGGAAAAGATTCGGCATCAGGTTAAATCTGGCTTTCCTACTGCCATTTTCACCTTCTCCCTCCCCCCCCCCCACCCCAGGTCCGGGAAGATCAATGTCATATACAAGCCATTGTAAGCAAGAGAGATGGTTAACTTCAGAGGACAACGTTTGGTGCAAAAACTGCATCAATGGCCCTGCGTGGGTAAGAGGTATGGTCCATACGAGGTCAGGTGCAGTGAAGTATGAAGTTTGGATAGGTGTGACGGTCAACAGCAAGAATGTGGACTGTTTGAAAACTGCAAACTCACAAACAGGATGGGAATATAACGTGACCAACTCCCCAAAACAATCAGGAGAAAGTGAGGACTGCAGATGCTGGATATCAGAGTCAAATTATGTGGCACTAGAAAAGCGCAGCCAGTCGAGCAACATCCAAGGTGAAGGAGAATTGATTTTTCGAGCATAAACCTTTCATCAGGAAATGTCTGCCTGGCTGTGCTTTTCCAGCGCCACACTTTTTGGCTCCTCAAAACAGTCAGAAAGGCTGTCAGAACCTCTCCAATAAGCATCAAACAGACCTCAGAATCTGAGATGGAAACAGTGTTTTCCACCCCCTTGACGCCTGAAGAAGTGAATGAATTTCTTTCAAGATGCACTGGGCGCAAGAAGTGAGCTACTCTAGATTACACACCTACTGTATCCAAGGCAGAGTCAGAGAAACCTGACCTGGTGCTATAACACTCCAGGAGGAGCTAGTGAAAAAACACGGCTCAGAGGGGAAGAGAGTTAATGATTGTAACAAGGTTAGCCAGATGGACCTCATACAAGATGATGAGTTCTCTCACTGAGGCTACAGGGTGCCTTGGCTAACAGACAACAGTAGTGTCAGGCATCTGATCACTCTGACAGCTAGCTCTGAGAGAGCTGGATCAGTGTCAAGGAATTTCCACGTATAAATAAAGGATGACTTGGTGATAGGATGCTGGCCTCTGTGGAGTGATTTCAGGGGTGGTAGGGCTCATGCAGTTGGGTATTTCTACAGGCAGCCTGGGGACTTTCTTGTCTGGACTGCCAGTTGGATTTTTCAAAAGGTGGGCCGTAGTCCATTGGCTCTGTCTGTAGAAATTAAGGGGAGATTGGATGGAGGTAAGGACAGCTGCTACTGAAGGTTATTATTCAGTTCTAAGGGAAGTAAACTAGGGGAAAGCAGGATAACAATTATCAAGGATGTCATAGTATGTGCATGGGGAAATAAGGTATAGCTTGAATGAGAAAGGGAGTTATGTTGGGGGATGGGAGGGTCTCATCTATAGTCAGGAATATCTTGGCTTCACGGAAAGACATTAAGTTACCACAACTGACATGTCTACTTCAAATGCCAAGGGCTAGGTAGGAAAAATACCATAGGAGAGGGGTAAAGAGTTTATTGTAGTGAATGTGATAGTTGAGGCAAAATCCCCCATGGAGCCTCACGGCAGAAATCCTCCAAAAGACTTAGACAAAAAATACTCAAGTTTCATCCTACAGTTTCCAGTAAGCATGCAACATTACTTGGACAGTAACTTGCAGGTGAAGCTTCATTCATCGGTGCAAGTGGATGGTGATGGCTTTTAAGCCTGCCAGGAGAGTAAGGGTACCACAGAAAATCCATTCTGTGACTCGATTGTGTGGTCACAATGATCAAATAGGGTGCTGCTGAGAAGCAACTGAGGATGATTCTGGCAGAAGTCAGCTTAGTCACTAGTGTGAATAAAGGGAGGCAAGCTAAAACTGAGTGGCCATTTTGAGAAGGGCCACTTTGCAGTGGAAGTACTATTGGAGATTTAAGTTTGGGCTTTGGTGAAAACTGGTTTTGGTGAGGACAGCAATGAAGTAAGGGTAAGGTTAGATTCTGTTCTTTGTCTTACTGTGAAAGATCAGACATGGCAGTTAGGTCAGTGACATGCTCCTCTTGCCAGTTGTGGGAGATCACTGGGCAGACAGTGTGATAGACACCACAGGTTTAGTCAGGTATCCACCATGAGAGGCAGACAGTTACCTCCCCTGGCTATTCCCCTATCTAACAAGTGTACTGTTTTGGATACTGTTGGGTAGGGGGGGGAGGGGGGGTGGTGGTGGTGGTTAGCCTTTCAGGGGAGGATAACAGCAGTAGCCAGACTTGTGACACCACAACTAGCTCTACTGAAGATCACAGTAGGGCTAAGTCAAAGTAAGCTTTAGTAGTAGGAAATTCGTTAGTCAGGGACATAAGCTGGCATTTCTGTGGTCACAGTTGAGACTATAGGATGGTGTGTTACCTCCCTGGTTGCAGAGTTGAGAATGTCTCTGAACTGTTGTATGAAATTCTTGAGGGAGAAGGTAAGCAGCCAGAGATGGTGGCTTGGTGACTCAATGGTTAGCACTGCTGCCTCACAGCACCAGGGACCTGGATTTGATTCCTGCCTGTCTGTTTGCACATTCTCTGCGTGGGTTTCCTCTGGGTGCTTCAGTTTTCTCCCACAATCGAAAGATGTGCAGGTCAGGTGAATTGGCCATGCTAAATTGCTTACAGTGTTAGGTACGTTAGTCAGGGGTAAATATAGGGTAAGGGAATGGGTTTGATTGGGTTACTCTTTGGAGGGGTGGTGTGGAATTGTTAGGCCGAAGGGCCTGTTTCCACACTGTAGAGAATCTAATCTAATCTAAATCTATACTGATACCAGTGACAAGAAAATGAATGAGGTCCTGAAGTGTGATTAATGAAGTTAGTCAGAATGTTAAAATGCAGGACCTCAAGGGCAGTAATTTCTATACTACTACCAGTGCCACATGTTAGCAAGAGTAGGAATATGAGGATTTGGCAGATGAATGTTTGACTTGAGAGCTGGTACAGGGGGCAGAGATTCAGATTCATGGATCATGGGGATCATTTGTGGGTGGCACGGTGGCACAGTGGTTAGCACTGCTGCCTCACAGTGCCAGAGACCCAGGTTCAATTCCCGCCTCGGGCGACTGACTGTGTGGAGTTTGCACGTTCTCCCCGTGTCTGTGTGGGTTTCCTCCGGGTGCTCCGGTTTCCTCCCACAGTCCAAAGATGTGCAGGTCAGGTGAATTGGCCATGCTAAATTACCCGTAGTGTTAGGTAGGGGTAGATGTAGGGGTATGGGTGGGTTGCACTTCGGCGGGGCGGTGTGGACTTGTTGGGCCGAAGGGCCTGTTTCCACACTGTAAGTAATCTAATCTTCTGGGCTAGAGGTGATGTATGCAAGAGGGATGGGCTGCATCTGAACTGGAGGGGGACCTATATCCATGTGGTGAAATTTGCCCCCCTCGGAGGGTTTAAACTGGCAGGGAAGTGGGGTGGGATCCAAAGCAGTAGCAAAACAAAAGAGGTTGAGGGCAGGACAGAAGTTAGTGAGAGCAAGTACATGGAACTGGGAATTTATAGTCATCACAGAAACATAGCTGAGGGAGGGACAGGACTGGCAGTTCATTGTTTCGGGTACCGTTGCTGCAGGAAGGATAAAGGGGGAGGCAAAAAAGTTGCGTTTTTGATTAAGGAGGACATCATGGCAGTACTGCGCAAAGACATTGTTGAGGGTTCGTCCACTGTGTCAATTGGGTAGAACTGAAAAATACAAAGGGGGAGATCACTTTGATAGCATTGTATAAAAGTCCCCTAATAGTCAGTCAGAGATTGAGGAGTAAATATGTAAGGAGATAGCTGCAAGAATAATAAGGCAGGGCAAATGCTGCAAGTGTTATTGTGAAAGCACTTTTGGACCAGTGACAATAATTCCATCAGTTTTAAAATAGCTATGGAAAAGGATTGGTTTGGTCCACGAGTTAAAGTTTTAAATTGGGGCAAGGCCAATTTTGATGGTCCTAGCCAAGAGTTTTCAAAAGTTGATTGGGGGATAAAAGTTAAAAATCACACAAACCAGGTTATAGTCCAACAGGTTTAATTGGAAGCACTAGCTTTTGGAGTGCTGCTCCTTCATCAGGTGGTTGTGGAGTACACATTTGTAAGACAGAATTTATAGAAAAAGTTTACAGTGTAATGTAACTGAAATTATACATTGAAAAATACCTTGATTGTTTGTTAAGTCTCTCATCTACACTCGCTTTGGGCTGGAGTTTACACATTCTCCCCATGTCTACTCCGGTTTCTTGCTACAGTCCAAAGATGTGCAGGTCAGATAAATTGCCAATAGTGTTAGGTGCATTAGTCAGAGGGAGATGGGTCTGGGTGGGTGACTGGTTGGCCTGAAAGACCTGTTTCCACACTGTAGGTAATCTCTAATCTAATGTTTAGACTGACTCTAATCTAAAAAATGAGTTAACAGAGTCTTCATCTCCAAATCTTGATTGGGGGAGGCTGTTTGCAGTCAAAGAGACATCGGAGTGGGAAGCTTTTAGAAGTGAGTTAAAGAGGTTCAGGGCCAACATGTTCCTGTTAAAACTGGCAGGAGTAGAGAACTCTGGATGACTAGAGTTATTGAGGCCCTGGTCACGGAAAACAGGGAGACATATTAAATGTGCATGCAACTGGGGTCAAATGAATTTATTAAGAAGTATGGGGGTGTCAGAGTATACTTAAGAGAGAAATCAGGACCTCAATCAGTCCACTAGGGGCCACGAGATAGCTTCGGCAGGTAAAGGAGAATCCAAAGAGATCCTACCAAGTACATGAAGGGCAAATGAGTAACTAGAGAGAGAATAGGGCCTCTTATAGATCAACAAGGTTACCTACATGCAGAGCTACAAGAAATTGTTGAGATCCTAAATTAATATTTCTTGTCAGTATTTACTGTCGAGAAAGACACAGATGCTATGGAACTTTGGGAAGTAAATAACCATGTCTTAAAGAGAGTCTACGTTACAGAAGAAGAAGTGCTCAAAGTTTTAAATGCATTAAGGTATATAAATCCCCAGGGATCTGATGAAGTGTAACCCAGGACTTTCTGGGAACCTAGGGAGGGAATTGCGTAGCAGCTAGCAGAGATAATCATCGACAGCCATAGGTGAAGTGCCTGAGGATTGGAGGATGGCTAGTATTTTGTCATTATTTAAGAAAGGCTGCAGGGAAATGCCTGGGAACATCAGACCAATGAACCTAACAGCCATGGTGTGAAAGTGTTGGAGGGGGTTCTGAGAGACAGGATTGCAGGCATTTGGAGGGGCAAGGACTCATTTGGTATAGTTAGCATGGCTTTGCATGTGAGAAATCGTGTCTCACAAATTTGATTGAGAGTTTGAAGGGCCAACAAAGAAAGTAGATGAGGACGTTAGACATTGTCTACATGGACTTTAGCAAGGCCTTTGACAAGGTACTGCATGGTAGGTTGTTGATTAAGGCAAAACCTCATGGGATCCAGGGAGAACCAATTGAATACAAAATTGATTTGAAGGTAGAAGACAACGGGTGGCAGTAGAGGATTGTTTTTCAGATTGGAGGCCTGTGACCAGCAGTGTACCACAGGGATTGCTGCTGGATCTACAGCTATTCATCATTCATACAAATGATTTGAATGAGAATTTAAAAGATATGGTTAGTAAGTTTGCAGATTACACCAAGATTGATAGTAAGTGGATAACAAAGCAGGTTATCTGGGAATGCAGTGAGATCTTGATCAACTGGGCCAGCAGGCTAAGGAATGGCAGATGAAATTTGATTTAGATAAATGTAAGGTTTTGTACTTTGGTGAGTAAAACCAGGCAGGGCTTACACTGTCAAAGTTAGGGCCCAGGGATTGTTATGGAACAAAGGTATCCAGGGATACAAAATCACAGTTCCTTGAAAGTGGAGTCACAGATAGGTAGAGTAGTAAAAAAAGGCTTTCGGCATGCTTGTTTTCATGGTCGGAGCATTGAGTATAGGGGTTGAAATGTCTTGTTGCAGCTGGGCAAGATATTGGTGAGGCCACTGTTGGAATGCAGTTCTGGTCGCCCTACTATAGAAAAGATATTATTAAACTAGAAAGAAGGCAGAAACTATTTATTAGAATCCTACCCAGATTGGAACATTTGAGTTTTAAGGAGAGGCTGGATAGGGTGGAACTTCTTTTTCCTGAAGTTTGAGAGACTGAAGGGTGACCTTAGAGGTATCTCTACAATCATGAGGGACACGAATAAGGTAGATAGCCAACAGATTTCCTAAGTTAGGAGAGTTGAAAACCAAAGGACTTAGGTTTAAGGTGAGAGGGCAGAGATAAAGAAAGGTCCAGAGGGGCATTTTGTTTTTCACACAGAGGGAGGTGAACATATGGAACGGGCTGCCAGAGCTTCTGGTGGAAGCGAGTACAATTTCATAATTTGAGAAACATGTAGATAGATAGGTGAATGGGATAGATATGGAGAGATATGGATCAAAATGCAGGCAAATAGGACAAGTTTAATTGTAAAAATAGCATAGACAAGTTGGTCCAAAGGGCTTGTTTCCATGCAGTAGGTTTCTAAATAGCTTTCCCAAATAAGTTTTGGCTCAATGGTAGCTCTAAGATGATGGTGACTTTCAACATTAAATTCCAAGAGGTGATGGTTAAGTTCGTTCTTGGAGATGGTCATTGCCTGGCTGATGTTGCACAATATTTGCTAAATTTTAATAATCTGGATCTTACTACATATGGAAATGGTCTAATTCAGATCTTGTGGAGTCAGGAATGATATAGAACATCATGCAAATACCATTAATATTCTCACTTCTGACCTTTATGTTGGAAGAAAGGTTGTTGATGAAGCAGTTAGACATATGACACTAACCACAGGAATCCCTGCAAAAATGTCCTGGGACTCAGGATTATGGACTTCCAACAACCATTAATTCACTAATCTTCCTTTGTACCAGATATGAGTCAAACCAGGAGAGAGCTTTGCCCCAATTCCCACTGACTGTAAATTTGTTACGGCTCTTTAATGCCACAATTGATCAAACATAGCCTTGATGCCAAAGGCGGTCACTCTCACCCCACCTTTGGAATTCTTTTTTCCATGTTTGCCTGAGTGAGCTCGAGAGTCCAGTAGTTCTGGCAGAAACTGAATTAACCATCGAAAAGCATGTAATGCTTGATGGCATTGTCTGCCTCCTCACCTCTAAATCAACTGAAGCATTCATAGAACATAGAACATTACAGTGCAGTACAGGCCCTTCAGCCCTCAATGTTGCGCCGACCTGTCATACCAATCTGAAGCCCATCTAACCTACACTATTCCATGTACGTCCATATGCTTGTCCAATGACGACTTAAATGTACTTAAATTTGACTATTCAAGAGGTTAATTAAGAGTTTCATTCTATCTTCACTGGTATTCTACCAGAGGCAGTGGTCCATATTATAAGGGAGACCACCAGATGAGTTCTAGTGTTGTTCCTGTGGACAATGGGGATCCTATGTTCAATTAATGGCCCTGCCACAGGAATGGCTATTCCTGTGGGCTGGTCAGACTGATCCCAGAGAGCCTGCTCCTTTAGATCTCTTCCTGGTCCTGGTTGTTGTTCTTTGTCCTAGGTTTCCTGCACCACCAGCAGTGATCACAGATGCTGTTGGATCTTTGACTGGCTGGCTGCTTTTGAAGGCAGATTCTCATTCTGAAGGCCCCAAGAACCTTGGCAGCAGATAGTAATACCTGATTATGATTTAACCCTAGTGCAGCTCTTGGAAATGACTGTGACAGTTTACTGACCTTGCTGCGACCATCAACATTTGCGCACAACACTAAAAACAACCTTTCAAATAATTTTTGTTGTAGATTTTATAAATATTTGAAAACCTGTGCACAGATCTATATTCAAAATAAGATATGAGTGGAGATCCACACATTTTCCCATCTTTATTAATATTAAGGTTAAAATCATATTTACCGGAGAGAAACAAAATACCACATGCTGCAGCTTTGAAACAACGACTGAATGGGCTAGAATAACTCAACAGGTGTGGAAGGAAAAACATTTATTGGACTCAATGTTAATTCTGCATCACCCTCTACAGATACTGCCAGACCTGTTGAGTTTCTTCAGCATTCTGTGTTTGGTTCTGATTTCTAATATCCACAGATTTAATTATATTAATAGATTTTTTTAAGAGAACTTAGTACAAAGATGTGCAGGTTAGGTGGTTTGGCCATGCTAAATTACCTCATTGTATCCAGGGATGTGCAAATTAGGTGGATTAGTCATGCTAAATTGTCCATTATGTCCAGGAATATGCGGATTGGATGGATTAACCATGGGAAATACAGCATTAGAGGGAGAGAGTGGGGGGGTGGAGGTGGGTTTGGGTGGGATACTTGTTAGAGGGTCAGTGTTGACTTGATGGGCTGAATGGCCTGCCCCCACATTATAGTGATGCTATAATTCTCTGTCTGTGAATTTCAGATAAATTCCATGTTCAAGTGCATATCTTCTCACATTGGTATTCAGCAAACATCATAGACATAGCCACAAGTGCTGGCTGACAGATAAACCAAAAGGTGCAACCCTGACACAGGAAAAATAAATCCTTTTGTTGGATGGTAGTTCATTAAGTATGTCAGAAGATTAGTAGTGATATATTTTAAAATGATGTGTGAAGAAACAATCTTACCTATTGCTTCATTACAAATGTACATTGATAAACTAGCTTAGACTAATTGTAAAATGTAAATCATTGGAAAACCATACAAATTTCCTATCAGATATCTGGATTGTTACTTTTTGAGGTGTCTTTACTTCAGTTCTGTTTCTCTTTACTATATTAGATATTTATGTGGTGAATTTGGGCTGGCACAGTGATTAGCACTGCTGCCTCACAGTGCCAGAGACCCGGGTTCGGGCATCTATCTGTGTGGAGTTTGTACATTGTCTGCATGGGTTTGCTCCGGTTTCCTCCCACAGTCTAAAGATGTGCAGGTTAGGTGAATTGGCCATGCTAAATTGCCTGTAGTGTTAGGTCAAGGGGTAAATGTAGGGGAATGAGTCTGGGTGGGTTACTCTTCGGAGGGTTGGTATGGACTTGCTGGGTGAAGGGTCTGTTTCCACACTGTAAGTGCTATGAAATGACTGAAACAAACTAATTTAGATATGATCTGACTAAAACAACAGAAAGTAAATTTAGGGGCCAGGAAATGTTGATCAATTAATTCAATCTCTTTTATATGTAATTTAAGGTTGCCCCTGGCAACTGTTTGTGTAAATTTTGCACATTCTTCCATGTGTGTATATGTGGGTGCCACCCAAGAGCTCTGGTTCGTCCCACAATCAGAATAGATATGCATGTTAGGTGGGTTGGCCATGGGTTACAAGGATGGGTGGAGTAGTATAATTCTCTTTGGGTAGTTGGTATAGGTCAAATGGTTTGCTTCCTCACTCGAGGGATTCCATGATTACCCTGGAGGTTATGGCAACTCTAGTGAATACCAAAATACTGCTTAAATATCCCAAGAGTTTCTGTCTCAACTACTTTTTCAGGCAGTGAGTTCCAGAATTCTATTATTTTCTGAGTTACTAAAAAATTCTAAACAGGGGCGGCACAGTGGCTCAGTGGTTAGCACTGCTGCCTCACAGCACCAGGGTCCCAGGTTCGATTCCAGCCTCAGATGACTGTGCTGAGTTTGCACATTCTCCCTGTGTCTGCGTGGGTTTCCTCCGGGTGCTCCGGTTTCCTCCCACAGTCCAAAGATATGCAGGCCAGGTGAATTGGCCATGCTAAATTGCCCATAGTGCTAGGTGCATTAGTCAGAGGGAAATGGGTCTGGGTGGGTTGCTCTTCAGAGGGTCGGTGTGACTGGTTGGGCCGAAGGGCATGTTTCCACACTGTAGGGAATCTAATCTAATCTGGTCTTTCCTAGAAGAACTTGGAGCAGGAATAGACAATTCAGCCCCTTGAGCCTATGCTGCCATTCTAAATGACCATGGCTGATCTCCTCTCCACTTTCCTGTCTGCTCTTCATAATCCTTCTATTTTTTGCTAATTAAAAACTAATTTATCTCCTTCTTGAATTTATTCAATGTCCCAGCATCCACCATGCTCTAGGGTAATGAATTTCACAGATTTGGAACACTTTTTGAAATTATTTTTCCTCATCTCTGTTTTAATTCTGCTACATAGAGTCATACAGATGTATACCACAGAAACAGACCCTTCAGTCCAACTTGTCCATGCTGACCAGATATCTTAACCCAATCTACTCCCAACTGCCAGCACCCGGCCCATATCCCTCCAAATCCTTCCTATTCAAATACCCATCCAGATGCCTTTGAAATGTTGCAGTTGTACTGGTCTCCGCCACTTTCTCTGGGAGCTCATTCCATACTTGCACCATCATACATGTGAAGAAGTCTTTTTTACCTTTTCCCTCTCACCTTAAACCTATGCCCTCTGGTTCTGGACTCCCACACACCAGGGAACAGTCCTTGTCTATTTATCCTATCCATGCCCCTCATGATTTTATAAACCTCTATAAGGTCACCCCTCAGCCTCTGACACTTCAGGGAAAACAGCCCCAGACTATTCAACCTCTCCCTAAATCCTCCAACCCTGGCAACATCCTTGTAAAACTTTTCTGAACCCTTTCAAGTTTCAAAACATCCTTAGGGAGACAAGAATTGCATGCAATACAGAGGAACCTCTATTATCCTAATTTTGGATTATCCAAAGGAGATAGAGGTCCTGATAGAAACATTACTTCAAAGATGCATTTCCAACAGAGTCTTGTGTTTATAGCAATTAAAAGTGAACGTGTCTTACTGAAATGCTGCTGAGAACAGTCCTGGACGGATGGGAGCCCAGGCACTGTCTCCAAATGACTGACCTCCAACCCCCTCTCTCTCTCCTGACACTTTGCCTGGAGTTCTACACAGGCATGTATCCTAAACACACCTTCCCCAGATAATCTCTTCAACATTGTCCTGTACAGGGCAAAGTTGGAGCCTGTCAAAAAGTTGCAGTTAGAAGTTGTGCGCGTGCGCGTGCATTTTCTATTTGGAGACTCACTCCCCCAAAAAGTGGCAGCAGCATCAGCATCTTGTCATTGGTGTCCAATCCAGTTGCCCTGGAGAGAGGGTGGAGCGGATAGACAGACGGGGGTGGTGTTGGACAGGGTTGGGGGTTGGGCAGGGGTTCACACATGGTCTGCTGCTGCTTAGTCTCCTGAACATGGAGCGGACTTAAGAGAAAACCGAGCCCCAGGAGAGGCACTGAATCAATTCACCAAATAATCAGATATCCAAACAAAATAGTGCCCACCCACCTCATTTGGATAATCAAGGTTCCTTTGTATACCAAAAGTGGCGAACCAATGTTCTGTACAGCCGCAACATGACCTCCCAACTCCTGTACTCATTGCTCTGACCAATAAAGGAAAGCATAACAAAAGCCATCTTTACTATCCTTTCTATCTGTGACTCTACTTTCAAGGAGCTATGAACCTGTACTCCAAGGTCTCTTCGTTCAGCAACAATCCCTAGGACCTTACCATTAAGTGTATAAGTCCTGCTAAGATTTGCTTTCCCAAAATGTAGCACATCTTATCCTAAAACAATGATCTCGCATTCTAGGGAGCCCAACAAGAGGGAATATCATCTCTACATTGACTTTATCAATTACCTTTAGCATCTCCTGTACTTCAATCAGATATTCTTCTAAACTCTATACAGTACAGGCCTAAATTACTCAATTGGTCTTCATAAGACAAATCTCTCAACTCTGGAATCAAGTTAGCTGGCCTCTATCTCTTATATTAAATCTATGCCACTGGTTATTCACCTCTCCATTAATGGAAGAAATGCATTCCTATCCACTCGATGATCTTCATAATCTCATGGTCTAGCTGTGGCTTGACCAAAGTTTCATGTAGTTTTGGTATGATCGCTGTTCCTGAAGTCCTAATTTCTGCTGAAGAGTCATACTGGATTCTAAATATTCTCATTCCATCAAATCTTATTGAGTTCTTTGAGGATGATACTAGACAAGTTGATGAGGGTCAAGCAGTGGATGTGTTGTATATGGACTTCAGCAAGGCATTTGATAAGGTTCGTTCAGAAGGTTAGGAGGAATGGGATACAGGGAAATCTAGCTGTCTGGATACAGAATTGGCTGGTCAACAGAAGACAGCGAGTGGTGGTGGAAGGAAAGTATTCTGCCTGGAAGTCAATCGTGAGTGGTGTTCCACAAGGCTCTGTTTTTGGGCCTCTACTCTTTGTAATTTTTATTAATGATTTGGATGAGGAGATTGAAGGATGAGTTAGCAAGTTTGCAGATGACACAAAGGTTGGAGGTGTCATTGACAGTATAGAGGACTGTTGTAAGTTTCAGCGTGACATTGACAGGATGCAGAGATGGACTGAGAGGTGGGAGATGGAGTTCAACCTGGATAAATGCGAAGTGATGCATTTTGGAAGGTTGAACTTGAAAGTTGAGTACTGGATTAAAGACAGGATTCTTGGCCGTGTGGAGGAACAGCAGGATCTTGGTGTGCAGGTACATAGATCCCTTAAAATGGCCACCCAAGTGGACAGGATTGTTAAGAAAGCATATGGTGTTTTGGCATTCATTAATAGGGAGACTGAGTTTAAGAGCCATGAGATCTTATTGCAGCTCTATAAAACTTTGGTTAGACCGCACTTGGAATACTGTGTCCAGTTCTGGTCGCCCTATTATAGGAAAGATGTGGATGCTTTGGAGAGGGTTCAGAGGAGGCTTACCAGGATGCTGCCTGGAATGGAGGGCTTATTTTATGAAGAGAGGTTGACTGACCTTAGACTTTTTTCATTGGAAAAAAGAAGGAAGAGAGGGGACCTAACTGAGTTATACAAGATAATGAGAGGCATAGATAGAGATGATAGCCAGAGACTTTTTCCCAGGGCAGAAATTGTTAACACGAGGGGTAATAGTTTTAAGCTGTTTGGCGGAAAGTATAGAGGGGATGTCAGAGATGGGTTCTTTACACAGAGAGTTGTGAGAGCATGGAATGCGTTGCCTGCAGCAGTTGTAGAAGCGAGATCATTGGAGATATTTAAGAGACTGCTGGACATCCATATGGTCACAGAAATTTGAGGGTTTGTACATTAGGTTTACCTTACATGAGGACCAATGGTCAGCACAACATCGTGGGCTGAAGAGCCTGTTCTGTGCTGTACTGTTCTATGTTCTAAAGCTACCAGATCTGATGAGTTTCTCCAGCATTCTCTGTGCTTGATCCATATTTTGAGCATCGGCAGTATTTTTATTTATATTCCAGCATAACTTCCTTTTTCTTGTATTGTTATGAAGTTAGAGATGTGTACTGTACCTTTAAGAGAGAATGAATGTTGTTCTGAACTGGGAGATTACAAACACCTGTGTATATGACTAGGTGGCAGTCCCAGATTGTACGGGAAAATTGAAAATATGTAACATTAGCTGTGAAATGTATATCTGAGTTGGTTCCTGTTTTGACAACAATTCAAATGTAATCAATCAGTTTAAATTATGCCCCAGGATACTAAAACCCAATTGAGTTTAAATTTATTGTTTTAACAACATTGAACCAATGAGATGATCCAATGTTGGTGGGTATAAGGATGTGAACATTTTGAAAATTGGTCAGACAGCAACTGCCATCGAGACAGAAATGCACGGAGAGCTAACATCTTGCTCTCCAAGAAATTAGGAAACACTCTATCAAAGGTACCTTTACATATGAAACTTAATTACAGATAAAAGAAAGAAGACAACCTAGGGAGATCTTTAGCTAGGAGAAGAAAGAAACAGAAGATAATAGCAGCTGTATGGTTTTGAAATTAGATTGATGTAATTTTAATAAGTGTCTTATTGAAACAGCATATTGTTGTAGAGTTGGAGACAGATAATAAACAGTTAAGAGAAAGGGGGCTTAGAATTGTGAATAGTTGGTTAATGTTCACTTTTAGAGTTGAAAAATAAATTTATGTTATTATTTTTAAATACTGGAATTTGTAAGTTCTCTGTCACTCATATTTTTATTAGAAAAATAGATTTTTAATATTACAAGTACAAAACAATACAAAAAACAACTCAAGTAAAAAAGAAACAACCCATCCTCATCTACAAATGTATAAACATATATAGAAAAGAATAGAATAAAAACAACAAGCTGGCTATTTAACTAAATAAATAAACAACAACAAACTAATAAATAGCAATAACACAGCCCAGCCAAACAAAGCGCTCATATATTCACAGTTCCTCCTCCCTGGATATTGGACTTGTAAAACATAATCGATACGGCTATATAAAAGCCCTTAGTTAGTATGGCAGATAAATCTGTATCAAGGTATTCCAAAAAGGGCTGGCCATGGGTCCTACTGCAAATTGATATCTTCCTTGCATTCTCCCAAATATCCTCCCATGCCTCTGAGGAGGTTTCAACACCCAGCTCCTCCACATCCTACAGAGTCAAAGTCATCTGAGGAGGCATCCCCCCAATTGATGATATAAAGTACTGACAGAAAATGTACTCTTAGCACTTAGCACCCCCCTCTCTATGTCGGATTTGTAGGGATCAGTCAAAAGTGTGGTCTTTTTTTTAAATAAAATCCTTAACTTGAAAAAAACAAGAGGTTTCTGTTAGATAACTCGTACTTCTGTACTAACTGATTGAAGGACATCATTACGTCTCCCTCAAATAAATTCCCCATGCAAGACACACGCCTAGCTGCCCAATGTTTAAATCCTGAATCTATCATACCCAGTTGAAATCCCAGCATACCCACTAAAGGTATAAACAAAGATGTTTTGCCAATATTGCCTTCCCTCTGCCAAATTGCCCTCCATGCTTTAATAGTATTGATAACAATTGGATTATGGCAATATTCCTTAACAGTCCTCATTTTGTGCAAAAACAACAAACTGGTAAGGGGGCACCTTGCCTGAGAGGCTTCGATATCTAGCCATATTGAAAGAGGGTCTCCACAAACCCAATCACTCACATAGGACAAAAGCAAGCTTAGTTGATAATTTTTAAAGTCCTGAAGGCCTACTTTCCCCAATCTGTGAGACAGTTGCAGTTTAGCTAATTTAATGAGGGGCCACTTAACGATGCCAAATAAAGGAACTGAACCAGCTGTTCAGCCTCCTGAGAGTTTGCTTATTGAAAATCGGGGGGGACAATCCATATAGGGAATAGCAAACAGGAAAGAATATTCATCTTAATAAGTTGTATCCGACACAACCACGAGACTGGAAGTGCCTCCCATCTTTGAAGATCTTGTTTATTTTTTTTCAAATAATTGGATCAAATTGACTGTGAACAGCTGATCCAGAACTGGAGTAATGAATATGCCCAAATACACAAAACCCCTCCTGTGACCACCTAAATGGGAATCTATAGTTGCCCTCAAGACCTAGCTCATTCATAAGATCACCCATAGGCATAGCCTCTGATTTCGCAAAATTAGTCTTGTAAGTGCTAAACGTGTGAATGCATTGTATCAGGCAAGGCACTGAAACTGCTGGATTTGTTAAAAAAATCAGGACATTGTCTGCATGCAACAAAATCTTATGTAATTTTGACTCCACTTCTGGAGCTGACATATTGGAATCCCCACGAATGGCCTCCGCCAATGGTTCAATCACCAAAACAATGGCGAAAGGGGACAGCCTTGCCAGCTGCCCTTAAAAATATTAAAATTGCTTGATTGTACCCTGTTGGTGATGACCACCACGAGAGGGTCACCATAGAGAACCTTTACCCATTTTATAATGACTTCTCGCAAACCAAACCACTCCAGAGTATAAAAAAGGTACGGCCACTCAACTAGGTCAAATTCCTGGATAAAAGCAAATTACTGTGGATGCTGGAATCTGAAACCAAAAGAGAAAATGCTGGAAAATCTCAGCAGGTCTGGCAGCATCTGTAAGGAGAGAAAAGAGCTGATGTTTCGAGTCTAACTGACCTTTTGTCAAAGCTTTGACAAAGGGTCAGTTAGATTCGAAACGTCAGCTCTTTTCTCTCCTTACAGATTCTGCCAGACCTGCTGAGATTTTCCAGCATTTTCTCTTTTGGTTTCGGTCAAATTCCTTCTCTGTATCTAGAGAAATCACTAATCCTTGTATTGACTGTTGTTGATACGCTTAAATTACATCAAGCAGTCTCCTAACATTATTGGAGGATCTGCAATATCAGTCTGAATCTGTTTAATAATAGATGGTAACACAGTCTTCAAGAGGATTTTAAAGTCCACATTTAAGAGTGATATGGGCCTATACAAAGCACAGTCCCCCGGGTCCTTCCATTTTTTAAGAATAACTGACATATTGGGCTCTCTCAACGATGGTGGACGACAATCATGACTGTATGAATCATTAAACATATTGAGCATCGGGCCTGAGAGTATACTTGTAAATTCCTTATAAAATTCACTGGGAAATCCATCATAAGATCACCCATTCTGAAGCTGCCTCACAGCTTCCTGCACTTCTTGCTCTGATAATGGGGCATTGAGAAAGGACTCTTGTTTGGGAGTCACACACGGGAGCTCCAAATCCTTAAAAAATGATTCCATTTTGGCCTGCCCCTGCTCACAATCCTCAGATTGGTATAATTTAGCGTAAAATCTCTGGAATGCCACACTAATCTTTTTAGAATCACATGTTAAGTTGCCAGATCCTTCACTAATCACCGTAATAGCTTGTGGGGCACTCCTTTTTCTGGCGAGATATGCTCAGTATTTGCCTGGCTTGTCGCCATGCTCATATAAACCTTTGCTTTGCAAAAGCCAGCTCCTTCTTTGCCGTCTGCATGAGCACAGAATTTAATGCAGACCGCAGTGCTGTAATCCTCTGTAGTTTGACTAACAAGGGTCTGTCAAAGTAGGCCTTCTCAGCTGCCTTCAACCATGTTTCAAGAAGATGTTCCAGCTCACCCTTCTGCCACTTCCTACTGGCAGAATACAAAATAACTAACCCCAGAGCATAGGGTTTGGCAGTTTCCCAGAGGACGGATGAGCTATTCACTGAGCCTAAGTTGATGTCTAGGAATGCCTGAAATTCCCTCGAGAAATACTCCACAAACTTATTATCCTTGAAGATAAAGAGATCCATTTGCCAGTGCCTTGAACCCACTGTAACATCCTTAATCTTAACCATAAGATACACTGGAGCATGATCAGAGATGCTAATATTATCAATTGTACAAGATGCCACCAAATCCAGGGTTATCACAGGGGTCAGAAAAAAAATCAATCCTAGTGTGACATCTGTGTGGATTGGAGAAAATCCTTACCTGTAGGGTAGAGACACCTCCAGACGTCCACCAATCCTAACTACCCAACACAGACCCACTAACTATTTAGTTTGTACAAAGGGTATTGAGGGACCTTTGGGCAACCTGTCTACTGTGGGATCCATGAAACAGTTAAAATCTCCCCCTATAGTGATGTGCCAGGACTGGAGACTTATCAGTTTAGGAAAAGCATCTACCAAAAATTTAAGGGGACGAGCTGGAGGGCAATAAACATTTAAAACACCATATTCTTCTCCATTTATCAAGGCTTTAAGAATTACAAAACTCCCATGTGTGTCTTTAACACACTCTAACAACTTCTTCCTAACCAATATAGCTGCTCCCCTACTTCTCGTATTAAATGATGAAAAATAAACTTGCTCAAAACCTTTTTGCTGTAATTCCAAAAGCTCCTTTTCATCCAAGTGTGTCTCCTGCAACAAAGCAATATCCACCTTCTCCTTTCTAAGACTCAAGTACCTTCTTCCTCTTAATTGGTGAGTGACTTCCCTTGATATTCCTGGTACACAATTTAATCAAGTCATTAGCCATAGCCTTCTGCAATAACATTTAAATTCCAGAGAGGAGGAACCCAAACCACAAACCGCTGAGCCCTAGTGTCACATGATCTACCAAATATAAAAACTACATAAAATAAAACCACTACATTTAACGAACCTACAAAACTATCGAAAATTAAAAACAGCAAAAGCCAAAAAAACAAACTAACATATAAAGCGCCAACAGCACTGAGTAGGGGAACTCTGCCCCCCCACCCCTTCCAGAGGTGGCAACTTCCCATGCCCATAAGTAGGCATCTAACCATCCTAGCCACCTTCACTTCTCCCTGCTTGAGCTGCACCACAAGCATAAAATAGTAAGCACCCCAAAGAATACCAATATGAATAAAAAAATTTTTTTTTGAAGTAAAGGGGGAATAAATAGCCCACCCATCCTTTGGTATATCCTAACTTAGAAATTGAAAATGTACACCTCAACCGCCCGCCAAACATAATTTAAACCAACTTATTATTAATAAAGGAAAAAAAATAAAGCTCCAACTGGACTTCCTCCGTTTCTTTTCCGAAATGATAAAGACATTCTCTTTATACATTCTAAAATTGTTCAAACTAGGTTAGGTTGTCCACAACGTCTCGTGCTTTCTCTGACATATCAAAGTGTATGGATCCATCTAAGGTGATCCAAAGCACTGCCAGTTACCTCAGGGAGTACTGGATCCCAAGCTCCCTCAGTCTTCTCTTGACACCGTCATAAGATTATCGTTTCTGGATCACTGCCGCTGAGAAGTTCTGAAAGAACATGATCTTTGAGCCCTTTTAAATTAGGGTCTTTGATCCTTCCCCTGGACTCTGAAAGCCTCCATGACTCTCTCCTTATTCCAGTAATGATGGAACCTCACCAGGAGAGGACGAGGACATTGACCCAGACCAAACTCCGTGCTACAAACTGGTGAGCCCTCTCTATCTTCAATCCTCTCATGCCAGCTTCCAGTCAAGGAATTTCAGCAGCCAGTCCTCAACAAATTCTGCAGGCCGCTCACCTTTCTTACCCTCAGGCAGACCGATGGTCTGAATGTTTTTTCTCCTGCCCCGTTCTCAAGATCATCCACTTGGTTGCGCAAATTATGGACCTGCACCTCCAGGGCTTGGATTCTATCCTTGGATGAATTGGCATCAACTTCCACCACTGTGACCCTGTGCTCCACCTCATCCGTTCTCTTCTCCAGGTCTCCCAGCTGCTACTCATACTTCTGCAATGTGAGAGAGATAGGAACCAGCTTCTCTTCAATTGTTACCCCAGCATCTTCCGAGATTTTGCGAGCTCATTCCCCAGGGCTTGGAAAGTAATCGGCTCTGAGGATCCTGCAGGCTGAGCTGCAGACCCGGCCTCAGGAGCTCCCTCTCCCTTTTCTGGCATCTCTGCACAGCTGGAAATGCAGGTACGTCAACTTTTTGAAGTTTCTTGTGACTCCACGATTTTTCCGAAGTCCCAAGGTATCGTGATGGTCTGGGTTGGGTGGGTTGAAGGTTCGTCCCGCTTGTGCTGGAGCTCTGCAGTGTGATCTTCTTAGATCGCTGCCAGCTTGGTTTCTCCCATCACTCCTATTTTGACAGATTATAAAGTGATTTGAGCTTTTCTGGGTGTAGGTTTAATTAACAGAGGGGTTCACCACCGTAATGTAACAGACTGTGGGCCTGGGTCTGAGATTTGGATAGATTTGGACAGGTTTAGACAGATCCAGTCTGAGATTTGAATAGATTTGTGTACGAAAGGTCCCAGCAGATTTAAATACTTGCAAATTAGTTTCCTCGATCTTTAAATAAAAACGTATGTGAGACAATTTGATTAATTTCGGTTCCCTTTGGTTAATTAAATTAAAAGTGAGGGAAATGGCTCTTAAGATTGCTAAAGAGGTTCTGAGGTTTGAAGATGCTTCTCAAATTTGTCAAAAAAAAGTTTAGGCAGACAGAGGAAGGACATGATTTTAGAATTAGCAAATAGGTTAGAATTGGGTTTAACCGGAAACAAAAGGAAAGCTGAAATTGTAATGGAGTTGGTTAAGCAGTTAGGTGTATCAGAGAAACAGACAAGTGCAGTAGTTAGAAATCCTTAAATTGCAATTGAGGCAAATGGAGTTAGAAGATAAAGAAACAGAATGTTCTTGGCTGATCAATAAGAAAAAGAGAGTGAAGAAAAAGAAAGACAGCGAATTTGAGCTTCAGAAATTGTGAATTCGTCAGGAAAACTAAGTTAACAGAATAAAGATGAAGAGAAAAGGTAGTGATGTATTCAAATATGCCAGATTTTGATGAGAAAGATATTGAAGCCTTTTTTATTCCATTTGAAAAATTGGCTAAGCAAATGGAGTGGCCATAAAACTTATGGATAATACTAGTTCAGCCTAAGCTAGTAGGCAGAGCTAGTAAGGTATTTGCAGTGCCTTATGATCGGTCTAGAGATTATGCAGATATCAAAAAGGTTATTCATGTGGATGAACAGAAATTTCAAGAAGTGAGGTGAGTGGCAGAGATGGCAGATGAATATGCATTGGTGCATAAGGTGAAATTTAGCTTCCAACAGGAATTTTATTCTGTGAGGGATAAAATTTGGGAAAAGGGGAGATCCTTTACTACAAAACAAAGAGTAAATCACACTGGGAATTGTTTACCACAAGTGAAAAAAGAAGCCCAAGAGGTGAAAAGGTGGTGAAACCCCTCAGGTGCTTTCACTGTGATGGAGTGGGACGCATAAAATAACAGTGCCAATGGTTTAAGAAGGGCACTAGGCAAGGTCTTTTCTCTGCCAGAAGGTGAGACACATAAGATCACAGAATTGGTGGTTGAAGAAAGGCACTGTGGGGAAAGAGGCTAAGCCAATGGGATTAGTGAAAGTAGGATAGGAAACCCCAAGAAAAGTTGAGGAGCTGCAGGAGAGTGCACAGCCTCGGCAGGGCTGGGTATGGGGTTAGTGCCCAATCTGTATAAAGACTTCACATCTGTGGATAAAGCTTACTCAGGAAGAACAGGGGGAGAAGGGAAACAAGTTGCAATTTTAAGAGATAGGGGAGCTAACCAGTCCCTAATAGCAAGTTTAGACAGTACATTTGGATTAGCTCAGGCTTGGAGGGCTGACGGGCCTGTTCCTGGTCTATAAATTTTCTTTGTTCTTTGTTCTATAAATATATTTGCACTCTTTCTGACATGTTACCCAAGAGAGTGGTAATTTGTGGAATAGATGGACAGATATTTTGTGTTCCCCTGTGTAAAATCAGATTAGAGAGCCAAATCAAGACAGGGGAAGCAACAATGGGAGTGATTGACAGAGTGTCAATTCCAGGAATACAGTTTGTTCTTGGGAACAGTTTAATAGTGGAATTTTGGAGTTCTCTGTCACTCATATTTTAATAGATTATGAGGTGAGGTGAGTTTTTCTGGATGTTTAGTTTTAATTAAGAGGGGCTCAAGACCATGTTGTAACAGTACTTTATGCCTTGGCTAATAAATTCAAGTATTCCTGATGAAGAGCTCTTGCCCGAAACATTGATTCTCCTGCTCCTCTGATGCTGTCTGACTTGTTATGCTTTTCTAGCACCATATTCTTGACTCTGATCTCCAGCATCTGCAGTCCTCACTTCCTCCTAAAAAAAGTCAAGTATCCTATCAACCTTCTTAACCTCCTCATCCACATGCTCTTCTACCTTCAGTAATTTGTGGATATGCTCGCCAAGGGACCTCAAATCTTCAGTTCTTTTTAGGGTTCTACCATTTATAGTGTAAATTTGTTCGCCTTTCCCAAATACATTATCTTATGCTTTCAGGATTGAATTCCTTTCTTTGCTGCTTTGCCCACCTGAGTAATCCAATTTATTGCTGACCCATCCTTATCATTTTTGATAATCATCCTAAATCTAACTGAGTGATGTTCACTTTCTCCAAAATGTTTCCCTAACAATATACCTTCCAGCTGCTGAGGCTCACTTCTGAATATTATATCCAGAACTCATCTCTCCCTTGGGGGATTTCTACATAAGTCAATGTTTTATCAACATTTTATTGCAAGTTTAGTTAAGGAGATTTAGTCTTGGTGCAGGAATGTATTGAGGTGGTTCCTTATTCATGTAGAGGTATTGTTGAGGGAGTCTAGTGCTGAGCTAGAGGCTGTATTGAGGGACTGGTGAGCGGGTTGGGTCTCACTGATTATTGCCAGGGATTGGTCACCATTGGAGGACTGTTTGAGCTGGTTCACTTGGGAGACAAAATTCATTCTGGAACTGGCTCAATGGGCAACTCTTTAATGGCATTGTACTCTTTTTTTTCTCTCAAATTGAGAGCCTTACTGGACAGCACTTTAATATATAAAATCAATATCAACATCAAAAGCGAAGGGAATAAACTGAGTTGTTGTTTCCTTTAAGCAAGCACTTTTTAGCAACTTTCACAACCAACTAGGTTCCAGACATCTACATTTCTTTCCTAACCTTGAATCTTAGTCTCCAAGGTTAAAGGTGGGGAGATAGATGGTGGTTTTCAATGATAGGCAAATCTCTTAACACCTTGTCTAGGCTAAGTGGCATGAAAGAAAGGGGAAGCTGAATGCCAGGACTATGTAAAAACAAAGTACTGCGGATGATGAAATCTGAAACAAACACAGAAAATGCTGGAGAAGCTCAGCAGCATCTGTGAAGTGAGAAACAGAGGCAACAAGTCCAAATGGCCTTTTTCCAGAACATCTTAATTTGGTGTTGTTTTGTTAGCTCTTCAGGGTTAGGTTGAGGTCCTTTCTTTGAAGAATTATGATCTAGAAATTCTGAAGGCATTTTCATCACTCCATACTGTCTATTATTTGGGTGGAAACATCAATAGTTTTCACTTGAATCTTTGCTTAACTGGAACACAAATACGCAAATGCTTTTACTCAGAGGTACTATCACTGAAATGTCGCACACTGTCCCAGATAATGGAGAAACTACTGTGCCTGCTCTTATTACCCAAACTAAAATTCATATGTCTAGTGAATAATTTAGAAAAGGTACTGACAATCCCAGCACAATTTATGTTCTTTCTTCCAATGGGACATTTTTATGATCCTTGGTGAAACTGCCAAATTATATTGTGATCTGGGTAGGGACCAGGAACTTTTGTGTTTAAGGTAGACAACGTTTGAGATCCCAGGTACTTACTAATAAAATAAAGTCACAATATTCCAGTTTTGAATAAACAAAATAAACTTTACAAAACAAAATTAGAAAAGTGAAACAATATACAACATATTAACAACTCTAACATCCAGAATTACCATGAATTACCATAGGTGAACAGACAAGCACCTACTGAGCACACTAATTGGCAAATGCAATTAAGTAAAATCCCACACATTTTAATGCAACCTACTCAGAAGTCAGTGACACTGTAGGTTTCATTAAATTTCGTTAAAACATTCTGCCCCTTAAGGACAGATATCAAACCTGCATTTTGGAAGATCCAGCCTCTGGATTTCCTCAAAAGCCACTCCAGCCTGACTGCCTCAACTGTTGCTAACATCTGTAGATCAATCTATTTTTCTGAGATCAAGCTCCCCAAGATTCTGGAGATTGCTCATAAATTTCTAATTACCAGCACAATTTCAGATTTTTACTGAACAATAAGCTTCACTGAGCCGCTGCTGCCCCTAAATTTTCCAGAGTTTCTTGGTTTTCTTTTTCAGTTGAGCTGACATACTTCTGTGACTATCTTACACAGTTTTGGCCAGGCTGTATTCCAGCCATATTGCTGCCAACAGCTGTTCATTTCTCCTTTGTCAATCTCTTCTCCTGAGACTGAATTCGACTAGACTTCAATACGCTGCACACCAGTATCTAATCACTGATACATTTTCAGCCCTCTAACTGTTCTGAACATAATCTGACTGTACAGTCTGTCCTTTGTCTCATTTGCATGGAGCCAGCTAACAACTGCATTCACCTTCTCTAACTCTGTCTCACTGACAAACTGCTTGACACAGATGGCACTTCTTTGAATGAGGAATTGATTTGAATGGCCTTTTAAAACATTCAGACAGGATTTCTGCCCGTAGAAAAACTGAATGTAGCAGCCATTGGAACATTCTGTGCCTTGAATGCTACAATCCTCCTGTGCTGCTGGCTTCTTGGACACAGAAAAATATGGATTTTATTACAGCAGGAAAATACCTTTGTCATTAAAAACCTATCACACATTTACCCAATAAGCTTTTTGAACTGACCTTTGACCTGTATCCTTCACAATAACAATATTTCTAAGTTCTTCCTTATATAAAAATGGAGTGATTCTTCTTCCAATTATAAATTCTTTATTCTGGTACCATTAAAGACGTGTTAAGTCAACAAACTTTGAATTACTAATTGTTTTAGATTTGTTTACTATCCAGTTAAAATTAATAAGTTCCAATTCCATAATCAAATATCATATTCTAAAACACAAACCATGAATCAGATTTTCACAACAAAACTACAGCCTGCCAGTGGCCAATGAGACCTCCTCCTGTCATTTCCCAGGATTCATGAGTACTAAAAGCCTCAGAGTCCACAAATCCTCTCCACACATGAGCCTGAATGCTGTGGCCATCTTTATTTTTTGCACTTTTACAGTTTTACTGAGCATGTTTCCATCTTAAAGCATCCCTACGTTTATCAATAGCGCCCACTTCATCTAGATAGATTGCAGCCCAAAAGTTATAACGGGTCCTCTGTAAGGGACTTGCCATACCTAAAAGGACAAGACTCCTGGAGGTGACTTCATAATTGGTGGCCTCAGCAGGACCAAAGATGTGCACTGCTGAAAATGTGTTGCTGGAAAAGCGCAGCAGGTCAGGCAGCATCCAAGGAACAGGAGAATCGACGTTTCGGGCATAAGCCCTTCTTCAGGAAAGATGTGCACGTCAGGTGAATTTGCCATGCTAAATTGCCCATAGTGTTAGGTGTGTTAATCAGGGGTAAGTATAGGATAGGGGAAGGGTCTTGGTGGGTTACTGTTTGGAGAGTTGGTGTGAACTTGTAGGGCTGAAGGGCCTGTTTCCATACTGTAGGGAATCTAATCTAAACAAGATTTTTCACAGTCACTTCTGGGTTATTGGCCTGATGTTGATTTCTTAACACGTGTTTCCCTACAAAGCCAACAGAAATCAATCATGAAGAAACCAAGAAAACAGTTAATGAAGTCTTTTAAGCGGTGTTTCATCCTGCTACCGAACTCAGGTTCACCTGTGGAGCTTTGAGAAAAGGCTGTAGCAGCAAGATTCAAAATAGCGGCATTGACATTAGAACAATCCACTAAATTATACTTTGGAGGATTTTTGCTTGAACGCTTATGGACGTATCTTCAAAAAGAACATTAGCATTCAAGAGAGAATATAATCATATTGTGGAAACTATGATCCTTGGTATATCCTTCTTGCCCATAGCAGTGAAAATCCTAACCCACGTTCTCCTGAATATCTATTTTCTGTTGCTTTAGAATTCAGCTTTAGACCTTCCATAGGACCTTCTGACTCAGTGTTCGTTGTCAGTAAAATCCAAACAAAATATGAAGAAACACATTAGGAACTCTTAGTTAAATTTATTAACCTTATTAAGTAAATTGAGGCTTTGATATTTGTATTCCAAAGATTTAGGTGTGCAACTAACTTCATGACAATTTTATGATTGTTTTTTGATATAACTGCAGCTGCATTAAGTGGGAGTTCTGAAACAAATTTAAATGTAACACTCTTTAATCTTTTGTCTTCTTTCTGCCAGAACACAATTGGTCACAATAGACTCTCATGATCCACAGTATGTAGATGACTGCAGTTTCATAGCTGACAAGCCATTCTCAAATAGTGTTGCTGAACAAAGAGACCTTGGCGTGTAGGTTCATAGCTCCCTGAAAGTGGAGTTGCAGGTAGATAAAATAGTGAAGAAGGTGTTTGGTATGCTTTCCTTTATTGAGGACGGGAGTTGGGAGGTCATGTTGCGGCTCTACAGGACACTTTTGGAATATTGCGTGCAATTCTGGTCTCCTTCCTTTCGGGAGGCTGTTGTGAAACTTGAAAGGGTTCAGAGAAGATCTACAAGGATGTTGCCAGGGTTGGAGGATTTGAGCTACAGGGAGAAGTTGAATAGGCTGGGGCTGCGACATGCATAGGATGAATAGGCAAAGTCTCTTCCTTGGGGGCATAGAACTAGAGGGCATAGGTTTAGGGTGAGAGGGAAAAGATATAAAAGAAAATTAAGGGGCAACTTTTTCACTCAGAGGGTGGTACATGCATGGAGTGAGCTGCCTGAGGAAGTGGTGGAGGCTGGTACAATTGTAACATTTAAAAGGCATTTGGATGGGTATATGAATTGCAACAATTTGGAGGGATATGGGCCAGGTGCTGGCAGGTGGGATTAGATTGGGTTGGGATATCTGGTCGGCATGGACAAGTTGGACTGAAGGGTCTGTTTCCGTGCTGTGCATCTCCATGACTCTAACAATGTGGCACACTGATTTCATAATCAGTCTATTCTGTATGCTGCTTGTATCCATTTCTAACACTGTCACTAAAATGGTGTCTGGCCACAAGTTGAATCAGAACTATGACTGTGCAACACAGTGCCAAAATTATGAGTGTGAAGGATCCACATTTCCAGTCTATAAATTTTAACTGAAAAATTATATAGGGAAACAACTCTCTATATTTACTTGCTTTTGATAGAAATTTGATTTTAATATTTTCAGTAAAAATCTCTTTAATTTTTGGCCTTTTTAACATTTTTCAAAGGAAGTCCAAAAGTAATCACATCTTATGTTTATGGCATTCTACAAGTATTGTGAAAACAATAATAATCTTATGAAATAAGCACATGGATGATGATAGTGTAGGGGGCGAACTGAGAATAGTTCACAGGTGGGTGCAACATCAAGGGCTGAAGGGCCTGTTCTGTGCTGTATTGTTCTATGTTGTATGTTCTAATGAGCTAAAATGTCAATGAAACATCAATCTCGCAAGAACTGTGCAGGAATCATGTAAAAATTACAGCAGGTAAGCAGACCATTTGGCCCAATAGATCTAACCATGCTTATTTACAACTGAATGCCTCAAACTACTACTGTTTTAAACTTCGGAAGCTTGCAGGAGCATCAATAACTCTTTTCAAAATGGTCAGAGATACCCTTATTATTACACATTTCGGTTAATGGGTTAGAGCAAGAAAATAGGTTAAGATGTGTTGAACTTCATTTTCAATGAGATTTTCTCTTATTTTTGAATGTTGATATGCAGAGGGATCTGGGTGTGCAGGTCCACAGATCACTGAAAGTGGTAGCACTGGTAAATAGGGTAGTGGAAATGTTCGCCCACATTGGAAGGGGCATTGAGCATATGGATAGGCAAGTTATGCTGTAGCTTTATAGAACTTTAGTTCGGCCACCCTTGAAATATTGCATAAAGTTCTGATCACCACACTACCAGAAGGATGTGGACAGTTTGGAGAGGGTACAGAAAAAAGTTTACCAGGATGTTGCCTGGTATGGGGGATTTTGGCTATGAAGAAAGGTTGGATAGACTGGGTTTATTTTCTCTGGAACACAGGAAGTTGAGGGCTGGCCTGATAGAAGTTTATAAGATTGTGATAGAATGGAAAGTCTGATGCTCTTTTCCAGGGTAGTGGGGTTAATTACTAGGGACACAGGTTCAAGAGATGTGCAAGGCAAGTTTTTCAGAGTGCCTGGGATGTGCTACCAGAGGAGATGGTAGAAGCAGACACAAAAGCACCATTCAAGAAGCACCTGGACAAATACATGAATAAGGAGAGAATAGAAGGATATGGATCCTGGAAGTGAAGACAGTTTTAGTATGGAAGGGAAAAACATGTAAGCAGAGGCTTGGAGGGTCAAAGGGCCTGTTCTTGTTGCTGTATTATTCTTTGTTTTCTGTTCTTTGTTCTTAAGCTCAAGGCATTGTTATGTTTTTATAACTGCAAAATGCAGTACTTAGATAAAGTAAGAAAATCATATAACTGAAACTATCCAGTGAATTCAGAAAACCAAACTTAAGGTTGAACTTTTACTTAAGTGATTCCTTCATGACTTTTATCATTTTAGCACATTATGAGAAAAGTTTTGTCTGAATTCCTTTTAGAATTGAATATACATCAAAGTGAGGATGCACTCAATCCAGAACTGACTAGCATTTTTCCAATTTTCAAACATAATTTCTTCACAGAAGTAGAGTTGTTGTATGTCATCCCCTTTCTCTTACCTAGTTCTTCACCTTTTATCCTGTCTTCTTTTAGTAGACATTGGTACAGCTTTTTGGCAGAAAACTACAGTCTGCATTTCTGCATTGCAGCCTTGCAAACTGCATACTGCACAGGCATCCTAATTGGATTCCTATAAGCTAGACTTTGTCTAGTGAAGAAGCCTCCAAAGATTTGTCTCATCACTTATAGCTAATTGTACAAGAACGCTATACATGGAAGTAACTGCTTCTGATTTTACATTTCTTCCTGAGTAGAGTCATAGAATCTTAGAGGTGTACTGCACGGAAACAGACCCTTCAAACTCGTCCATGCTGACCAGATATCCTAAATTAATCTAGTCCCATTTGCCAGCACTTGTTCCTCCATGTTAACTGTGTTTAAAAATAAATCGGGATATATTAATGATAATTCCTGTTCAATTACAGATTTAAATAACTTTGTGAGTAGATTAAGATCCATGGTACTAATCTAAATTCATTGTTATTACTTTCTTGAAAGATACATGGTTTCTTGCCATTGGTCATTGAATCCTCCAACTAACTTTTTAATTTAAAATGGAATAGAAGGTTGACAAATTAGCACAAATGCTAATCATAGAAACTCATACTGAGCCTGGCAAAGCTATTGTAGAAATCTCTCTTAAGTGCACTCCTTTTCATAGTAACGATCTGGTAAAGACTAGAGGCTAAGACCAGGGCCAGACATACCTATAAAACAATGAATAGCAGAATGGTGTGCATGGTAGCTATGGTAATCAGTATCTTCAAACTGTTCCCAAAGCAATTAAGTGCCCTGGAAAAATAAACAGAGGGAAAAATTAAAAAGAACTTTGCTGAAAATATTTGATTTGATTTATTATTGTCACATCTGCCTAGATACCATGAAAAGTTTTGTTTCGTGTGCAGTACAGGCAGGTCATACTATATAAAGTGCATTAGGGTAATTGAACAAAATGAAGAATGCAATGTTTCAGATGCAGAGAAGGTGCCCCAGAGAGTGAGATGCACATTAAATTTAAAATTTGGGAGGTCCATTCAAGAAGTCTAATAACAGCGAGGAAGAATCTATTCACACATGTATTCAAAATTTTATATCTGCTGCACTGCAGAAAAGGGTGAAAGAGAGTGGAAATGAACATAACTAAGGTGAAAGGGACCTTTGATTATGTTGGTTGCTTTCCTGAGGCAGCAGGATGTATAGATGGAGTCAATGGATGGAAGGCTGGTTTTCGTGATGGATTGGGCTGTATTCACAACTCTGTAACTTCTTGCAGTCTTGGGAAGAGCAGTTGCAAAATCACACTATGATGAATTCAGATAGAATACTTTCTATGGTGCATCTATAAAAATTGGTAAGAGTCCTCAAGAACATACTGAATTTCTTTAGCCTCCTGAGGATGTAGAGACGTTATTATGTTTTCTTGACCATTACATCAATTTGGGTGGACTAGGACACATTATTGGTGATCATTACTCCCAGGAACTTAATGCTCTCGACAATCTCCACCTCAGCACCATTGATGCAGAAAGGGACATGTCCTCCACTCCACTTCCTGAAGACAATGACCAGCTCCTTCATTTTACTGATGTTGATGGAGAGATTGCTGTCTTTACACTATGCCATTAAGCCATTAAGCACTCTTCCCTGCATTCTGTCTTGACATTGTTTGAGATCCACCCTACAATGGTGATGTTGTCAGTAAACTTGTAAATGGAGCTGGAGCAGAATTTAGCCACACAGTCATAAGTGCATAATGAGTATAGTCAGGGGCTGAATATGCAGCCTTACAGGACACCAGTGTTGAGGGCTATGGTGGAGAAGGTGTTGTTGTTTATTTTTACTAATGTGGCCTATTGGTCAGGAAGTCATGGTTACAATTACATAGAGGTGAGCTAAGACCCAAATCTCAGAGTTTAGAGGCAAGTTTGTTTGGAATTACAGTGTTGACGGCGGAAATATAGTCAATAAGTAGAGCCTGACGTATGTGTCCTTGATATTCAGATGTTCCAGGGAAAAGTGTAGGGCCAGGGAGACTGTGGACCCTGTTGCACCAGTAGATGAGGGGCAAAGGATCAAGGCAATTTAATAGACTGGAGTTGATATGAGCCCTGACTAACCTCTTGAGGCACTTTATAATTATGGAGATTAGAGCCACTGGGTAGTAGTCATTGAGGCACACTGCATGATTTTTCTTTGGCACTGGGATGATGATGGTCTTCTTGAAGCAGGTGGAGACTTCAGATCTTAGTAAGAGGTAGTTAAAGATGTCTGTGAATTCTCCCACCAGCTACTCCACACAGGATCAGTGCATTTGTGTATAAATTGTTCATAACTATAAATCAAAGGGTCTACACGTTTCTTCAATGCAAAGACCATAGAGGTGCTATCATAATATAGAAATAATGTTCGTAGTTTTATGTGGTTATGGTTACGAAAAGCTTTGGTTATCATATCAAACTAATGGAAATAGGATTACAAAACGGAATTGTCTGTTCAGTTAAATATCAATTGAATTCCAAGCTCAATGTAACCCTATCTGCCCTTATATCCCCAAATCACAAATTTCTGAACTTGCTAATGGTCAGCCTCTTACACTTGCCATCTCAAGTGGATTTGCTAGTCCCATTGTGTTGTATGGATAAAGCCATCACTGGCCACTCCTATGTGTTGCTTTTCATCAACATTTCACCTCCACCACCAAACCCTACTTTCTTCGATTATCCATGTATCCAGAAAAACAGTTCTCTCAATTCAGTTACAAAGCCATATTCAAAGTCCCAACTATCCAACCTTTGGCCTAACCTTCTTACAGGTACACAACGTGCAAAAACATACACTTACCTTAGCCTTTAATGCTCTAATCCTCAATAAATAGCTTTTACCCCTGGTATCTCCAGTTCTGAGATCTAAAGAACACATACTTAAATGGATATAGAGAACAACTGACAAGCTATTCTCGCCAGTTTCAGGTCTTGCACAATTAAACTACTTACTATGTCATGATAATCCTGGAAGGAAAAAGGTATACTATTGCAAAACATTTTCTTAAAACTTTGTTTTTCTCCACCTTCACCACCAATGATTGGAGCATAGACCATTAAGCCTATCAGCCTACCCCACTATTCAATATGATCAAAGCTGCCTGAACACTCAAATGCCTTTCACCACCATCCCCATAGCCCTGTATGCCAGAGGTAATCAGAATTGAAAAGTATTGTGCTAGAACAAATACAGCAGGTCAGGCAGCATCTGAGAAGCAAGAGATTAGACATTTCGCCATAAGCACTTCATCAGGAATATGGAGGGGAAAGGGGGCTGAGAGATAAATAGTGGGGTAAGGGTGGGGCTGGGGAGAATGTAGGTGGGATGGCAATAAATGGATACAGGTAGGAGGTGATTGTGATAGGTCAGTGGGGAGAGTGGAGAGGATAAACTGAAAAGAAGTTTGACAGCTAGGTCAGGTCAAGATGGTGGTGCCAAGTTAGAGGTTTGGACCTGGGATGAGGCGAGGGTGGTGAGATTTGGAAACTGGTGAAGTCAACATTGATGCTGTGTGGTTGTAGGGTCCCAAGATGGAAAATGAGGAGTTCTTCCTCCAGTCAGTGGGTGGCTTTGATTTGGCGGTGGAGGAAGTCCAGGATTTGCATGTCCTTGGGGGAGTGGGGAGGGGTTGTTGAAACAGATGACCACAGGGCAGAGGAGATAGTTGGTGCATGCAGACCAGAGATATGCCCTGAACCACTCCCCGAGTTGGTGCTCAGTCTTCTCAATGCCTTCCAGTCCAGGCAGCATCCTGATAGACAAGGTGCATTGTATCTGGAGATTTGTGGGGTGGAATGTGAGGGCCAGGGGTGTTCTATCCTTGTCACAGTTTGGGGAATGAAGTTTAGGAGGTGCAGGAAGTGGAGAAGATGTGATGGAGGGCATTGTTGATCACAGGGGAGGGGAAATTGTGGTCTTGTGGATTGTGTTTTTACAAGAGGGGGTGGTGGGAAGAGGTGTAGTCAAGATTTTTGTGGGAGTTGATGGGTTTGAAACAGATGTCCGTATTGAGTCGGTCACTGGAGACAAGGGACAGAGAGGTCCAGGAAGGAGATAGAGGTGTTGGAGATGATTCATGCGAAGCTTAATAATGTGTTGCTGGAAAAGCACAGCAGGTCAGGCAGCATCAGAGGAGCAGGAGAATAGACCTATCGGGCATAAGCCCTTCTTCAGGAATGAGGAGGGTGTGCCAAGCAGGCTAAGATAAAAGGTAGAGAGGAGGGACTTAGGGGAGGGGCATTGGGAATACGATAGGTGGAAGGAGGTTAAGGTGAGGGTGATAGGCCTGAGAGGGGGTGGTGGCAAAGAGGTCGGGAAGAAGATTGCAGGTCAAGAAGGCGGTGCTGATCCTTGTAGAGGGAGGAGGAAAGATGATTCATGCGAACATGAGGTCAGGGTGGAAGGTATAAGTGAAGTTGATGAACTGTTCAACCTCCTCATGGGAGCATGAAGTGGTGCCAATACAGTCATCAATGTAGTGGAAGAAAAGATGGGGATGGTGCCAGTGTAGACAGAGAAGAGGGAATGTTCCAAGTATCCTAGGAAGTGCAGGCATAAGTGGGAGGATTCGAAGGAGAAGTTGTTGAGGGGGAGGACCAGTTCTGCCAATCAAATGAGAGCGTTGGTGGAGGAGACTGGTTGGGTTGGCAGGAAAGGAAGAAATGGAGGGATTTTAGACCTTGTCATGGAGAATGGAATTGTATAGGGACTGGAAATGATGAATGGTGAAAATGAGGTGTTGGGGACCAGGGAATCGAAAGTCATGGAGGAAGTAGAGGGCGTGGGTGGTTTCTGGCTGTAATCAGAAATCTATCAATCTCTGCCTTAAATATACTCAAAGCATCCACAGACCTCTGTAGTAAAGAATTCCAAATGTTCCCTCTCAGTGAAGAAATTTCTCTTCATCTTGGTCCTAAATATGATCCGCCTTATATTTTTAAATTGTTCCATTTGGTTGTAGACTGTCCATCTAGGAGAAATATCTTACCTACATCAACCCTGTAAATTGCTGGGAATACAAGCCTAGTCTGCCCAATCTTTCTTCACAGGTCAGTCCTGTCAAGAACAAATTTGGTGAACCTTGGTTGCAGTCTCCATGTGGCAATAGCTTTGCTCCTGAGCTAAGGAAACTAAAACTATTCCAGATAGGGTCCAACCATGCTCCTGTAGAATTGAAGCAAAACATTACTACCCCTGGACTCAAAACCTCTTGAAATAAAGGCCATTTGACTTCCTAATAGCCTGCTACACCTGTCTCCAGTGACTCCTTGACAAGGACACTTGGTACATCTACACGCTCCAACCTCTTACCGTTTAAAAAATACTCTGCTCATCTGTTGCACCTATCAAAATTGATAACCTCACATTTTACAACATTGTATTCCTTCTGCTACATTCTTGCTCATTTCTGTAGTCTGTCCAAATCCTCCTGAAGCCCCTTTACATCTTCCTTACAACATGCTTTCACTTAGCTTTGTACTATTTATAAATTAGTAAATATTATTTTGATATGTACTGTGAACAGCTGGGGCTCAAGTACTGATCTTTACAGTACCCCACTAGAACAATCTATTTATTCCTACTCTCTGTTGCTGAGCAAATCGTTATTCCATACCGGTGCCTGTTGCATGGAATTAACATCCTTCTCGGGAGGCCCTCAATGTCCACCCCACCAATTTTTGTACAATTTGCAACTCACTGAACAACATCCTGAATTTAAGTCTAAATCATTTATATGAACTAAAATCAGCAAGGGTCCCAACACTGATCCCTGCAGACCCCACGTGGTCACTAGCTTTCAGTTATAAAAATACTTCTCAACCATCACCTTTTGCTTTCTGTGCACAGCAAGTTCTGGATCCAATTTACCAAATTTCCTTGGATCCCATGGCATCTTAGTTTTCCTATACATTTTCATATGTGTTTTAATTACTTTAAACAGCCTTCTGTGGTGGACCTAAGCCCGATGAAAATGTAAATATGCTAGGTCCATTGGCTCTCCTTTTATCAATTTTGTTGGCAATACCTTCAGAAAATTCCAACAAATACAATTTCCTATTTACAAATTCTTGCTGACTATGCCCAATCAGTTCATTAACATCCAAGTATCAATTCATCCTATCTTTTATAATACATCGCATATTTTCCTATTACTGATGTAAGGCTGACAAGTCTGTAGTTCCTAATTTTCTCTCTCGCTTCTTTCTTAAATCATGGCGTGACATTAAAAATTAATGTCACACTTGGCAAGGCAGGGATTAATCACAAACAGTCAGCCTGATTTTGTTAAGGAGAGCTCATGTCTGACCAACTTGATTGAATTTTTTAAAGAGTTGACCAGTTGTGTCTATGAGGGCAATACGTTCTACTTGGACTTCAGCAAAGCTTTTAATAAAGTCCCGCATGGAAAGCATATAGCAAAACTAAGATGCCATGGGATCCAAAGAAATTTGGTAAATTGGATCTGGAATTTGCTGCACGCAGAAAGCAAAAGTGATGGTTGAGAAGAATTTTTATAACTGAATGCTAGTGACTATGTGGGGTCTGCAGGGATCAGTATTGGGACCCTTGCTGATTCTAATTTATATAAATAATTTAGACTTAAATGCTGGAGGTTGTTCAGTGAGAATGATGCAAAAATTGGTGTGGTTGTCATTGAGGGCCTCCCAAGAAGGTTGTTAATTGCATGCCACAGGCAGTGGCAGGACTCTAGGGCAAGGATAGGCTAGTGCAAGAATATGTTCTCCTGTGTAACCCCGGCATGTACCAATATTGTAAATTCCACAGAATTGGTTGACAAGAAAAAAAAGGCTTTGCTCACTATCCCACTGGTCGAGGGAGCAGAGATCGGTTGTCCCACCATCACACCAAGGCCAGGAATGCTTTACTCCTCACAGGAACAGTACTGTACCAGAGGGTGCAATATTAGGTCACTTCATACATTCTATCCCTGACTCTTGCTATTTTTAGGCTAAACAAATGGAGTGTTTGCATGAAACCCTACTCCAGGAAATGTACTATCAGTTTACGGGGATGTATGCTCAAATACATTGCATAGCCAGGATAAAGAGAGGTGTCAGATCTACATGATATAAACCGGCATTATCAAAAGATGCCACAATTGCATTCAGCACAGGAATGTCAATCAGTAGTAGTTGAGATGATACTGAAGTGCAGATTAAGATCAATACATTCACAGATCAGCTGCAAAGGGTCCTGCTGAGGAGAATGTGATAGAGGCAGGAGAGTTATATGAAGATCATACTGTGGCTGTCAATTTAAAGGAGAACATAATGCAGTTGGAGTCTCATGCCGACTGTATTAACGAGTTAGTCAACAAATGATAGAATCCTTACAGTATGGAAGCAGGCCATTTGGCCTATTGAGTTCACTCTGACCTTCTGAAGAGTTTTCCATCCAGACCTACCCTCTTCTGCCCTAACCCTGTAATGCTGCATTTCGCACTGCTAACCCACCTAACATTTCGCACAGCATGGTCAATCTACCTAACTCACCCATCTTTGGACTATAGGAGAAAACCCACACAGGCAAAGTCAGAGTGTGCAAACTCCATCCAAGTTGCCTGAGGCTGGAATCAAATTCAGGTCCCTGATGCTGTGAGACAGCAATGCTAACCACTGAGCCACTGTGCTGCCCCAAGGAGAACAGGAATGCTTTAGCTCAAGCTGCAAGGAATAAAAGTATGTCTATTTTAGGGGGTTTTGTTGCCAAATAAAGGACCTGAGGGAGACCCATGTTCCTCCTTAAATGAGTAATCAGAACATTATGGCATAAATCCCTTACAGCAACTGTCTGAGCTCATGTCAGTTCCAGTTGGCTACAGAAGCCTACATACATCTCCCTAATCTTACCATCATCCATTTCCTTCTCCTTCGTGAAAACGGATACAAAGTACTCACAAAAGGCTAGTTTCTCTGGCTCTTTCCCTCCTTTGACCTTGAATGAGCCTATGCTTTCCCTATCTGTCCTTTTGTTCCTAATATATATAAAATACATCAGGATTCTTCTTAATCCCACTTGCCAAAGACATTTCATGACCCCGATAGCCCGTCTTGATTAAGTTCTTTCCTGCTTCCTTCATGTTCCACAAGGGCCTTGTTTGATTTCAGTTTCCTCAACCTTATATATGCTTCCATTTTGTTTTCATTGAATTTTCATAGGATTCATATAGTGTGGAAACAGGACATTTGGCCCAACAAGTCCATACTGACCCTCTGAAGAGCAACCCACCCAAACTCACTCCCCTACTTAACTACTCTACATTTTCTCTGCTGAAGGCATCCAACCTACACACTGTGGGCAATTTAACAATTAAGAATTCACTTCATCTGCACATCTTTGGACAGTGGAAGGAAACCGGAGCCCCAGGAGGAAACCCATGCAGACAGCTGCCTGAGGCTGGAATCGAACCCAGGTCTCTGATGCTGTGAGGCAGCACTGAGCCACCGCGCTGCTACGTTTGGCTAAATTTTCAATATCTCTTGTTCACCAGGGTTCCTGAATCTTATCATCCTTACCAATCCAACAACACTTAAAAAGCTTGATGCCATTTGGGAAAGAAGCAGCCTAACTTGTTTGACATCAAATCCATACAAACATCCATTTCCTTGACCACCAGTGCTCAGTTGTAGCAGTCTGTAATGTCAGCAGATGCACTTCAGAAATTCACCAAAGATCCTCAGATAGCACCTTCCAAGCTCACAACCACTTCCATTTTGAAACACAAGGGCAGCCCTTATATGGGAACATCACCATCTACAAATACTCCCCATGCCACTTAACATCCTGACTTGGAAATATAGCGTGTTCCTTTACTGTTGCTGGGACAAAATCCCTAAATTCCTTTCATAAGAGAGTTGTGGGTGAACCTACAGCATGTGAGTTGCAGCAGTTGAACAAGTCAGCTTGCTACCACCTTTTTGAGGGCAATTATGGATGGGCAATAAATCCAGGCCAGCCAGGGATGCCCACATCCCATGAGTGAATATAATATAAACTAGGATAGTGTGACGGGACAAACAATGCAATGGAATACATAATGAGCGGTAGGATCCTGGGAAGCATTGAGAATCAGACGGACCTTGATAAGCATATAGTCCAGTCCTTTAAGGTATCAAAACAGGTAGATAAAATGGTTAAAAAAGCAATTCAATACTCTTGGCAAAAATATATCCCAGTAAAGAGGAAAGATTCTAAGAGAGAGAAAACCAGCTATGGCTAACTATTATGAAGTCAAAGGCATGTCCTGTACCTTTCAGAGAGAGTGAAAGCTGGCAAGCACCTGTCATGTCACAGAATGTGCTGGAAAATTGAAAGATGTAACATTTTGGCTGTAACCTCAATACCAGTTAGATTAGATTACTTACAGTGTGGAAACAGGCCCTTTGGCCCAACAAGTCCACACCGACCGAAGCGCAACCCACCCAGACCCATTCCTCTACATTTACCCCTTCACCTAACACTTCGGGCAATTTAGCATGGCCAATTCACCTGACCTGCACATCTTTTGGAATGTGGGAGGAAACCAGAGCATCTGAAGGAAACCCATGCAGACATGGGGAGAATGTGCAAACTTCACACAGTCACCTGAGGCAGGAATTGAACCTGAGTCTCTGGTGCTGTGAGGCTGTAATGCTAACCACTGTGCCACCGTGCCGCCTATATGTTGTTTTCACAGCAGTTCAAATTTAACCAATCAGTTAAAATTATGCCCCAAGAGACTAAAACCCAATCAAATTTGAATTTTACTGGTTCAATGTTGTCAAAACAATGAGACAACCTGATGTTTGGGGTATAAAAGGCAGGCATTTTGGACAGTTGGTCAGAAAGAGTACCACCTGCCATTGTCCGACAGACTGCCTGAAAACGCTCTTTCTCAAAGGTACCTTTTTCATTTGAAACATCTTTGCAGCAAAAGACCGAAGACGAACCCAGGGCAATCTACAAACAGAAGAAGGTTGACAACGGAGACAACAGCCACTGTCTGGTTTTGAAAGTTGAGTTGTTGTATATTTAATAGGGGCTTTATTGGATCAGTATATTGTTATAGAGTGGGAAGTAGATAACAAATCTTTAAGAGAAAGGAGGCTTAAAGTTGTAGATAGTTGTTGTTTAATGTTCATTTTAGTGTTAAAGAATAAAATTGATACTTTTTCTTTTAATAGTGGAACTTAGGTAGTTCTCTGTCACTCATATTTAACAGATTACGAGGTGAGGTGAGTTTAGTTTAATTAGCAGAAAGATTTACCACCATGTTGTAACTGTTTGGGAATACAGGTCTGGGATTTGGACAGGTTTAGAAAGATTCAATCTGAAATTTGGACAGATTTGAATTGATTTGAGGTATGAAACATCCCAGCCGATTCAAACACTTGCAGATTAGTGTCCTAGATCTTTAAATAAAATGTATGTGAGACAATTTGTTTAATTTTGGTTACTTCTGGTTAGTTAAATTAAAAGTGAGAGAAATGGCTCTTGAATTTACTGAAGAGGTTCTGGGGTTTGAAGATGATTCCCAAATTTGCCAAGAAAGTTGAGAAAGAAAAGAAAAGGCTATATGTTTAGAATTAGCAAAGAGGTTAGAATTGGGTGGCACGGTGGCTCAGTGTTTAGCACTGCTACCTCACAGCACCAGGGACCCGGGTTCAATTCCCACCTCGGGCTCTGCCTGTGTGGGGTTTGCACATTCTCCATGTCTGTTCTACTTTCGTCCCACAATCCAAAGATGTACAGGTCAGGTGAATTGGCCGTGCTAAATTACCCGTAGTTCTAGGTGCATTTGTCAGGTGTAAATGTAGGGGAATGTTCTGGGTGGGTTGCTCTTTGGAGGGTTGGTGTGGACTTGTTGGGCCAAAAGGGCCTGTTTCCACACTGTATGGAATCTAATCTTAGGGGCGGCACGGTGGCTCAGTGGCTAGCACTGTTGCCTCCCAGGTTCGATTCCAGCCTCGGGTGATTGTCTATGTGGAGTTTGCACATTCTCCCCGTGTCTGCGTGGGTTTGCTCCGGTTTCCTCCCACAGTCCAAAAATGTGCAGGTTAGGTGAATTGGTCATGTTAAATTGCCTGTAGTGTTAGGTGAAGGGGTAAATATAGGGGAATAGGTCTGAGTGGGTTGTTCTTCGGAGGGTCGGTGTGGACCTTTTGGGCCAAAGGGCCTGTAGGTGTGGTCCCTCTCTCACAGACCAGGATTCCTAGGTTTTGAGGTTCAGCATTTTTGGCTGCTACTCCATCTGAGTTTTCTCTTGATGTTTTTCCTTCTATTCAGGCTGCTTCTATTTTGCCAAATTTAAAACAAAATCAAGGCCTGACATGCTGTTTACATTAACATAGACTGCTCTGTACTTCTCATTCAATGTCTCGTTTAAAAGGAACAAAATACATTTCTTAAAGCTACAGCATTGTCACACTACCTCCCAAGGTTCATTTTCTATGTTCACTTTGATCTGTCTTCCCTTTTATATACTAAAGAAGATCATATTACAGCTTTTATATTCCTCACTCATTTGCCTTTGTAGTTTATTTTCTCTCTTTATTATCTTTACAGTCCTCACTTGCTTAATTCTGTTTTCAGTCTTTAGACAAATATATTTTCTGAATTTTTGTTCATGGGATGTTACTATTTTGGAACAGTTAATTAGTAATAGTTATTGTATCCATTATTTTATTAAGTTTTCCAACAGAGTTAAAGTATTCTAAGTTCTTCTTTCTTTTTTTTTCGAACTATAGTATTTGAATAAAATTGTATTTTGCTTCACACCGAGTAGTTTGACCCATCAAACTGCATCTGGAACCTTGCACTTTACATTTACTTTTAAAATATGTTAAAATATGTTCAGGTCTCAGATACCCTCTTGAAATATTTTGAGCAGGTCTGGTCTGGTCCTTAACAATAGTTATGGAGCATATGAAACAGCAGAGAAATTAAACAAATATTTTGTGTCTTTTTTTTGGTGGAAGATATTTCAAATATTTCTTTAGTATGAAAGAATATGGAGAAAGTGAGGACTGCAGATGCTGGAGATCAGAGCTGAAAAATGTGTTGCTGGAAAAGCGCAGCAGGTCAGGCAGCATCCAAGGAGCAGGAGAATCGATGTTTCGGGCTTGAGTCCCTCTTCAGGAATGAGGAACGTATGCCAAGCAGGCTAAGATAAAAGGTAGGGAGGAGGGACTTGGGGGAGGGGCGTTGGAAATGCGATAGGTGGAAGGAGGTAAAGGTGAGGGTGATAGGCCGGAGAGGGGGTGGGGGCGGACCTAACTCCCTTGTCAGGTCCAAACCCCCCCACCAACCCAGCCTCCACTTCCGGCACCTTCCCGTGCAACCGCAAGAATGCAAAACGTGCACCCACACCTCCCCCTTACTTCCCTCCAAGGCCCCAAGGGATCCTTCCATATCCGCCGCAAATTCACCTGCACCTCCACAAACATCATTTACTGCATCCGCTGCACCCGATGTGGCCTCCTCTATATTGGGGAGACAGGCCGCCTACTTGCCGAACATTTAAGAGAACACCTCTGGGATACCCGGACCAACCAACCCAACCACCCCGTGGCTCAACACTTCAACTCCCCCTCCCACTCCACCAAGGACATGCAGGTCCTTGGACTCCTCCATCGCCAGACCATAGCAACATGGCGGCTAGAGGAAGAGTGCCTCATCTTCTGCCTAGGAACCCTCCAACCACAAGGGATGAACTCAGATTTCTCCAGTTTCTTCATTTCCCCTCCCCCCACCTTGTCTCAGTCCCAACCCTCGAACTCAGCACCACCTTCCTAACCTGCAATCTTCTTCCTGACCCCTCCGCCCCCACCCCCACTCCGGCCTATCACCCTCACCTAACTTCCTTCCACCTATCGCATTTCTAATGCCCCTCCCCCAATTCCTTCCTCCCTACCTTTTATCTTAGCCTGCTTGGCACACCTTCCTCGTTCCTGAAGAAGGGCTCATGCCCGAAACGTCAATTCTCTTGCTACCAAAGAATATAAGTGAGCAATTAAGTACCATCACCTTCATTGGTGAAGTAGTATTGGACAAATAAATGGGACTAAATATAGAAAAGCCTCTTGGCCCTGATTACTTGCATCCTTGGATCCTGAAAGGAGTAGTGATCCTAAAAGGAGAGAGAGTGGATGCATTAGTTCCAATTTTCCAAATATATTTGTACTGTGGAGGATTGGAAAACTGCCAATGCGACACCTCTATTCAAAAAGGAAGGGAGGCAAAATGCGGTTAACTACAGATCAGTTAGCATAGTATCTAATGCTGGAATCAATTCTTAAGGAATATAACAACACATTTATAAAATCACAATCTAATCACAGCAGAGTCAACTTGGCCTTATGAAAGAGAAATCGTGTCTGAATAATGCACTGCACTTCTTTTGAAGAAGTCTCAACTAGAATGACAGAGTGGCACCAGTAAATGTATTGCATTTGGACTTCCAGAAGCCATTCAACAAGGCACCTCACAAAAGGTTAAGGCATGTGATAAGATCCCATAGTGATGGAGGTTGTATACTTTCCATATAATCCCCACAGTGTGGAAACAGGTCAGCCGGCCCAATAGGTTCACACCAACTCTCCGAACAGCATCCCATCCAAACTCACTCGCCTAACCCTACCCTACATTCCCAAACACACCCCTGGACACTATGGGCAATTTAGCATGGCCAATCCACCTAATCTACCCATCTTTGGTCCATGGGAGGAAACTGGAACATCTGGAAGGAGACATGAAGACAGAGGGATAATGTGCAAACTCCATACATCACCAAGATTGGAATCCAAATTAGGTCTCCTGGGTTGTGAGACAACAATGCTAACCACTGAGCCACTATGCCATACTGGCATAGATAGGGAATTGGCCAATAGGCAGGAAACACTCAGTTGGAATAAGGGGTTCTTTTCCAGTTTGTCAACCTGTGACCAGTGGGATTGCACAGGAATCAGTACTATGACTGCAACTGTTTACAATATGTATTAATTGATTTGGAGGATGGAATTACTGTACAGTAGCCAAACTTGCAGATAAAACAAAATAAATGGAAAGGCAAAGTGCAAAGGGGATTCAGTTGACAGAGAGATATTTTTAGGTTAGATGCGCCAAGTGCTAGCAAATGGGATAGATTAGTTTAGGATACCTAGTTGGCGTGGACAAGTTGAGCTAAAGGGTTTGTTTCCGTGCTGTACATCTCTATGACTCTAAGCAAGTGGACAAAATATTGGAAATAGACTACAGTGTGGAAAAAATGTGAAGTTGTTAATTTTGGAAGAGAGAACAAAAGAACAGAATTATTTAAAAGGAGAAAAAATGCAAAAACATGCAACACAAAGGGATTTGGGGTATTTGTGCATGAAACACAAATTTAGTACACAGGTAAGCAGGTAATCAGGAAGACTAATGGAATGTTGGCTTTTACTTCAAGGGGATTGGAGTATAAGAGTAGTGAAGTCTTACTGTAATTGCACAAGATGCAGGTGAGACCACATCTGGAGAACTGTGAACAATTTTGGTCAGTTAACAGTTTTATTTAAGGAAAATATAATTTTTCATCAGAAACAGTTCAGAGAAGGTTCATTCAGATGATCCTGATTTGGAGGAATTGTCTTATAAGCAAAGGATGAACAGGCTGGACTTTACTGAGTGGAGCTCAGAAAAATGCAAGGTGATCTCATTGAAGCATACAAGATAGTTAAGGGGCATGATAGGGTAAATGCCGAGAGGATGTTTTCCCTCATTGGAGAGAAAGAACCAGAGGGCATAGTCTCAGAATAAAGGGCTGCCAATTTAAGATCTTGATAAGGAGGAATTTCTTTTCTCAGAGGATTGAGTGTCTTTGGAACTCCTTACCACAGAGAGCTGTGGGGCAGAGCCTTTGTGTACATTTAAAACTGGTCCATTACTGTCATATGGAGAGAAAACAAGAAGGAATAATTGTTCATGTGAATAAATAGTCAAAGGAAACAGGTTTCAGAAGTTTCTTGAAAACAAAGATAGTGGTGAGAAGATGAGGAGTGCGAAAGAAAACTCACTTAGAATAAAGCTCTCACAATTGGGAGGTCACATTGAGGATAGTGGAGCAATATATGTGAAGAATGAAATGTCCTCTGTACTTAGAGACCATTGGAAAGTTAGTTTCAGACAGTTTCAGATCATCAGAAATGTGTTATAGCTGGTGTTTGAATTTTTGTTGTCGATTTAGATTTGAATATTTTGAATATTTTGATGAGGATTAGCAATGTCCCAAAATTCAATTCTGTGTGTCATGCATTATCATCTCTTGTACAATAGCTGTGGGATCAACTTGCAGTAATTTGCTTTAATTACCTCTTAATTCAAAGCTGTATTTTGGTCGATTCTAAAATCCAACTTCAGATATCAAAGTAATTTTCATTCCATGTAAAACACAACCTAAGTTGTTCTTCAAGCCTCTTCTCAAGGCAGTAGATCTGCTTTATAAATCCCATACCACAACTAACCAATATATGAAAAAGCCTGGTCACCAGAAATGCACTGCAGTGTGGAAACAGGCCCTTCGGCCCAATGAGTCCACACCAACCCTCCAAAGAGTAACCCATCCAGACCCATTTCCCTCTGACTAATGCAGCTCGCATCATGGGCAATTTAGCATGGCCAATTCACCTGACCTGCACATCTTTGGACTGTGGGAGGAAACTGGAGCACCCGGAGGAAACCCATGCAGACACGGGGAGAACGTGCAAACTCCACACAAACAGTCACCCAAGGTTGGAATCGAGCCTGGGTCCCTGGTGCTGAGAGGCAGCAGTGCTAACCACTGAGCCAACGTGCCGCCCAATTGGGTGAAATTTTTCAAGCGTGGTGACAAGTTTTATGGATGATGGAAGGACAGTTGAAGTAGTTTGTATCGATTTCAGCAAGGCCTTTGGCAAGGTTCCAAATGGGAAATGGATGAAGAAGGTAAAATATCATGGAGTCCAGGGTAATTTGGCAAGTTAGATCCAAATTTGGTTTAGTGACAAGAAACCGAGGATGGTGGTAAAAGGCTGTGTATGTGACTAGAGCCTGGTGTGCAGTGGCATACCACAGGGATCAGTATTATTGACTGTGATATTCATAAACATTTTAGATTAGAATGTGGAGGTAGGCAGGGCAGGTGGAGGTGGAAATGATAAGTAAGTTTCCTAGTGACAAAGATTAACTGAGTGGTTGACTGGAAAGAGGAATGTGTTAGTTTACAAGTAGGTGGAAACAGTTTGGTCAACTGGGCAGATCAATGGCAGATGGAATTTAGCCTTGATAAATGTAATGTGATACCCTTTGGAAGAAAGGAACTAGACAAAGGAATACAATAAATGGTAGGACACCAAGATTTTCAGAGGAACAGAAGGATCTTGTTGTGTTTGTCCACAGATCCCTGAAGACAGTTGAATAGATTAATAGCTTTGTTAAGATGACAAACAGGACTCTTGACTATATTAGTAGAACAAATTATATGAGCAGGGAGGTGATGTGGAGCTGTATAGAACTTTGATTAGGCCACAGCTGGTGTACTGTGTGCGGTTCTGGTCACCACAGCATAGAAAAGATGTAATTGTGCTGGAGGGGGTACATATGTCATTCACCAGTATGTCATTGGGGATTGGAGGATCCTAGCTATGAAAAGAGACTGGATAACGTGGCATTGTTTTCTTTGGAGCAGAGGTTGAGGGAGTCCAGAGAACAGCGTACAAAATTATGAGAGTGAATTTCTGAGTGATCCTTTGTCAAAGGATCATAACATTGGGGCATAGTGTTAAAGTGAAAGGCTGGAGGTTGAGAGGGGATTTGAAGATAATATTTTTCGTCTGGAGGGTCATGTGGGCCTGGAATGAACTGCCTGGGAGTTGAGGCAGGAAATCTCTCAACATTTAAAAAGTACTTGGATGAGCACTTGAAGTGTGTTTACTCAGAATTTGAATCTCTTCCTTAGGGGAAGAAAAAGGCCTATATTAGGATGAGATGTGAAGTCTCAGGGTGTCTGAGAGCTACACGTTAGCCAGGAAAGAGTTAAGAAGAACCAGGTGAAGTCATTGGTGGATAAGATCAAGGAAAACCCTAAGGCTTTCTATAGGTATATCAGGAATAACAGAATGACTCGAGTAAGATTAGGGCCAATCAAAGATAGTGGTGGGAAGTTGTGCGTGGAGTCAGAGGAGATCAGGGGAGTTCTAAATAAATATTTTTCATCAGTATTCACGCTACAAAAAGGCACTGTTGTTGAGGAGAATGCTGTGATACAAGCTACTAGACTACATGAGATTGGTGTTCACAAGGAGGTGGGGTTAGCAATTCAGGAAAGTGTAAAACTAGATAAGTCCCTTGGGCTGGATGAGGTTTATCCTAGGATTCTCTGGGAAGCTAGGGAGGAGATTGCTGAGCCTTTGTCTTTGATCTTTATGTTGTCATTGTCTATAGGAATAGTGCCAGAAGGGAGCAAATGTTGCTCCCTTGTTCAAAAGGGGAACCCTATTAATTGTAGACCAGTGAGCCTTACTTCAGTTGAGGGTAAAGTGTTGGAAGAGGTTATAAGAAATAGGATTTTTCATCATGTAGAAATAAATAATTTGATTAGGGATAGTCAACACGGTTTTGTGGTCATCCACAACAAGTTTTCTTGGATTTTTCATGTGGATGCACTGGTTACAAAGGCCCAACAATGTCTCTTCTTCCTCAGGCAGCTGAAGATATTTGGCATGATAGCTAATATCCTTGCCAACTTTTATAGGTGCACCATCGAGAGCATTCTGTCTGGATGTATCGCTACCTGGTATGGCAACTGTACCATTCAAGATTAGAGACAGTTACAGAGAGTGGTGAACTCGGCTTGGACAATCACAAAGGCCAAACTCCCATCTATAGAATCCAACTACCAGGCCTGCTGTCAAGGAAAGGCCGCCAGCATTCTCAAAGATCCATCTCTCCCTACAACCTCTGCCATCGGGGAGAAGACACAGAAGCCTGAACACACGCACTCCGGGTTTTGAAACAGTTTCTGTCCTACTGTGGTTAAAATACTGAATGGACTCACAAACTCTTAACATTTGCCTCTACCTGTGTTTTTATTTTTTCTGCTGTTTACCTATCATTTACTCATCTATGCTACTTAACTATGTAATAGAACATAGAACAATACAGCACAGAACAGGCCCTTCGGCCCACGATGTTGTGCCGAACTTCTATCCTAGATTAAGCACCCATCCATGTACCTATCCAAATGCCGCTTAAAGGTCGCCAATGAATCTGACTCTACCACTCCCACGGGCAGCGCATTCCATGCCCCCACCACTCTCTGGGTGAAGAACCCACCCCTGACATCTCCCCTATACCTTCCACCCTTCACCTTAAATTTATGTCCCCTTGTAACACTCTGTTGTACCCGGGGAAAAAGTTTCTGACTGTCTACTCTATCTATTCCTCTGATCATCTTATAAACCTCTATCAAGTCACCCCTCATCCTTCGCCGTTCCAACGAGAAAAGGCCGAGAACTCTCAACCTATCCTCGTATGACCTACTCTCCATTCCAGGCAACATCCTGGTAAATCTTCTCTGCACCCTCTCCAAAGCTTCCACATCTTTCCTAAAGTGAGGCGACCAGAACTGCACACAGTACTCCAAATGTGGCCTAACCAAAGTCCTGTACAGCTGCAACATCACCTCACGACTCTTGAATTCAATCCCTCTGCTAATGAACGATAATACTCCATAGGCCTTCTTACAAACTCTATCCACCTGAGTGGCAACCTTCAAAGATCTATGTACATAGACCCCAAGATCCCTCTGTTCCTCCACCTGACCAAGAACCCTACCATTAACCCTGTATTCCGCATTCTTATTTGTTCTTCCAAAATGGACAACTTCACACTTGGCAGGGTTGAACTCCATCTGCCACTCCTCAGCCCAGCTCTGCATCATATCTAAGTCCCTCTGCAGCCGACAACAGCCCTCCTCACTGTCCACAACTCCACCTATCTTTGTATCATCTGCAAATTTACTGACCCACCCTTCGACTCCCTCATCTAAGTCATTAATAAAAATTACAAACAGCAGAGGACCCAGAACTGATCCCTGCGGAACTCCACTTGTAACTGGACTCCATGCTGAATATTTACCATCTACCACCACTCTCTGACTTCGACCGGTTAGCCAGTTTTCTATCCAATTGGCCAAATTTCCCTCTATCCCATGCCTCCTGACTTTCCGCATAAGCCTACCATGGGGAACCTTATCAAATGCCTTACTAAAATCCATGTACACTACATCCACTGCTCTACCCTCATCCACATGCTTGGTCACCTCCTCGAAGAATTCAATAAGACTTGTAAGGCAAGACCTACCCTTCACAAATCCGTGCTGGCTGTCCCTAATCAAGCAGTGCCGTTCCAGATACTCGTAAATCCTATCCCTCAGTACCCTTTCCATTACTTTGCCTACCACAGAAGTAAGACTAACTGGCCTGTAATTCCCGGGGTTATCCCTATTCCCTTTTTTGAACAGGGGCACAACATTCGCTACTCTCCAGTCCCCTGGTACCACCCCCGTTGCCAGTGAAGACGAGAAGATCATTGCCAACGGTACTGCAATTTCCTCTCTTGCTTCCCACATAATCCTAGGATATATCCCGTCAGGCCCGGGGGACTTGTCTATCCTCAAGTTGTTCAAAATGTCCAACACATCTTCCTTCCTAACAGATATCTCTTCTAGCTTATCAGTCCGTTTCACACTCTCCTCTTCAACAATACAGTCCCTCTCGTTCGTAAATACTGAAGAGAAGTACTTGTTCAAGACCTCTCCTATCTCTTCCGACTCAATACACAGTCTCCCACCACTGTCCTTGATCGGACCTACCCTCGTTCTCGTCATTCTCAGGTTTCTCACATACGCATAGAATGCCTTGGGGTTATCCTTGATCCTATCCGCCAGGGATTTTTCATGCCCTCTCTTAGCTCTCCTAATCCCTTTCTTCAGGTCCCTTCTGGCTATCCTGTATCCCTCCACTGCTCTGTCTGAACCTTGTTTCCTCAACCTTATGTAAGCCTCCTTCTTCCTCTTTACTAGACATTCAACCTCCCTCGTCAACCAAGGCTCCCTCACACGACCATTTCTTTCCTGCCTGATCGGTACATACATATCAAGGACACGTCGTATCTGCTCCTTGAAAAAGTCCCACATTTCCACCACATCCTTCCCTGACAGCCTATGCTCCCAACGTATGCTCCTCAAATCCTGTCTTACAGCATCGTAATTTCCCTTCCCCCAATTGTAAAAACTTCCTTGTTGTGTGCACCTATCCCTCTCCATAACCAAGGTGAAAGTGACAGAATTGTGGTCGCCATCACCAAAATGTTCACCCACTAACAAGCCCACCACTTGTCCCGGTTCGTTACCGAGTACCAAATCCAATATGGCCTCCCCTCTGGTTGGACAATCTACATACTGCGTTAGAAAAGCTTCCTGGACACACTGCACAAACACCGCCCCATCCAATCTACTTGATCTAAAGAGCTTCCAATCAATATTTGGGAAGTTGAAGTCGCCCATGACTACGACCCTGTGGCTTCTGCACCTTTCCAAAATCTGTTTCCCAATCTGTTTCTCCACATCTTTGCTGCTATTGGGGGGCCTATAATAAACACCCAACAAGGTGACTGCACCTTTCCTATTTCTGACTTCAGCCCATACTACCTCCAGAGGCAGATCTCCCTCAAACTTCCTTTCTGCAGCCGTTATACCATTTCTAATTAGCAATGCCACCCCCCCTCCTTTTTTACCACCCTCCCTAATCTTACTGAAACATCTGTAACCAGGAACCTCCAACAGCCATTCCTGTCCCTCATCTATCCATGTTTCCGTGATGGCTACAACATCGTAGTCCCAGGTACCGATCCACGCCTTAAGTTCACCCACCTTATTTCTGATACTCCTTGCATTGAAGTATACGCACTTGAGCCCATCTCTGTGTCCGCAAGTAGTCCCTGTCAGTGCTACCTTCTCCACAGCCTCCCTACAGTCTTGGACATCCTGACACACAGCTAGCTTACTTGCTGGACTACAAGTCCGGATCCCATCCCCCTGCCAAATTAGTTTAAACCCCCCCGAAGAGTGCTAGCAAACCTACCCCCCAGGATATTGGTGCCCTTCTGGTTCAGGTGCAACCCGTCCTGTTTATACAGGTCCCACCTTCCCCAGAATGCAGTCCAATTGTCCAAATATCTGAAGCCCTCCCTCCTACACCATCCTTGCAGCCACGTGTTCAACTGCACTCTCTCCCTATTCTTTGCCTCTCTGTCACGTGGCACCGGCAACAACCCAGAGATGACGACTCTGTCTGTCCTAGCTTTTAGCTTCCAGCCCAACTCCTTGAGCTCTTGAATGACCTCCCCGCCCCTCTTCCTACCTATGTCGTTGGTGCCAATGTGTACCACGACTTCTGGCTGCACACCCTCCCCCTTAAGGATTCTGAAGACACGGTCCGAGACATCTCGGACCCTAGCACCCGGGAGGCAACAAACCATCCGAGAGTCTCGCCCATGTCCACAGAACCGCCTGTCCGTCCCTCTAACTAGAGAGTCCCCTATAACTAGCGCTCTCTTCTTCTCCCCCTTTCCCTTCTGAATCTCAGAGCCACAGACCCCTTCACTGCAGCTTACACCTGCAAGGCTGTCCCCCCCAACAGTTTCCAAAGCTGCATACTTATTTTTTAGGGGAACGACTACAGGGGAACCCTGCACTGCCTGTTTCTTCCCCTTCCCACCTCTAACTGTTACCCAGCTACCTCTGTTCTCTGGCGTAACTATGTCCCTGTAGCTTCTATCGATCACCCTCTCAGCCTCTCTAATAATCCTCAGCTCATCCAGTTCCAGTTCCAGTTCCCTAACTCGTTCGGTGAGGATCAGGATCTGACTGCATTTCCTGCACACGAAGTCGGCAGGAGTATCGGTGGTCACCCCTACCTCAAACATCCTGCAGGAGGAACATTCCACCGCCTGTGCTGCCATGACTGTACACTGTCTCCAAAAACAAGAACACTGAGTCAATAACCTGGGGTCTAGAACACACCCACTCAAATACTAATCACTTACCTTCCCGCCCAGCTATGCGCTCCAACCTCACTTCCGCTGCCCGCTACAGGTAAGTAATTTTGAAACAAACTGTCTTACCTTAGCTGTAGTCTCCCGGGTTCGTTTTTCCTCGGCCGCTGCTCCCACTCAAATGACCGTTGGTGAATTAAAGGGGGAGTATTTATACTCACCGTTCTCCTTCCCGGCTGCCCCTCTGTTTACCGTCACTTCCTCTGCTGCTCCCGCTCTTTTTGTGAAGAGAGAAAAAAAAAACCGCTGCCCGCTACAGGTAAGTAATTTTGAAACAAACTGTCTTACCTTAGCTGTAGTCTCCCGGGTTCGTTTTTCCTCGGCCGCTGCTCCCACTCAAATGACCGTTGGTGAATTAAAGGGGGAGTATTTATACTCACCGTTCTCCTTCCCGGCTGCCCCTCTGTTTACCGTCACTTCCTCTGCTGCTCCCGCTCTTTTTGTGAAGAGAGAAAAAAAAAACCGCTGCCCGCTACAGGTAAGTAATTTTGAAACAAACTGTCTTACCTTAGCTGTAGTCTCCCGGGTTCGTTTTTCCTCGGCCGCTGCTCCCACACAAAGCTTTTCATTGTATCTCAGTACACATGACAATAAATTCAATTCAATTCAATTCAATTCAATTCAAGAGTAGGTCGTGCTCACAAAACTTATTGAGTTCTTTGAGAAAGTGACCAAACAGATGGATGGGGGTAAAGCGGTTGATATGGTGTTTATGGATTTCAGTAAAGTGTTTGATAAGGTTCCCCACAGTATGCTATTGCACAAAATACAGAGGAATGGGAATGAGGGTGATTTAGCAGTTTGGATCACAAATTGGCTAGCTGAAAGACAGTGTGTGGTGGTTGATGGGAAATGTTCATCCTGGAGTTCAGTTACTAGTGGTGTACCACACCGAACTGTTTTGGGGCTACTGCTGTTTGTCACTTTTATAAACAATCTGAATCAAGGTGTAGAAGGATGGGTTAGTAAATTTGTGGATGACACTAAGATCAGTTAGAGTTGTGGATAGTGGAGAAGGATTTTTACTTAGATTACTTACTTACAGTGTGGAAACAGGCCCTCCGGCCCAACAAGTCCACACCGCCGAAGCGTAACCCACCCATACCCCTACATCTACATCTACATCTACATCTACCCCTTACCTAACACTACGGGCAATTTAGCATAGCCAATTTACCTAACCTGCACATCTTTGGACTGTGGGAGGAAACCGGAGCACCCGGAGGAAACCCACGCAGACACGGGGAGAACGTGCAAACTCCACACAGTCAGTCGCCTGAGGCGGGAAATGAACCCGGGTCTCCGGCGCTGCGAGGCAGCACTGCTAACCACTGTGCCACCGTGCCGCCCACCGTTGCAGGTTACAGAGGGATGTAGATAAACTGCAGAGCTAGGCTGAGAGGGGGCAAGTGGAATTTAATGGAAAAAAGTGTAAGGTGATTCACTTTGGAAGAAGCAACAGGAATGCAGAGTACTGAGCTAATGGTAAGATTCTTAATACTGTAGTTGAGCAGAGGGATCTTGGTATCCATGCACATAGATCCCTAATAGTTGCCACCCAGGTTGATAGTGTTGTTGAGAAAGTATACAGTGTGTTAGCTTTTATTAGCAGAGAGATTGAGTTTTGGAACCCTGAGGTCATACTACAGCTGTACAAAACTCTGGTGCGGCTGCAATTGAAGTATTGCGTACAACTAGGGTCATCTCATTATAGGAAAGATGTGGAAGTTTTGGAAAAGGTACAGAGGAGATTTACTTGAACGTTGCCTGGTATGGAGGGAAGGTAAAAACAATGACTGCAGATGCTGGAAACCAGATTCTGAATTAGTGGTGCTAGGAGAGCACAGCAGTTCAGGCAGCATCCGAGGAACAGTAAAATCGACGTTTCGGGCAAAAGCCCTTCATCAGGAATAAAAGTTGAAGAACTGGAGGCTGTTTTTGTTGGAGAGAAGGTTGAGTGGTGACTTAATTGAGACAGGTAAGATAATCAGAGGGTTAGATAGGGTGGACAGTGACAGCCTTTTTTCCTCAGATGGTGTTGGCTAGCACGAGGGGGCGTAGATTTAAATTGAGGGCTGATAGATATTGGACAGATGTCAGAGGTAGTTTCTTTACTCAGAGGAATGGGGCGTGGAACGCACTGCCTGCAGCAGTAGTAGACTCGCCATGCTCAAGGGCATTTCAATAGTCATTCGATAGACATATGGATGAAAATGGAATGATGTAGGTTAGATGGGCTTCAGATTGGTTTCACAGGTTGCCACAATATCAAGGGCCGAAGGACCTGTACTGTGCTGTAATGCTGAATGTTCTATGTTCTGTAAGTGTCATAACATTCAAGTATATGGGCTTAGTGCTGGAAAGTGAGACTAGCATATGTAGTAGTATTTTCAGTAGTACAGGAAACATGGACCGAAGGGATTCTTCAGTACTGTATGATTCTATGGCACCTATTTTATGCAACCATTAACGATTGATGTGGAGATTGGTATATGGCAATATTTCAAGATATTGCGCCATTCCACTCATTTACATGTATCTAAGTGTCTGTACTCTCATATTTATATTGGACTAATAAAACTAAAGTGTTTCATAGAACATAGAACATAGAACAATACAGCACAGAACAGATCCTTCGGCCCTCAATGTTGCACTGACCTGTGAACTATTTTCAGCTTGTCCCCCTATCCTCTCCCATCATCATCCATGTACTTATCCAAGGATTGTTTAAATCTCCCTAATGTGGCTGAGTTAACTATATTGGCAGGCTGGGCATTCCACGCCCTTATCACTCTTCTCAGTAAAGAACCTGCCTCTGACATCTGTCTTAAATCTGTCATTTCTCAATTTGTAGTTATGTCCCCTTGTACAAGCTGACATCATCATCCTAGGAAAAAGACTTTCACTGTCTGCCCTATCTAATCCTCTGATCATCTTGTATGTCTCTATCAAATCCCCTCTTAGCCTTCTTCTTTCCAATGAGAACAGACCCAAGTTCTCAGCCTTTCCTCATAAGACCTTCCCTCCAGACTAGACGACATTCTGCTAAATCTCCTTTGCACCTTTTCCAATGCTTCCACATCCTTCCTGTAATGGGGCAACCAGAACCGTACACAATATTCCAAGTGAGGCCGCACTTGTGTTTTGTATAGTTGCAGCATGATATTGCAGCTCCGGAACTCAATTTCTTAATGACAATCAGGTTAAGGTTAAAAGCTCTTAAGTAGTTATCCTATGGTTTTTTGCAATGGTAACCCTGCATGGCTGAAACACCGGAGTCATCTCCCTCCTCTCCCATTATTACGTTTTGAGATATTCATTGCTTACCTCAGTAATTTCACTAATGCTGGAATATACTTCAGCAAATCTTGACAAATAGTCAAAGAAAATAGTCACAGTACAACTGAATCCAGAAACACACAAGTTGTTTGCTCACAAATGTGGAGCAGAAGTTTCCATTTTGAGTTGGGACATTGGCATCAAAGTGGAACCCAACCACATATAATGTCAGGAGTAACAAAGTATCGCTAATTTTTGCAGTTTGACCAATTTGCAACCAGATAATGCAATTGTTGTCCCATTAAGGATGGTGGACAGGTGGGCTCTTGAAGCTAAAGGGCCAACAGAATGCATTGCAATTGAAGGAGAGAGGTGCCCTCTCAGTACTTTAAAACATTTGAAACAAAATGTGGTGATAGTTGCTGGAGCACTATTGTGAAAAGGCACCCCTCCATAACCTGAGATCCTTGGAAAATTTCAGTTGGCCTTGACTGTCCTCTTAATTGATTTATTAAGATGCCGGTGAGTTGACGTCTGTTCCATGCTTGATTCAACCTCTGATAAAATGGCTGGAGGAGAGTCAGGCCTGTGGCAGAGAACCAGTATGCCAACCTGCTACAGAACATTGAACATCTCCCTGCCATCATAGCAGCATGAAAGTCCTGTGAACCACATAATTTAAAAACTTGTCTTTCAAAAAGGAAACAAATATTACCAGGTTAAAATATATCTTAATATGTTTAATTTATTCAATCACAACAGAATCTATATTTGAACATTTTGCTGCATAAAATATGATAATTTACAAGAAGCTGTTCAGCCAAAAAAGTTGATAAACATATGCTCTGTAGATAATGTTCACCATGCTGAGCAATGAAAATATGAATAATTGGCAATCTTTTTGTAAGTGGCAGAGGATTATGCATTTATGTGTTCACTTTGATCAGGAATTCTAGATACTGTGAATGAATGACAAAGTGTTTTGGTACTTCAAAATTTGATTACTGAATCAAGAATATGTTTATTAAGAACTAAATTATAAGTAGAAGCAGCAAATGCAGTGAAAATATTATATCTTATATTCAGCCAAATTGCCCAGCAAAGGAGTTCCATTTCCATCAACTGAGTACCTTAAAAAATACAGATCTTATTATCGGACCTCTTTCACTGCGCAACACTGATGTTTAATTCCAATCAGACACAGACTTTTGTAGAAAGATCTTATGAAAAATTATTCATTTGAGTTTTTAAAAATAGCGAGATATACTGAAACTGAAATGCTCCAGTTTTTAATGTTTAGAATGTTTCACTTATTTCATTACAACCAAAATCAAAAATACAACATTTACTCTTTTACACCCATATGTTACAATGAATCTACTTTTGTATGATTGCCCACACCCATAAGAACGTAAGAAATAGGAATTGATCATTTTAAAAAATTCAATCATGGGTTGTGGGCATCGCTGGCTGGCCCATCCTGAACTGTCCAAAGGTCAGTTATGGGTCAACCACATTGCTGTGGGTCTGGAATCACACATAGACTACACCAGGTAATTTGATACCCTTAAGTTGCTCTGCTGCTCAATAAGATCATCACTGATCTGACTGTGGCCTTAACTCTGCTTTCCCACCTGGCCCCTGTATCCTTCGATTCCTATTTCAGTTAAAAATCCATCTTCTTCAGCCTTGAGCATGCCCAATGATTCAGCGACCATCGATCACTGAAATAAAGAATTCCAAAAGATGAACAACTTCTGAGACAGTATTAATCTCACTCGACCATAAGCCTTTTCAGAGACCAAGCCCCTAATTGCAGACTTTGTCAAGTTGAGAATCATCCTTTCAGGATCTACCCTGTCAAGTTGCCACAGAACCCCCTGATAACTTTCAGTAAAATTTGCTCCTTATTCTTCTAAACTCCCATGAGCACAGGCCCAACTTGCTCAACATTTCTTCATCAGACAGTCCCTTCATTCCAGGAATCAAACTAGTTGAACTCTCTCTGAAATGCCTCCAATGCAAGAAAAAAAGACCACATCTGTACAAGGTACCAATGCCCGACACCATGATAGAAAGACTTCCTAAATTTTATATTCAATAAAAGCTAACATTTTAATTGCCTTTCTAATTAATTGTTGTAATTACATGCTGAACTCTGTACGATCAATACGGATAGGAGGGAGAGATGTTTCGAAGAACAGTCACAGAAAGATAGATTAGATTACTTACCAAGTATTAGATTAGATTATTTACAGTGTGGAAACAGGGCCTTTGGCCCAACAAGTCCACACCAACCCTCCGAAGAGCAACCCACCCAGACCCATTCCCCTACATTTACCCCTTCAACTAACACTACGGGCAATTTAGAATGGCCAATTCACTTAACCTGCACATTTTTTTTGGAATGTGGGAGGAAACTGGAGCACCCGGAGGAAACCCATGCAGACACAGGGAGAATGTGCAAACTCCACACAGACAGTTGCCTGGGGCAGGAATTGAACCCAGGTCTCTAGCGCTGTGAGGCAGCAGTGCTAACCACAGCAGTGCTAACCACTGTGCCACCCATTTCTGCAGCATAGAAAGGAGCCCTTCAGTCCATCGTTCCTCTGCTGGTAATCAACTTTAATCCTCATTTTTCACCACTTGACCCATAGCCTTGTCAACTATGGCTTTTCAAGTGTTCATTGAAAAAGTTCTTAAATTTTGTGAAGGTTTTTACCTCTCTCCCACTTGATGTAGTGAAGTCCAGATATCCATACTCTCAAGATAAAAAAGGTTTTTCCTTAAATCTGTTATAAACTCTCTGCACCTTACCATAAATCTGTGTCATCAAACCCCACTACCCAACCATTACTGATCCCTTTCCTAAGGGATATTTTTCTCCCTACTTCCCCTATTTTATGTCCCTTATAACTTTGTACACTTCAAACAGATCGTTCCTCAGCTTTGCTGCTCTAAAGAAACCAACCCAGACTTTCTACCCTCTCTTCATAGCTAAATTCCTCAAACATAAACAACATTTTGCTGGATCTCCTTTGCATCCCCCACAGTACATCCTTCTGATAGTCTCGTGATCAGAGTTGCACACAATTGTGGCCAAACTAGCTTTAAATATTGATCCATCATAACCTCTTTGCTCTTGTATTTAATGCTGTTACAACACGGCAATAAACTCTTCTGCTAATTAAACCAAACACACAGGAAAGCTTACCTCACCTCGTAATCTGTGAAAGTATGAGTGATATTGAACTACCCAAATTTCATTATTAAAAGAAACAAAAACAATTTTATTCTTTAACTCCAAAAGTGAACATTAAAAAACTATTTACATCACTAAGCCTCCTTTGTCTTAAAGATTTGTTATCTACCTTCCACTCCATAAAAATATACTGATGCTATAAAGGCCCTATTAAATTTACAGGAAATCAATTTTCAAAACCAGACAGTGGCTGTTGTCTCCGCGATCCTCCTCTGTTTGTAAATCTCCCTTGGTCATGTTTGGTCTTCTATTGCACAGATTCTTCGCATGAAAAAGGTACCTTTAATATAGAACGTTTTTTTTTAATAGCAGTCTTTCGATGGCAGAAGATGCTTTGTCTCTGCCTACTTGTCTAAAATTCTGGCTTTTTCTATCATTGGTTCAATGTTGTTAAAACAGTAAAATTCAAATTCGATTGGATTTTAGTATCTTGTAGCATAATTTAAACTGATTGGTAAAATTTGAACTGCTGTGAAAACAACTCATGTATTTAGGTTACAAATGTTACATCTTGAAATTGTCTAGTACACTTTGTACCTGCTAGTCGGTCACCTGACCAGTGCTTGCCAGTTTTTCAGCTCTCACCCTCTCTTAAAGGTACAGTACACAACTCGGTAAGATGGCGGTGATTCTATAGAACTGCTATGGATAGCTCTTCCTAACAGCCAAGGCATACTGGTGTTTTTTGCCATCCCTGGCCAACTTATGTGGTGGAATTATTAGTTTAAAACCTTACAGTACACATTTTTGTTAATATTTGGGAGTGGGAAGGATGCCAAAGGGAAAAGAATCAAGCAAACAGCAGCAGGGAGGACACTCCCCTGCAGCACCTACAACACCAGAGACTGCAGCAGTAGCAGCAGCCTCTCCTGAACCCCACGGGGACCTGACAGACTCACAGGAATTGGCTGTGGCGATGGAGAGACTTACCTTGAAAGTTGCAGCTGCGATTGAGGAAATCCTTGGGGAGATTCGTGCCCAGGCCCAACCTATTGCATCCATGCTGCAGAAGCACAAACAGGAGATCCAGGGCCTCGGGGAGAGGCTGGAGGAGGTGGAGAGTCGAACTAAGGCCTGGGAAGCTGCAATGAGTCCTCATCCAGTCAGATCCAGGTGCTGGAGAGAGAGGTGAGGGCCTTGCGAAACCATATTGACAACCTCGAAAATCGAGGTCGGAGGATAAATCTCCGAATTGTCGGGCTCCCTGAAGGCAAGGAAGGTGAGCAGCTTTTTTGAAAGCTGGCTGCTGAAGTTTTTGGGCCTTTACATCGAGTCCAGCAGGTTGCAGATTGAAAGGGCTTATCGTGTTACTGTGCACCAGGTCAGGCCCAGTGCAGCACCCCGGCTTGGTCTTAGCACACTTCCACTCATATAAGCAAAAAGTCATAGAAGCTTCCAGATCCCTGGGAAAAGATCAGCAGGCACTGCTGTACATGGAGTCAAAAATCATGTTTTCAAGGATTTCTCTGCAGCTGTAATTCAAAAGAGGAAGTCCTCCAATGAAGTTAAAAAGAGGCTGAGGAACCTGGACATCCATGAGATACCCCGCAGTACTTTGTTTCAGCCACGAGGACTCAGTTTATATATTTGACTCAGTGGATAAGGCTAAAAACTTTGTGGACACTTTAAGATAGACAGATTGTCTTGAAGAATATGGTTAATGTTTGTTCTCTTTTCTATCTTTCCCTATGTTTTCCCTTCCTTTTTTTATTCCTTTCTTTGTCCCTAATAATTTCCTTTTTGGAAAGGGGGGAAAGACTTTGGAATAAGTTGTTCTTTTTTTAATAACTGGATTTTCTGATGGGAAATTTTGTAGATGTTCTTTGTTGTCTCTCTCCCTTTATTTTTTGTTTGTTCTGCTTCTCTTTTAGTCACAAGTAGGGGTGACATGAAGCCAGGGATGGGTGGAGTACTCATCCTGACTGTGTCTTTTTTTCTGTTGATTTAAGGATCATCTTTTATTTGGCCTAAGGCTGGGGCACAGTCCAGGTTTGAAGGAGCTGTGAAGGAGGGGATGGGTAGGGTGAGTGCCCCCTATGGGCAGGGGGAAGAGTCTTCCATTCAAGGTTCTATTGTTTGTTTTCTTTGTAGTTTTTTGGTAGTAATAGTTGTTTATAGTTATGATAGAGTAGTTTTTGTATATATAGTTTTTCGATTCTATGAGTCTTTATTTGCTTATGCTCGGTGCTTTGTAAGCAGGGTTCTCCCTCCGAAGGGTTCAAGGATGTCTGAAAGGGGATATGGCTAAGTGTCTTATTAAATGGTGCACCTTGAACACTAAGAAAAATCATTTACCTATTAAAAGGGAAAAAGTGCTTTCTAGCCTTAAGAGGGAAAGGGTTGATATCACTTTTTTGCAGGAAACCCATCTTGATGATGGGGAACACCTGAAATTACAACAGGGGGATTATGACCGGGTATGCTTTTCATCCTTTACTACTAAAAGTAGGCGAGTGGCGGTACTTATCCAGAAAAATCTTCCGTTCACATTATTAGAGCAGGTGAAAGATGAGCAGGGACGGTTTGTGATTCTTAAGGCCCTGATACATGAGGAGGAATATGGCATTTTAAATGTCTACTGTCCTCTGGCCCATCACCTCAAATTTTTGATGAGTGCTTTCTCAAAGTTGAGTGTGTTTGGAACACGGCACATTATTATAGGGGAGGATTTTAATTGTCTTTTGGATCCGACAGTGGACAGGATGCCTTGTGGGTGCCCAACTATTTCTTCGCAGGCCAAGCAGGTGGTTGACTTATGTGAGGAGTTGGGGCTGGTGGATATTTGGAGATGTCTTCACCCTACCGGCAGGGAGTTCACCTTTTTTTCAAACTCACATAAATGTCACATGAGGATTGACCGCTTTCCGGCTGCCTCAGCCCTTCTGGATTCGATTATGAGTTATAAAATTGGGAATATAGCTATCTCTGATCATGTGGTGGTATATTTGGAGGTTAAGGCCAAGAGTGAAGGACTAGGTTTGTGGCACTGGCATTTGGGCCCTTTTCTCCTTATTTGTGGAATACTTTTTGAAGGAGTTTCAGGAATTCTTGACTATCAACTCAGGCACGGCTAATAGACTTCTAAGGCCTTTGCTAGGGGATTAGCTATTTCCTATTCGGCTAGCCGGAAACGACAGAAGGAAGAACAGCAGCGTCTACTTGAGACGCGGTTGAAAGTCGCGAAGGCAGCACATTTTGCGCGGCCTTCGGTGACTAAGCTACAGCGGATCACGGCCCTTCGGGCTGCCTTGAATTCAATACTGTCACAAAACGCAAAGAAAGAACTTGCTTTTGCTAGACAGAGGCTGTTCGAATATGGGGATAGTCCAGGGAAGTATTTAGCATACTTGACTAGGAAAAAAAGTGCTCCCCAATCCATTACTGCAATCAGAGACAGTGCTGGGGACCTTACATACGATACTAAAAAGATTAATGAGGCTTTTCAGAATTTTTACTCTGAATTGTATCGGTCTGAAAGTTGCGAAGACAGAAGGGCTAAAATGGCAATCTTTTTTAAGAACCTGGACCTCCCAGGGGTCACCTTGGATCAGGCCTCTCTCCTTAATGCCCCTTTGACAGTTCAGGAAATACAGGAGGCAGTTAGGCAACTTCAGAGTGGGAAAGCACCTGGCCCTGATGGTCTTCTGGATGAGTTTTATAAGGAGTTTATAGGGATTATGTCAGATGTGGGAGAAGCATAATGACTCTTATATGCATGAATGCCTACACCATTTTTGAGAGAAGCTAATATTTCCTTAATTCTTAAGAAGGGGAAGTTTCCTGAGGATTGTGCCTCATACTGGCCCATCTGGCTATTAAATTGAGATTTCAAGATTCTGTCTAAGATCCTGGCGCTGAGGTTGGAAAGTGTGTTGCCCCATATTATTTAAGAGGACCAGACAGGCTTTATAAGGGGCTGTAGGTCCTCTAATAATATTAGAAGGTTGCTGAATGTAGTCCAAGTTTGTCAGCAACGATCGATTCAGGGGTTAGTGATTTCCTTAGATGCAGAGAAAGCATTTGACCGGGTGGAATGGCCACATCTTCTTTATGTCATAGAACAGTTTGGGTTGGGCGGAGTCTTTGCTAAGTGGGTGGAGGTTTTATATCACCACTCTCTGGCCACGGTCATCACCAACGGGGTGAAGTCTGGGAATTTTACGATTGGTAGGGGTAGTTGGCAAGGCTGCCCCCTCTCACCGTTGATGTTTACATTGGTGATAGTGCCGCTGGCAGAGACCATTCGTCAGAACATCCACATAACCGCTCCGGAAGTGGGATCGAGAGCACACAATATTACACTGTACGCGGATGCCTTTCTGTTTTATCGAACCCGATGACCTCTGTACCCTATTTGATTCAATGTATCAATTCATTTGGGGCTATTTCAGGATATAAGATTAACTTTGCAAAATCGGAGGCTCTGGTTTTGGGGAACCTTAAGGATGTGCCAGAAGTTGAAGGTGGCTCTAAGTTCCCTTTTAAGTGGTCACGGGTAGGGTTCTGATATCTCGGAATTTTTATTACCTCTAAGTTTGATCTGTTATTTTGGACTAACTTTGCTCACTTGCTCAACAATATTAGGCGAGATCTCCAGAGATGGGAGGCTCTTCCAATTTCATGGCTGGGCCGAATATCTCTCAGTCAGATGAATGTTCTTCCTCGTTTGCTTTATCCCATGTGTATGCTCCCTATAATGTTTCCCAGGTCAACGCTGCGGAAGCTTATGGGGTGGTTTGGTTCCTCTGTCTGGCATCGTGGGCGGCCCCTCATCAAACTTACTAAATTGCAGTTGCCTCAAGGAGGGGAGGAGTTGATTCCCCAAACACCAGAAGGTATCAATTGCTGTCCTTTGTCTGCGACTGGGTAGGTAACAATCCAAACTCAATATGGCTGGATATTGAAGCCTCCCAAGCAAAGTGCCCACTTATTAACCTATTGTTCATGGATAAGATGAGGGCAGTTATGGACCACTGCTGGAACCCCATAGTCATTAGTCCAGTCAAGACATGAAGGGCGATGCGTCAGAGTGAGGGTTGTTAATCCAAGACTTCGCCACTTACACCTATAGTTGGCATGCCAGGTTTCCGACCAGGGACTATGGACTCAAGGTTCAAACTATGGGCAGCGAGAGGAATTTCTAGTTTGGGAGACTTGTTTGAGGGGGAGGTTATGATGTCTTTTGCGCAACTGAGCTGCAAATACGGGTTGCCCAGCAGAGACCTTTTCCGTTTTTTTCAGGTTAGGGTTTTCATCCAGAAGACGACTACACTACTCACTAAGCCCCATAAGCCTGATACAGAGAGGTTGTTGCTACGCTCCACAAGCACCCTTTCAGTTAGTGCCCTCTATCGCCTGCTGGGTGGCAGGGCCTGACAGGATATTAACCGGTTATGTGAGGTCTGGGAGCAAGAGCTGGGAGTGGAGATTCCTTCTGAAACATAGGAGGACATTTGGGAGAATACTCGAAAAATGTGACATGTGCTACGCAGTTAAAAGTTCTGCACAGGACTCATCTGGCACCAGACCGTCTGGGGAAGTTTAAAAAAGGGGCATCTTCAGTGTGCCCCAAATGTAAAATCTGGACATACTGCAGTCTCCGTGTTTATTGCAGCGCTGTGGCGGGACAGATAGGGAAGGTATTGAGGACTGAAGTCAAAGTAGACCCGATATCTCTCCTCTTAGGTCTACCAAATTAGATGGGCATGGGAAGAAACTATTTAACATTTTTACATATTGTGCACAGAAGAATATTCTGATGAATTGGGTGTCTGAGAATCTGCCAGGCTTGCTGGGATGGCAGAAATTAATTATGGAGCACATTCCCTTGGACCTTTTTACAAACATGGTGCACCACACAACGTACAATTTCTATAAGACATGGCAGCCCTACTTGAGTTATTTGGATATAGATTTGTCAGTTATCTTAACTAGCGTGTTTATTTAACCAGGATGATTAGATTTGTCAAGCCCTGGGCCCTGGAGGGGGTCTCCCGAGTTAATACGGGTAAGTATACAATGCTCCCGTTCCTTTGTTTGGAGCTTTGCGCCGAGCATAGCTGTTCTGTATTTTTTGGGATTTTTTGGTTTTCTTTCTTTTGTTTTGGTGTTGCTTTGCACAGTGTTAGGGTTTGCTTTGAATTAGAGGGTAGGTTAGTAGTTAGTAGATAGTAGTTGTATTGTAATTTGTTTTTTTTACTTTTTATTATACTGATATTTGTTATTGATTGTTTTTTCAATAATTTTATACGTTTGTAAAGTTAAAAAAATTTGCTAATTAATAAATATATTTACAAAAAAAAGGTACAGTACACACCTTCAACTTCATAATACTTGCCCCCTTAAGAAAAAAAATGAACTATCATAATGAAAAGGTAGTTTCATTTTGTTTGCATTTGTTAATCCTACTACCATGAAATACATAGGACATTAATCTGAGTTCATATTAACTTCTGTATACACACACACACACACGCACACACACATATATTTATATATAAATAACATTGTTATCTGTTCAATCTTATCTATACTTTATCTGTTAAACCTGCGATAACAAATCCGCTATCACATTCTTAAGACTGGCAACATGTACGATTGGTAAATTAAAAGTCCGTAACATAAGGCTCCAATGAAATAGTGTCATATTCTTGTCTTTAAACTGTTTCAAGAATGTTAGAGGATTGTGATCCATGTACACAACTGTCTCCGACATGTTCTTCAGGGCATAAACATTAAAATGTTGGAAGTACCAAACTCAATAATTTATTTTCGATCATAGAGTATTTTCTCTGATGGGTGTTGAGTTTCTTCGAAAACTTAACCAACTGGCAGTTCAATTCCATCATAACCAATTCCATCAAGCAGTACAGCTCCAACTCCTAAGTCTCTAGCATCAATGCAACTTTGAAGGATTTCAAAAGGTTTGGTGTAACTAAAACTGGTGCAATGGTTAATACTGCTTTTAAATTGTCAATTGCCTCCTGGCATTGTTCTGTACACTGAAAGTTTGTGCTCTTCATCAAATCTGTTAATGGTGCCACAATGCTGCTGAAGTTTGGAACAAACTTCCAGTAGAATCTGCTCAGTCCCAAAAATCGAAGCACCTCTGTCTTCGAGGTTGAACATAGAAATTTCTCGATAGCCTTTGTCTTTGCATTCCTTGGGGTCAACCTTCCACGATGGATGTTATATCCCTAAAACATTATCTCTGCTTTCGTGAATTCTGTTCTCTTTCAGTGTATTACCAGTTTTGCTTCTCTTAGTCATTCAAAGAGCTCTGCCAACCATGTGATCTTTCCATGACTCACGAATGATTACTATATCATCCTGATCGACTGCACAGTTTGTTAACCCAGCCACAACTCTGTTTGTGAGTCTTTGGAATGTGGCGGGTACATTCTTCATTCCAAAGGACATCATTTTGAATTGATATAGCCCACTTGGGATTACAAACACAGAAATTTCTTTCACTTTCTTTGATAAAAGTACTTGCCAGTAACCACACAGTAAGTCCGACTTTGTGATGTAACTGACTTGTCTAACTTTCTCTGTATAGTTCTCCTATCTTGGTATTGGGTACGAGTCCAAATTTGTTGCAGTGTTGACCCTTCAATAGTCATTGAGTCCCATCAGGTTTGGGAACTAACACAATCAATGAATTACACTTGCTCTGACTCAGTTGGATGATATCCTCCTTGAGCATCACATCCACTTCCTCTGGACCTTATGTGGCTTTGAAAGGACTGAGCCTATAGGGCTGTGGTTTTATCAGAACAGCATTCCCTACGTCTACGTCATGCATAATAACATTAGTCTTCCCCATGTTATTCCTGCATTTGTCCTCATACTACTACAACAGTTGCATTCTTTGTTCCTGAGACAGATTGTTTACTAATCTATCCCACTCCTCAAGGACTTCCTCATTTTGAGGTATATAAAACTCTACAACATCTGGATTTGATTCCTCACTCTGCACGGCAGTAAGTAACATCTGTTTCTCCAGTTCCCTGTCTCTATTATAATAGGGTTTCAACATGACATACCAAATACTTTTTTTTTCTATCTGGCATCTTTACTAGATAGTTTACCTGACTTAACTTTTTCTCAATTTGATAGGGACCACCAAACCTTGCTTTGAAGGGATCTCCAACACAGGTAACAATACCTATATGTCACTCTCCCCATGAAAATGGCCATATTTCAGAGTTTTTATCTGCTAACTGCTTCATTCTATGCTGTGCCCTCTTCAGATTCTATTTAGCTAACTCAACTGTCTGACTTAATCTCTCGCTCACTTCATTTACATAGTCTAAGTGTGAGATCTCTGACTTAGCTCCTATCAATTTCTCTTTAATTAGTTTCAAAGGCTCCCTTACTTCATGTCCAAATATTAAGTCAAAGGGAGGAAACTGAATAGATTCATTTGGGGCATCTCTGATGGCAAACAATATGAATTGGTTACCTTTATCCCAATCATTTGGGTAATCCTAACAGTACACTCTTAACTTGGTCTTCAGGGTCTGATGCCACCTTTCCAAAGTTCCCTGGGATTCAGGATGACATGGGCTTGATTGAAACTACTGTATGCCAAAGCTATCCATGATTTCCTTAACAATCCAGCAGTAGAATTAGACCCTTGGTCTGCCTGAATCTTTCTGGGTAGTCCATACCACATGACGAAAGCTAACTCCTCTACCACCCTACTTGCCTCAATACTCCGTAATTGTGTTGCCACCAGACATCTGGTAGACATATCCATTATAGTTAGCAAGTGCTGGTTCCCACTTTTAATTTTCAGGAGGGGACTGACAGAATCAATCATAAGCCATGTGAAAGGTTCTTCGAATGTGGAAATTGGCAACAAAGGTGCTCGTTGTATTACTGCCTGTGTCTTACCTACCATTTGGCATGTATGACATGTACAGCAAACGTTAACCACATCCTTGTGTAATCCTCGCCAATAGAATTGCTTTTGTACCTTTGCCAGAGTCTTCTTCACAAGGAGGTGACCTCCTACTGGTAGTTCATGTGCTACCTGTAACAGTTCCTGCCTGTATGCTAGTGGCAACACAATCTGGTACACTTCTGCCCAATTCTTCTCTGTACTAAATTGCTGTGGTCTCCATTTTGGGCTTAGGATTCTATCTTTGAAATAATAACCCTCAGGAATATTCTCTGCCTCCTTTTCAAAGTAGGCATCAACATATATATCTTTTAATGTCTCGTCTTTCTATTGTGAGTCCATTAGCTTTTCAGGACTAAACACTTCTTGTCTGACTCTCTCCCTGTTCAGGTTTTTCCTGCACCATTACTTCAAACAGGGTGTCCGCTAACTGAACCTCAACTTCTTCATCTTTCTCTTTACTTTTTGCTTTGTGATATGACTTATGACAGTGGGATCTTGTTACTACACAAGTCAGGGAAAATTCCAAAGTATTTTTCTTTTAACTCCCGAGTTCCCTAATCTTCCTTGGGCTTCTCCACAACAAGGGGTGTCACTCCCACCTTGGATCCTGCTAAATTGCTCCCAAGAACAAACTGTATTCCTGGAACTGACACTCTGTCAATCACTCTCACTGTTACATCCCCAGTCTTGAGTTGGCACTCCAACCTGATCTTACTTAGGGGAGCATTAAATCTATGTCCATGTATTCCACAAATTAGCACTCTCTTGGGTAACAGGTCAGAGAGAGTGCAAATATATTCATCTCTTAGAGACTGGTTAGATCCTGTATCTCTCAAAATTATATCTTCTTTCCCTTCTCAACCTATTCTTTCTGAGTAAACTTTACCCACAGATGTAAATTCTTTACAAGAGATCAGGCACCAACTCCATACCCAGTCCCTGCCTAGGCTGTGCACTGTCCTGCAGCTCCTTGACTTTTCTTGGGGTTTCCTTTAGTACTTTCACTAATGCCACTGGCTTAGCTTCTTTTACCATATCTTTTCCCACAGTGCCTTTATTCAATGACCAGCACTGTGACTTTACGTGTTACACTTTACCACAGAGAAACACCTGAAGCCTTTCACCTCCTTTCACCTTGTGGACTTCTTTTTTAACCTGTGGTGAACAATTACCAATGTTCTCCACTCTTTGTTTCGTCGAGTAAGATCTCCCCTTCTCCCAATTTCTATCCCTCACATGAAGAAATTCTTCCAGAAGCAAAACTTTGCCTTATACACCAATGTATATTCTTGTGCCATCTCTGCTGCTCTTCTCATTTCTTGAAATTTCCATTCATTTACATGAATTCTTACAATCTCCAACAGTGAGTTTTTAAACTCTTCCAGTAGAACAATCGGTCTTCAAGCCTCATTGGTCTTATCTATTTTTCAGGCCCTCACCATCTATCAAAATTACTATGTTTAACATTCTCAAACTCAACATAAGTCTGACCTGATTCCTTCTTATGCTTCTGGTACCAGTTCATAAGCACTAAGAATGGCGTGTTTGATTTTTTTATAATCTCTTGACCCCTCATCTGACAGTGCTGCAAATACCTCACTAGCTCTGACCACCAGTTTAGTCTGAGCTAGCATTACCTAGATTAGAGTGGTGCTGGAAAAGCACAGCAGGTCAGGCAGCATCCGAAGAGCAGGAAAATCGATGTTTCGGGCAAAAGCCCTTCATCAGGAATAGAGGCAGGGTGCCTGCAGAGTGGAGAAATAAATGAGAGGGAGGATGGGGGATGGGGGATGGGGGATATGGGGGGGGATGGGGGATATGGGAGGGATGGGGGAATGGGGGAATGGGGGAATGGGGAAATGGGGAAATGGGGAAATGGGGGTGGGAAGAAGGTAGCATAGAGTACAATAGATGAATGGGAGTGGGGATGGCGGTGAAAGGTCAAAGAGGAGGTTGGGGTAAGGTCGCAAGGAGTACAATGGGTGAATGTGGGTGGGGATGAAGGTGATAAGTCAGAGAGGAGGGTGGAATGGATAGGTGGAAAGGAAGATAGGCAGATAGGACAAGTCATGAGGGCAGTACTGAGCTGGAAGGTTGGAGCTGGGGTGAAGTGGGGGAAGGGAAAATGAGGAAACTGGTAAAATCCACATTGATGCCATGGGGTTGAAGTGTTCCGAGGTGGAAGATGAGGCATTCTTCCTCCAGGCATTGGGTGGTGAGGGAGCGGCAGTGGAAGAGGCCTAGGACCTGCATGTCCTCGGCAGAGTTGAAGGGGGAGTTGAAATGTTGGGGTTGATTGGTGTGGGTGCCCCGGAGATGTTCCCTAAAGCGCTCTGCTAGGAGGCGTCCAGTCTCCCCACTGTAGAGGAGATCGCATCAGGAGCAACGGATATAATAAATGATATTGCTGGATGTGCAGGTAAAACTTTGATGGATGTAGAAGGCTCCTTTGGGGCCTTGGATGGAGGTGAGGGAGGACGTGTGGACGCAGGTTTTGCAATTCCTACTGTGGCAAGGGAAGGTGCCAGGAAGGGATGGTGGGTTGTAGAGGGGCGTGGACCTGACAGGATCTAGGGTGGAGGGTGAATCTTACCCCTTAACCCCTGTGGTCCTTGAGCCCAAGCCCTGCCCCACGCATCTGGGCCCTACCTCTGACTGCAGAGAATCCACTGCAGCTACCTGTACTGCAGTAGCTGTGTTTCTGGGTCCTAGGCAGGAAGCTGGGCCCCTGCCCCACCCACTGTCAACATTAATCCCAGCGCAGGTCAGGAAATGACATATCGGGCTTTCCCTGTTTTCGCCACACCCCCTGCCCTCCCCCAGACAATTGTGTTCGTGGAGAAGCTGGGTGCAGACACCTCAGGCTCCATGACCAATAGGGTGGGTGGTGAAGAGTGAGTGTTTGCCACAGCCACACTTTTCCTCAGGAAAGTGGCACTGCCCCCAGGATGGGAAGGTCTTCCTTGTGGTGAACCAACACACTGTCCCTTCTCAGGGGGTGAGCCCTCGGTGCCTCCTGTCTCTCCTGTGCTGCGGCCTGAGCCCCGGGGATTGCAGCAGGATCTCCTGTTTTGCCAATCCATCAGCCCCCAGGGATAAGCCAAAGCCCCACGCAGGCCATGGTGCACACTGTCAGAGTTTTAAATCTGCTGGATCCTCGAGCAGTGGAGGGGAGGAGGCGTTATCATCACTCTTCCCTCCCAAACTGTTTTCTGGGCATCTTGGCCCTGAGAAACCGGGCATCCAATTGTCGGGGAGGAGGAGGGGCCCTGAGCCTCCGCTGCTCAATGATCTGACCTTTGGGCATTCCAGGAAGATGTACATTGAGCAAGTCCCCACCGGTGAGTTGTTGGAGGATTGAGGTCAGCTGGCTGTGCCGGACCAGCTCCCACTCTCACGGAGGGGCCGGTGACCAAGAGTGACTACCTGGAGGAGGATTCAGACTCGGTGGGCAGTGGGGATGAAGTGGAGTCTGTCTCCACCGAGGTTTTCGATTCCCAGGTATTCCACCTCATCCCCTATGGATAACTCTGGATTTTGTAGAGGAAATTTGCAGTCACTGGGATAGAACCCAGCTGGTGCTCAACTGTTGGAGCTCCTTTGAGTTAGTGTACTGATCACACCAGGCTATTTGCCAAGCACCTGGTTTGGACATCAACGAGTGAAAGTGGATCAGAAACTTTCTCACTGCACTCCTGGTGAAGGAGAGGGATTTTTGTGCCCCTCCCTTGTCCTCCAAGTAAAAGTTAGTTGTTACAACATGGCAGTGAACCCTTCCTTTAATTAAACCAACCATTCAGAAAAGCTTACCTCGCATTGTAATCTGTGTTGTATGAGTCTGAGTGTTGTAGGTAAAAATTACTCAAGTCTCAAATATTACACAAAAGCTTTTGGGAGATACAAGGTCACCCTAAGAGTGGGATTCCAACTAGGCAAGCTCCATGAATACAACAATCAATGGTCTTTTATACCTTTGACCCAGGCAAAGCGCATAGCTTGGATTATTTAAATGCTTTTCCTCTTGAAGGTTAGCAGGTTGTTCCAGTCCCTGGTCCTTTGCAAAATGTTTCCATAGGCAACAGGCTGCAGCAAGAAATTTCACTGTTATCATCCCACAATTCCCAATAATAGAAACAGTCTCCCACAATAACAGGAACTGCTTCTTCAGCTACCTACAGTATCTAGGTTCTCTCCACACTTAGCACAGCACTTGTCCATTGGTTTCTGCCTGCAGTCAGTTTTGCTAATGTTTTTGTTACACACAATTATAGAGGAAAACACGGTATGTATTGTCAGCAAACAAGTTTTGGCCAAGTATCCCAGCATACGCTCGTACCATTAGCATTGTTCCCATAATATGCAACTTCAATGTGTGACAGAGAACACCCAAATCCCCCTATTTAAAGAAAAATAAATCAATTGTTTTCTTTAATTCTAAAAATGAACATTAAACAACAACCATTTACCTTTTTATTAAAGCCTCCTTTTTATTAAAGGTTTGGGTTGTCTACCTCCAACTCTATCACAATGTATTGTTACAAAACTACATCAACTTAATTTTCAAAATGAGACAGTGGCAGTCATTCCTAGTGTCCACCTTCCTCTGGCAGCCGATCTACCTGGGTCGTCTTCGGTCTTTTGCTGCAAAGATATTTCATATGAAAAAGGTAGCTTTAATAGAGAATGTTTTGTTCACAGTTACTCTGGTGATGGTAGATGGTCACTCTCTCTGGCTAACTCTCAAAATACCAGCTTTTTTATACCCCAAACATTGGATTGTCTCAATGGTTTGATGTTGTCAAAAACAATAAATTCAAACGTGAATGGGTTTTAATATTCTGGGGTATAACTTGGTTAGATTCAAATGGATGTCAAAACAACCAAGGTATCTAGTTTGTAGCCAAATGTTACCTCTTTTCAGTTTTCCAGTACCTCTGAGACTGCTCGTCAGTCACATGACAGGTGCTTGCAAGCTCTCCGTGCAAAACAGGTTTCACCCTCTCTTAAAAGGTACTGTGCAGGCCTTTAACTTCATAACAAAGCACATCTAGTTTTAACCATATTGGTGGTGGTTGCACACTGTTGCTGACATGAAAACTACCATAGCCAGCCTCAACATCAACAGCAGCAGGGAATTACAGTGCAAATGGCAGACCTTCTCTGCCCTTTGGGATGCGAAGTATGCAGTGTGCTTCTGGCAGGAAACCCACACTATGCTGGTAGATGAAGCCCACTGGCTCCTGGAATGGTAAGGTGTGTCTACATGAGTCAGCTCACCTGCCGATCTGGCGGGGTGGCTATCTTATTGGGCCATATTTTAAGCCGGAGATCTTAGGGATCAGGGAGCCTGTGCCAGGCTGTTTGCTTCATCTGGCGCTGTGGCCGGGGGATGTGGTGCTTCACTTAGTGAATATGGTCCCACGGGCGGACCGAGGCAAATGCGTTTCTATGGAAATGTGTCCACTCATCTCGCCTCCATTGAAGAAAGCCAGTGCATTGTCCTAAACGAGATTTTAACTTCATTCTCGAGGACGGGGACCATGGCGATGCCGGGTCTGGTTTAACATTGAGGAAAAGGTTGGGGCCTTCACCTTCGTGAGACCTGGAGGCGGAGCATCCAGAATTGACCGCTTATATGTTCCGTCGGTTCAGGTCTCCTGCTTTCTGGAGGCCTCCATGCCGTGCACGGACGATCACCTGGCGTGGGTGGGACTCATGCCATTTCGTGCCTGGGCCGGGTCCACATACTGGCACCAACAACCTACTGCTGGAAGACGAGCACTTACGGGACTCATTTTGTCGGTTCTAGGCTAGTTGGAGAAGCAAGCGGGGAAGCTTCCTCTTCCTGAGGATGTGGTTGGACATGGGCAAGGCTCACGTCTGCGTTTTCTGTCAGGAGTATGTGAGGAGGTCGACAAAGAGGTATAAATCCAGGATCAAGGAGTTGGAGAAGGAGGTGTTCGATCTGGAGTCACGTCTCAGTCAGCCGGATGTGGACCCAGCCTTGTGGAGGGTGTACAAAGTGAGGAAGGCCGCACTCTGAGACCTGCAGTTTCTCGGGTCCGGGGACATGTTCATGATGTCGTGGATCCAGCTCCTTCAGGACCTGGACCGCTGTTCCTCCTCCATCTACTCGCTGGAAAAAAAGGCTCCTTGTGCTGCTGGCAGGTCCCTCATCTCAGATCTGGAGGGTGCCAGGGCCCAGATTAATGCCTATTACACAGCTCTATTCTCTCTGGATCTGTCCAGCAAGGATGCTTGCAGAGTTCTGTGGGAGGACCTGCCGCAGCTCAGCCTGGAGGACGCCAGAAGCCTCAACGCTCCAGTCACTTTAGAGGAGCTGACCAGCGCCCTCAGCCAGCTCTCAAGGGGCAAGTCCCCAGGACTGGACAGGCTGACTGTGGAGTTCTTCAGGGTGTACTGTGACATCCTGGGGAGTGACTATGCACAAGTCCGGGGGGAGTGTCTTAATGCCAGACAGCTGCCTCTTTCTTGGCGCAGGGCGGTCATCATCCTGCTGCTGGAGAAGGGGGATCTTTGTTCTCTAAAGAACTGGCATCCAGTCTCCCTCATCGGCACGGCCTCATTTTCACCTGGGTGTTGGCTTCTCACCTGGCTTTCGTGCTGGCACACATGATTCACCCGGATCAGTTCTACATAGTTCCGGGCCGGAGGATACACGACAGCATCCATCTGGTCCAGGACCTGATCCATTTCTGTTGACGGGCTCGTCTGCCGAGTGCTTTCCAGTCTCTCAATCAGGAGAAGGCATTTGACAGGGTCGATCACAAGTTTCTGCTTGGGACTCTGCAGGCATTTGGGTTCGGGACACAGTTCGTCATCCGAATCCAACTTTTGTACACCGCTGTAGAGGGTAAGTTAACGGGTCCCTAACAGTACTCATTGGCTTTGGGAGAGGAGTACGTCAAGGCTGCCCCACGTCCGGCCAGCTGTATTCTGTGTGTGTGCAGCCTTTCCTGTGCCTCTTGTGGAGGAGTTTGTTGGGGCTGGTTCTGCATGGCGCAGGCATGGGGGTGGTCCTTTCAGCTTACGCCGACGTTGAGCTTCTCACTTTCACCAACATGGCTGACCTGGGATGGATATGCAAGTGCCAGGTGGTGTACTCGGTGGCGTCTTCAGCCAGGACCAACTGGTGGATGTATTCCGGATACTGGTTGGTCCGTGGCAGGTGCATTCGCTGCCGGTTCAGCTGGAGTAACACCCCTCTCCTCTATTTAGGTCTTTACCTTAGCGTGGCTGAGAAATCCTGGCTGGCAAATTGGCAGGAGCTGGAGGCCAAACTCTCAGCTTGCTGAGACTGCTGAACAGGATTTCTCCGAATGCTGTCTTACTGGAATAGAGTGCTGGTCATAAACAAATTAGTAGCCACCATACTGTCGTACCGGCTGGTCCCTTTTGTCCTTCATCCTGGTTTTGTTAGTTTACTTCTTCTCAGACAATGGAACATTGGTTCACTTCTTCTCAGACAAAAAGACGCACTGGGTCACTGAGGAGGGCAGTCAATCGTTGGTGTGCTTTGTTATGAAGGTGTAGAGGTATACTGTATCTTTAAGACAGTTGAAAAGCTAACAAGGACTGACAAAGCACAGAGAGTCCTGAACAAGTTAACAATAAATAGCAGCAGATGGGTTGCCATGAAACAAAAACAAATTCAAATTTGGCCAATCAGTTTAAAGTATGCCCCAAGATGCCAAAAGCCAATCAAATTTGAATTTATTTTGATAATATACGAACCAATGAAATGTTCTGATGTATTGGGTTATAAAACTGGACATTTTGAATAGTCAGGGAGAGAACTGCCAAAAACCAACAAATGTAAACCATGAGCTGAAGAGCTCTCTGAAAGGTACCTGCCTTGGGGAGTTTGCGCAGCAGAACATCGAGGCTGACTGGGAGAGAATCTCCAGAGGAAAATCTACAAAGTAGAATTGCTAAAGCTGACTGGTTTTGAAGTTTTTTTTGTAAATCTTAATTGGGATTTTTGTCTTGGACTAGTATTGTGAAGTGGGAGGTAAAAGATATGTTGTAAATAGTTGTTGGTTTCAATATAACATAGAACATTACAGCTCAGGACAGGCCCTTCAGCCTTCGATGTTGCGCCGACCTGTCATAACAATCCAAAGTCCATCTAATCTACACTATTCCATGTACGTCCATATGCTTGTCCAGTGACAACTTTAAGTACACTTAAGTTGGCAAATTTACTACCATTGCAGGCAAAGCATTCCATACTCTGTTGGACTTAAAGAATAAATTTGTTGATTTTTACATGATATTATGATCTCTGGGATTGTTCTTTGCCTGGCAAATTTTAATAGATTAAAGCAGCCATCTTGTCACATATTAAAAGCCTGGAATCCATTTTAAATCTCATTAGTGTCTGCTTGTTCAGTTTGTACATGCCCAGGCTCTGTGAGGTGGTTGACCTTGCAGCTGTACTAACCCTTGACACTAAGCTCTTTCCCAACATGGGAATATTCTTCTTTTACAAGAATCTATTGTAATACTAACACTTGCTTATCAGATACTAACGAGCACTGTCCAGATACTACGTGACTGAGGCTAGTGACTGGACAAAGTGCCTATTTACTCATTATACTGCAATTAGTATTTTTCTAATTGTTAAATTATTGTAATCTATATAATCACACAACTCTCTGTATCTCATAGCAGTGACTTGTAAACATTAGGTTGAGCTCATGAATAAACAGTCAATAACTCAAAGTTTTGTGTGACGTGATTCATTTTTCCTCTAAATTAGACTGCTATGAGCGAGTTACCCACTCCATAATTTATTTAATCCCCAACAAATTCAAATTCAGCCAGTTTAAATTGTGCCCTAAGATACCAAAATCCAATCAACTTTGAATTTCGTATTTTGACAATATTAAAACCAATGAAATGATCTGATGTTTTGTGGTATAAATCAGACATTTTGAACAGTTAGGGGAGAACTGTCAAAAACCAACAAATATAGACTGCTAGTTGAAGAGCACTCTGAAAGGTACCGGTCGGTGGGGAGTTTGTGCAGCAGAACATCGAGGCCAACCTTGAGAGGAAAATCTACAAAGGAGAATCAGCAAAGTTGATGGTTTTGAAAAGAGATTATAAATTTTTTGTAAATCTTAATCGGGATTTTTTTTCTCAGAGTGGTATTGTCGAGTGGGTGGTAAAGATAGGTTTTAAGAGAAAGGAATTATAAATAATTGTTGGTTTTAATATTCTCTTTTGGACTTAAAGAGTAAAGTTATTATTTTTACTTTAAATTGCACCCTCTGGGATAGTTCTTTGCCTTTCGAATGTTAACAGATTATAGCACTGGGTGAATCTTTTCTGTGTTGCTGGGTTAAATTATCAGAGGGGTTTACCCTGTGTTGTAACAGTGTCTGCACCCAGGTGGCGACTTTCCGTCTTCAGGCCTTGTAGTGATACCGTTACGTTGAGCCTCCTCTGAGGTGGTGAGCCCTGGCGACATTTTTTCCACCAGGTGTGCAACCTCAACTACAACATGCAGCTCCTATTTACTGTCCGTCATCCTCAGGACGCTGCTTGTCTTTTACCAAGACCTGACCATGGGAACATGGTTGACTTGCTTTGCGCCTACCTTCCAGCAGGAGTAACGGTTGTTGTCAGGGAGCCGTTGCTCAGTAATCCACACTTCCGCACTCGTGGGTTCGAGTGGCTGTTGGAGGAGAGGGCTGAGGTGGTGGGGGTGACCAGGGTCAGGGACATGCTGGGTGGCAAAGGTCTGGGCTGGACACTACCGCAGGACAGTGTAGACACCTGGTTCACGGCACTGCCATTTGACACCTTAAAATGGCGGTGTTTGGACTCAACATCATGCACCAGTTGGAGGATGCTCAAGTGTGTAGTGAGACCCCATCTGGCCTACCCCTGCACAGTCAGAATTTCATGTTGACCCCAAGGTCCCATACTTCCAGTAGCAACCTGTGCCCCACAGCCTGAGCCGCGTGCAGAATTTTAGTTTTGTCCCCTTCAGGCACAGCAAATATCATGCCACTGTTTAAAAAAAGGTGTAAGCAAAAGGCAGGTAAGTATAGATCAGTTACTTTAACATCTTTAGTCAGGAAAATACTAGAGACTTTCATTTAAGAAGAAATAGTGAGACATCTGGATGGAAAGCGTTCCATCAGGCAGACGCAGCATGGATTCAGGAAAGAAAGGACAATTTGACAAACTGACTGGAATTCTTTGAGGATGTAACAAGCACAGTAGATGAAGGTGAAGAAGTAGATATTGTATACTTGGATTTCCAGAAGGCATTTGATAAGGATGAATCTTTTGTGCAGCACCTTAAGTTAAGAATGCATGGAGTTGAGGTGAATGTACTAGCACAGATAGAGGAGTGGTTAACTAACAGAAAGCAGAGAGTTGGGATAAATGGGTGTTTGTCTAGTTGGAGATCATTGGTGAGCAGAGTGCCGCATGGTCAGAGTTGGGCTCACAACTGTTCATGATATATATATATATAAATGATTTGGAAGAGGAGATTGAGTGTAACATTTCCAAATTTGCTGAGGACACTAAATTGAGTGAAAAGGCAAACTGTGCAGAGGATGTGGAGGGTCTGCAGAGAGATTCAAATAGGTTAAATGAATGGGCAAGGGATGACAGATGGAGAGTACAACGTTGGCAAATGTGACGTTATCCACTTTGGAAGTAATGATAGTGGATCCGAGTATTATTTAAATGGTGAAAGATTGCAGCATGCTACTGTGCAGAGGGACTTAGGAGTGCTCATACATGAATCATTAAAGGTTGATTTTCAGGTGCAACAGGTAATCAGGAAGGCAAATGGAATATCGCTTTCATTGCTAGAGGCATTGAATTTAAGACCAGGGAGGTTCTGCTGCAATTGTGCAAGGTGTTGGTGAGGCCGCACTTGGGGTATTGTGTGCAGTTCTGGTCTTCTCACTTGAGGAAGAATATATTGGCTTTGGAGCCGGTGCAGAGGAGGTTCACCAGGTTGTTTTTGGAGATGAGGGAGTAACCCTATGAGAAGAGGATGAGCTGCCTCAGACTGCACTTGCTAGAATTTAGAAGACTGAGAGAAAAGGATGGATAAGATAAAGGCAGGCAAGTTGATTTCGCTGGTGGGTGAGACTAGGACGAGGACACATTCAAGGGAGTAGATTTAGGACAGAGATGAGGCGGAACTTCTTTTCCAGAGGGACTCCTTATCTGAAGCAAGGTATATTGTCAATGGAAGCAGTTCAGGGAAGGTTTGTTGGGTTAATCCTGGATATAGAGGAATTTTTTTATAACGAGAACAGATTCGGCTTGTATTCATTGGAGTTCAGAGGAATGAAGGAGGCCTTTTTGAGACTTACAAGATTCTCAGGGATCTTGACAGGGTAGATAAGAGTTTGTTTCCCTTGTGGGAAAGTCTAGAACCAGAAAATAAAATCTCAGAATAAGGGATTGTCCGTGTAAAACAGAGATGAGAAGGTAATTTCTTCTCTCAGAGGGGAGTCAATCTGTGGAACTCTTTACCACAGTGGGCTGTCGAGGATGTTTTGGTAAGACTGAGATAGATTTTTAATCAGTAAGGGAACCAAAGTTTGTGGGAAAGGCAGGAAAGTGGCGTTCAGAACTTTCAGAGCAGCCATGATCTCTCAGAATGGGTGACATAGACTTGATGGGCTGATTGCTACATTTGCCTTACATTTGATAGTACATTGTAGTTTTATTTTATAGCTCTATGGACGTCTATTATCATGGAAAATGTTAGGAACACACTTGCCTGAGGTCTGTCTTCTTCCAGTTCTTTTTTTACTCAGATCAAGTCCCTGTGACATTAGAGTGAGTGGTGCTTTCTTCACACAATCAAATGTTTCGACACTTTCAGATTCATATAAAACAAAAAGTCAATTTTTACTTTGGTGTGCAAAGACAGGCAGTTGTAGATTAGCTGCACTGTACTCCAATGATTGAAGGTAATAAAAAGGAGAATCACCGTGTGTCACTTCAATCTGCTCCACTTCTTATCACTTTTCACAACTCGAAGACTACTTTTCATCTTCCCATGTACTTCAAAAAAATGCTGAAGAAGAAAAGCTATTTTTACTTGTAAATTTAATAAATCCTCACTTATTGGTTATTTATACTGTTATGATTTTCAACAAACCCTCAACTTTCTTTTCAGCTTTTAAGGATTTTTTAACTGAAGACCTGCAATTCAAATTTTTATTCCACTACTCAGTGCTACATTGCCACCTGATGGCAGAAATTTATTCTGGCAATGCAGTACAGAAACAGCAGACCAAAACGTCACAAAAAAAACTTGGCAGCTGACTAGAGAAACTTTTCACCTAAAAATACTATAAACGGCACAGATTTTGCTGCTGTCAGGTTACCATTTTCTTCTGCACTACATAAAACTTTGCTGTTTCATGTCATTGTATTATTTTCAAAAATGTGTTTTTTTGAAAAATTGCTAATTTTGTAATAGCTTTTAAATTGATCTCATACCAAAAACTGTGTCTGGCAGGCCTTCACATAAGCAAGTCAGAATGCAAAATTTAAAATATTTTAAAAGTAATAAACTGATATTAAATGACCGGAATGACTCATGGTTTGCAAACTGTGTTCAACACCTGCTCTTGTATCTGAAGCTTTTGTAATGAGTTTTCTGTTCTGTTATGGTTGGTTGCTTTTGAGTCTTGGTTTTAGACAGCATGACAAAAGTCCAGCAAGAAATGAACACCACTACATTCATATTGCAGAAAGAGACTGGAAAACTAGTGGAAAGTGAGAAGTGACACAATACATAACTTATTGTATGGGGAACGAATGACTTCAAATGAAGAGTTTCCACACAAACTATTACTTCTTCATTTCAGATGCTACTTATTCAAAAGCATTTCTGCATCTGCATTTGGGGTGCAAGGATTTTTAATTATCCAGCACATATCGAAAAAAAGTCACAAAAAAGTCAATATATGCAGTTTAAAGAATCACAAATAAATCAAATCTGATTGTGTGTGGTTTAATTCATCCTTGAGAAATAATATACAGATGACATTCTCATGACATGATCTAAAAAGTAAAAGCTGACTACTTCATTGTAGTCTTATTTTGTCACAAGCAAAAAAATTAAAAAAGTCAGACTAATATCAGGTGTAAGACAGAAACAAAACCAGAAATTACTGGAAAAGTTCAGCAGGTCTGGCAGCATCTGTGAAATCAGAGTTAACGTTTCAGGTCCAGTGATGCTTCCTCAGAACTGATGGTGGCTATGAAAATGGCACTTTATATAAGAAGGGGGGTAAGAAGTAAATGATAGGTGGGAATACAGTCCAAAGAGAGAGAAGAGCAGTTGGAATGACAAAGGAGTGGATAGCGATCTGGCTAGGAAGGTGAATAGCTGTTAAAAGGAACTGTTAGTGGCTAACAATGGGTTGTGTGTAATAGCAGATGATGTAATAACAGGGCAACATAGTGGCTCAGTGGTCAGCACTACTGCCTAAGAGCACGAGAGTCCAGAAAGATTAGCTCATTACAAAAGCTTCAGATACAGTCTGTAAAGAGCAGGTGTTGAATGCAGTTTACAGGCCCTGACACATTCCAGTCACTTAATGTTGTCTCTATCCTTGGTCAACTACCGGTGTGGAGTTTGCACATAGTTCCCCATGCCTGTGTGGGTTTCCTCCCACAATCCAAAGATTCACTCTCAGGTCTGACTTTTCCAATATTACCAACAACTGGGATCGTAATAATCTGGACTACTGATCTCTCAATTCCATAGGCTAATTTAACAAGAACCTCCCTGTTAACTTCATATTTTCTGGGACTTCCATGGTGAATGGAGAAAGTTGACAATGTTGGTGGAGGTGTTGGGGGGTGGGAGTGGGGGGGGGTGCGGTGGTGGAGGGGCGTAGTGGTGATGGAGAAAGGCAGTGCACAAGGAAGATGTGGGGAGGCATGAGTGGAGGATAAACACCTGCATGGATCTGTTGGGCTGAATGACCCACCTGTGTGTTTCATACATGTACCATTTAGATGCAGTGGAAGCCAGGCATTGCCAGAGATAGATAAATATCGCGACAGAGAAAGACAAACTGCCTTGAGTAAAATCAGAAGTCAACTTCAATTTGCTCACAAATGAAAAACTCTACCAGGCTGTCAGAACCAGTCATTCAATTTGTACATTCCCACAATAGTTTTTCACATGGCAAGAAAGCCATTTAAAATGTGTACCTTATGGTGGTTCAAGAATTGATTCTTAATTGCAGAATGGGATTTATATGTCTCTATCGGCATTTCAATGATAAATGATCATGGATGAAGAGTGGGGAGACTGTCAAACTGGACCACTTCTTCAACGAGGCGACTGTCACCATAGGCTAAATGACAATTCTCTCAACATCCAATCCAAACTGGGGTCTGCTAATCCATTTCTTTAGATGAAAAGAGTGACAATGTTAGGGATGGAAGGTATTGATTGGGGTGTACCTGCCCCTTCCCCCAACCACCCAGGTTTCTCAGTCAGCACTGGGCAATATCCATTTGCACCTCTACATAACAATCTGGAGTCCCTTCACGATAAAGTTGCACCCTGTTCACTGTCGCCTGAAAAGACAGCAATGATAGAAGGGCAGTGTAAGAGGACCTCAGTTGTGACTTTATCTTTCGCCATTGCATTGCTGTAAGAGGGATGCAAACCTGGTGAGAAAGATCCTGACATGAAGTTGAAGGAAAACTAGAAAGGGATTGTATAGGTGACAAACACGCAAGTGATTTGGAAAGGAAAGGGAGGTTGCAGTTGGGAATAGTAATTTGCAAGGACAGTCATAATGGTAAAGTCTTGGGAGTGCTGCTGAACAAAATGATCTTGGGGTACAGGTTCATAATTCCTTGAAAGTGGAGTCACAGGTAGACAGGGTAGTGAAGGTGGTGTTTGGTACACTTACCTTTATTGGTCAGTGCATTGAGTATAGGAATGGGGAGGTCATGGTCTAGTTGTACAGGACATTGGATTTTTGGATTCAATTCTGGTCTCCCTGCTGAAAGAAAGATATTGTGAAACTTGAAAGGGCTCAGAAAAGATTTACAAATATGTTGCCAGGGTTGGAGGGTTTGAGCAATAAGGAGAGGCTGAATAGGTTGGGGTTATTTTCTGTGGAGCAACAGAGGCTGAGGGATAACTTTATAAAAGTTTATAAAATCATGAGGTGGTGAATAGTAAGGGTAAGGGAGTCCAAATGTAGATAGCACAGGTAAGATGGGTGGGGAAAGATTTAAAATGGACCTATGAGGCAATGTTTTCATGCAGAGGGTGGATATGTATGGAATGAGCTGCCAGAGGAGGTGGTGGAGGCTAGTACAATTACAACGTTGAAAGCACCTGGATGGTATATGAATAGGAAGAGTTTCGAGCGATATGGGCCAAATGCAGGCAAATTAAACTAGATTTATATAGGATATCTGGTTGGCATGGACAAGTTGGACTGAAGGGACTGTTTCAGTACTGTACATCTCTATGATTCTATGTGCAGTTAGGTGGATTGTCCATGCTAAATTGCCTGTGGTGTCCGGGGATATGCAGACTAGGTGGGTTAGTTGTGAAAATGCAATGTTACAGGAATAGAGTATGGGTTTGGGTGGGATGCTGTCCAAAGGGTCTATGTGGACTTGATGGGCCGAATGGCCTGCTTTCACACTGTAGGGATTCTATGAAGCCTGGTGTATGGGGCTAGGGGCTAGGACATTGGACAGTTCAAGTCCTAAAGTTATAGAACTCATAACGGAGTCCAGAAGGCTGCCAGGTCCCCAAGTGGAAAATGAGGTGTTATTCTTCCAGCTTGCACTGCAGCAAACCTGAGACAGAGGTATAGGCTAGGGAATGGGGTGGTGTATTGAAGTCACTGGCAACTGAAGGTCAGGATCATTTTTGTGGGCAGAACAAAAGTGCTCTGCAAAGTGGTCACCCAGTTTACACTCTGTTTCCCCAATGTAGAGGTGACCACATTGTGAGCAGTGAATGCAGTAGACTAGATTGTGGGAAGTGCAGGTAAAATGCTGCTTCACCTGGAAGGTATGTTTCGGCCCTTGGATACTGTGAGGAGAGGAGGTAAATGGGCAGGTGTTACACCTTCTGTAGTTGGAGCAGAAGATGCCCTGGGTTGTGGGGAGGTGTTGGGAATAAAGGAAGAGTGTGCCAGGGTGTCCTGGAGGGAACAGTCTTTGCAGAAGATAGATAAGGGAGGGAAAGTGTTTGTTGCTAGCATCTTGCTGGAGATGGCAGAAATGATGGTGAATGATCCTCAGGATATGGATGCTGGGGGGATGGTAGGTAAAGGCAAGGGGAAATCTATTGTTGTTGCAGGAGGGAAGAGGGGGTGTTTTTGGACAAGAGTTCTCTCCCCATCCAACACACCACTTCAGCCACCACCAACATTCTCCCTCAACCTGGATCCCTCCCTTGGCCTTCTACCTGCACTTGACCTGTTCATTGAGAACTATCAACATGATGTTGGTCACCTCAATTTCTCTGACCCCCCCTACCTATTCTAATCTATCTCTCCCCCAAACTGACTGCACTCTGTGTGCTCAAGTACAACCCTCATTATGCCTGCCAATAAGGGTGCTGCAGTTGCTGTCTGGAGGACTGACCTCTACATCGCAGAGGCTGAGCACCAGCTCTCAGATACCAGCTCCAATCTCCCCCAGACCACAACTCCATCAAGAACATCAAGCCATTGTATCAACTGCAGTCAGTAACTTCATTTCATCTGGTGATCTACACGCCCCTCCCCCATTCCCTCTGGGACTCCTTGTTCCATTATCTTTTCACTCCCAACACCCACCACAGCACCTTACTTTGTGAATGCAGAAGGTGTAACACCTGCCCATTTACCTCCCCTAGGCAGACCTATTGTTTCTGCCTGCTCCTGCATCACAGAACTCATCTTTCCCTACCTTGACTCAATCTTTTCTCCCCAGCTCTGTACCTGTCCACTCACATCCACGATTCCGCCGACATATTATGACAGTTTCAGAATTTCCGGTTTGCGGGCTCCAGCTGTCTCCTCTTTATGATAGACATCTGTCTGCTACCAGGATGGTCTCAGAGCTCTGTGCTTCTTCCTGGAACAAAGGCCTTAAGGGATGGCCATGGGTACCCACATGAGTCCGAGTTATTCCTATTTCTTTGCGAGATACGTGGAACATTCCTTGTTCCAGTCTTATTCTGGCCCCCATCCATGACACTTTCTCCGACATATTGATGACATCATCAGTGTTGCTTCCCTCTCTTGTCCAGAATTGGAAAAGATTGTTTGCACTTCCAATTTCTACCCTCTCCCCTTTAACCTAGTAAATCTCTGACTCCTCCCTTCCCTGACATCGCTGTTTCAATTTCTGCAGCCAGCAATATCCACTATAAATCCTTCAACACCAATTCAGGGGAACATAGCTGTCTGGATACAGAATTGGCTGGCCAATAGAAGACAGCAAGTGGTGGTAGAAGGAAAATGTGCTGCCTGGAAGTCTGTGGTGAGTGGTGTTCCACAGGGCTCTGTCCTTGGGCCTCTATTGTTTGTAATTTTTATTAATGACTTGGATGAGGAGATTGAAGGATGGGTCATCAAGTTTGTAGATGACACAAAAGGTTGGAGATGTCGTTGACAGTATAGAGAGCTGTTGTAGGCTGCAGCGGGACATTGACAGGATGCAAAGATGGGCTGAGAGGTGGCAGATGGAGTTCAACCTGGATAAATGCGAGGTGATGCATTTTGGAAGGTCGAATTTGAAAGCTGAGTAGAGGATTAAGGATAGGATTCTTGGCAGTGTGGAGGAACAGAGGGATCTTGGGGTGCAGGTACATAGATCCCTTAAAATGGCCACTCAAGTGGACAGGGTTGTTAAGAAAGCATATGGTGTTTTGGTTTTCAGTAACAGGGGTATTGAGTTTAAGAGTCGTGAGATCTTGTTGCAGCTCTATAAAACTTTGGTAAGACCACACTTGGAATACTGTGTCCAGTTCTGGTCGCCCTGTTATAAGAAAGATGTGGATGCTTTGGAGAGGGTTCAGAGGAGGTTTACCAGGATGCTGCCTGGACTGGAGGGCTTATCTTATGAGGGGAGGTTGACTGAGCTCGGACTTTTTTCATTGGAGAAAAGGAAGAGAAGAGGGGACCTAATTAAGGTATACAAGATAATGAGAGGCATAGATAGAGTCGATAGCCAGAGACTATTTCCCAGGGCAGAAATGACTCATTCCTGAAGAAGGGCTTATGCCCAAAACATCGATTCTCCTGTTCCTTGGATGCTGCCTGACCTACTGCGCTTTTCCAGCAACACATTTTCAGCTCTGATCTCCAGCATCTGCAGTCCTCACTTTCTTCTCGAAGAAATGACTAACACAAGGGGTCATAGTTTTAAGCTGGTTGGAGGAAAGTATAGAGGGGATGTCAGAGACGGGTTCTTTAGACAGAGAGTTGTGAGAGCATGGAATGCGTTGCCATCAGCAGTTGTGGAGGCAGGGTCATTGGGGACATTTAAGAGACTCCTGGACATGCATATGGTCACAGAAATTTGAGGGTGCATACATGAGGATCAGTGGTCGGCACAACATTGTGGGCTGAAGGGCCTGTTCTGTGCTGTACTGTTCTATTTTCTATGTTCCTACAGTTACCTGGTCTATACCTCACACTTTGCTTCCTGTAGACAAGCTATTCTAATCTCCAAGTTAGTCTGTCTCTGATGCATATGTTCCAATGTTGCCAACTTTGACAAGGGATGTCCACCTTCATCCCTTCATCATTTGGGATCTTCAAATGAGAATTCTTCAGCACCATTGTTGACAGGGGCTTAAACCAGTTCTGACCCATACCGCCCAGACTTTGCCCCTCATGTCATCTTCTCTCTCGCAACAGTGATAGGATTCCACTGCTCCTTACCTATTATCCCACCAGCATCATAACCGGAGGATCTATTTCCACACCACCAATAAGATGCTGCCACCAGACACATATTCCCCTCCCGTCCCTTGTCCAGCTCCTGCACAGACCGTTCTCTTCGGGACACCTTGGTCCACTCTTTTTTCACTTCCAACACCCACCACAGCACCTTACTTTGCAAACGTAGAAGGTGGAATACCTGCCCATTTACCTTCCCCTTCTTCAGTACCTTCCAGGTCCATAGAATAGAATCGCTACTGTGTGGAAACAGGCCATATGACCTAACAAGTCCACAGCAAGTCTCTGAAGAACATCCCTCCCTCCTCTATTTCCCATGGTGAATCCACCTAACCTACACATCCCTGGACACTGGACAATTTAGCATGGCCAATTCACCTATGTGCATTTTTGCACTGTGGGAGGAAACTGGAGCATCTGGCGGAAACCCATGCAGACAGAGGGAGAATGTGTAAACTTCACACAGATAGTCACCAGAGGATGGTCTTGAACCTGGGTTCCTGACACTGAGGCAGCAGTGCTGACCACTGAACCACTGCTTTACCTGCACTTCAGACAATCTAGTCTACTGCATTTGCTGTTACCATGTGGTCTTCCCTACATTGGCAATCCAACACCTATGTTCTGTTAAAAAAAAATGACCCTGAGCTTCCAGTTGCCTGCCACTTCAATACACTACCCTGTTCTCTGGCCAATCTCGGCCTAAGGCTTGCTGCAGTGCTCCAGCAAAGCTCAGCTCAAGCTGGAAGAACACCACCTCATTTTTTCATTTGGGACCTTGCAGCCTTGAGCTCTATCTCCACTTATCATTTACTCCTTAACCCCCTCCCCCCATGCTATATTCTGCACATAAATTGCTATTTTCCTAGCTACCATCTGTTTTTAGGAAGAGTTACTGAACCCAAAACATTCACTCTGATTTCTCTGCACAGATGCTTCCAGACCTGCTAAGCTTTTTCAGCAATTTCTGTTTTTGTTTCTGATTCACAGCATCTGCAGTATTTTCTGTTTTATCAGGTGTATGATCTCTATTAATATTATTTTTGCTGAGAACTCAAAGATTGATGTAAGCAATCTTGATGGAAGTATAAATTGCAAGGAGATATTGATAGTTTAAATGAATGGAGAAAGCTATTAAAAATAAATTGAAATAATAATTGAAATCAAAGAACCTATGTGGTGGATCACAAAGTGATTATTTTTTTCTTATTCACTCTCAGGACATGGACATCACTGGCTGGCTAGAATTTATTGCTGTGCCTAGTTGCCCTTTCGAAGGTAGTGGTGAGCTGCTGTCTTGAACTGTTGGGGTCCATGTGTTTTAGGTAGACCCACAGTGCCCTTAGGGAGTGAATTTTGATCCTCTGACAATGAAGGTACAGCGATATGTTTCCAAGGTTGAGGGGTGGCCATATTGAGGTTTATAAAATCATGAGGGGCAGTGATAAGGTGATGGACAAGGTTTTTCACCCTAGGGTGGAATAGTTCAAACCTAGGGGGCATACTTTTAAAGGTGAGAGGAGAAGGATTAAAAAGGACATGAGCATCAACATTTTTAAACAGAAAGTGATTCTCGTATGGAATGAACTGCTAGAGAAAGTGGTAGACACAGGTACATTTACAACATTTAAAAGACATTTGGATAAGTTCATGAGTAAGAAAGGTTTGGAAGGAATTTAGGCCAAGCACTGACAGGTGGAACTAGAGTCATAGAGTCAGAGAGTTAGATAATCCTACAGCACAGAGTCAGACCCTCCGGCCCACACTGGTCCATGCCGAACAAAATGTTCATCCATACTAACCCCATTTCCCTGCACTTAGCCCATATCCTTCTAAACCTTTCCTATCCATGTATATATCCAAATGTATTTTAAATGTTGTTAATGTACCCGCCTCAACCATTTCCACTGGCAGCTCACTCCATATGTGTACCACCCTCTGTGTAAAAGGTTGCCCATTAGGTTCCCTTTCATTCTTTCCCCTTTCACTGATGCCATGTAGTGCATGATTCCCCAACCCTGGGAACAAGACTGAGTGCATTCACCCTATCCATGCCTCTCATGATCTCATATGCTTCCATGAGATTCACCCCTCAGTCTCCGACACTCTGAAGAAAAGAGTCCTAGCTTGTCCAACTTCTCTCCATTAGATTACTTACAGCCCTTCAGCCCAACAAGTCCACACCGACCCACCGAAGCGCCAATCACCCAGACCCACTCCCTGACATTTACCCTTTCACTACGGGCAATTTAGCCTTGCCAATTCACCTAACCTGCACATTTTTGGACTGTGGAAGGAAACCGGAGCACCCGGAGGAAACCCATGCAGACACGGGGAGAATGTGCAAACTCCACACAGAGTCACCTGAGGCGGGGATTGAACCCGGGTCTCTGGCGCTGTGAGGAAGCAGTGCTAACCGCTGTGCCACCCACTCAGACCGTTGAGTCCTGGCAACATCGTTGTAAGTTTTCTGTTGCATTCTTTCCAGTTTAATAATACCCTTCCTATAAGAAGGTGACCAAAATTGAATACAATACTCCAAGTGCAGCCTCACCAATGTCCTGTACAAGTGCAACATAAACTTCCCAACTTCTATACTCAATGCCATGACTGTTGATGGCCAATGTGCCAAAACACCTTCTTCACTGCCCTGTCTACATGTCACTCCACTTTCAGAGAACCATGCATCTGTTCCACTGTACTCCTTAAGGCCCTACCATTCACCATGAAACTCCTATCTGGATTTGATTTTTCAAAATATAACACCTCACACTTATTTATATTAAACTCCATTTGCCATTTCTTGGCCCACTTCTTCAGCTGATCAAGATCCTGCTGCAACTTCTGATAACCTTCCTCACTGTCCATGATACTGCCTATTTTAGTGGCATTTGCAAATTATGCCTTGTACATTCTCATCCAAATCATTGATATCAATAACAAATGGTGAGGGGCCCTGAGGCACTCCACTAGTCACAGGCCTCAGTCCGACAAGCATCCTTCCAATATTACCTTTTGATTCCTTCCACCAAGCCAATTGTGTATCCAATTTGCCAGCTCTGCCTGGATTAAATGTGATCTAGCCTTCCAGAGCAGCTTAACATGTGAAACCTTAAAGGCCTTACTAAAATCCATAAGATCACATCCACTGCCCTGCCCTCATCAACCATCCTGGTCACTTCATCAAAAGAACTCTAACAAATTTGTGAGGCATGATTTCCCACACATAGAGCCATGCTGACTACTCCTAATCAAGCCCTATTTTTCCAAGTGCATGTATATTTTATCTCTCAGAATCTTCTCAAGTAAGTTACCAACCACAGATGTTCAGCATACTGGCCTATAGTTCCCAAGTTTTTCTTTATAGCTTTTCTTGAATTAGGGCACAACATTCGCTACCCTCTAGTCTTTCTGGATCTCACTCAACGATGATGCTGTTGATGTCATAAACATGCGTTTGAGAAGGCCCCCCATGATAGACTAATGGAGAAAGTGAAGTCACATGGTGTGCAGGGTGTTCTAGCTAGGTGGATAAAGAACTGGTTGAGCAACAGGAGACAGAGAGCAGTAGTTGAAGGGAGTTTCTCTAAATCGAGAAAGGTGACCAGTGGTGTTCCACAAGGGTCGGTGTTTCAGTGTTAGGGCCACTGTTGTTTGTAAGATACTTAAATGATCTGGAAGAGGGCACTGTTGGTATGATCAGTAAGTTTGCAGTTGACATGAAAATTGGTGGAGTAGCAGAAAGCATAAGGAACTGTCAGAGAATACAGGAGGATATAGATAGATTGGAGAGTTAGGCGGAAAAGTGGCAGATGGTTTTCAATCCAGAAAAATGTGAGGTGTTGCATTTAGGCAAGACTAATTCTAGAGGGAATTATACAATGAACAGAAAAGCCTTGGGAAAAGTAAATGGGCAGAGAGATCTGGGAGTGCAGGTCCATTGTACCCTGAAGGTTGCTACACAGGTGGATAGAGTGGTCAAGAAGGCATGTAATATGCTTGCCTTCATTGGACAGAGTATTGAGTATAAGAGTTGGCAAGTCATGTTAAGATTGTACAAGACATTGGTTCAGCCACATTTAGAATACTGTGTACAGTTCTGGTCACCACATTACCAAAAGGATGTGGAGTCTTTTGACAGGGTGCAGAGAAGGCTTACGAGGATGTTGCCTGGTATAGAAGGTGCTAGCTATGAAGAAAGTTTGAGTAGGTTAGGTTTATTTTCACTAGAAAAAAGGAGATTGAGGGGGGACCTGATTGAGGTTTACAAAATCATGAAGGGTATAGACAGGGTGGATACAGACAAGCTTTTTCCCAGGGTGAAGGATTTAATAACGAGGTCATGCTTTCAAGGTGAGGTGGAAAGTTTAAGGGGGATACACACAGCAAGTACTTCACAGAGGGTGGTGGGTGTTTGGAACGCGTTGCCAGCAGAGGTAGTAGAGGCAGGCACGGTAGATTCATTAAGATGCATCTGGACAGTAGGTGGGGAGCAGAGGGATCCAGATGCTTAGGAATTGACCGACAGGTTTAGACAGTACATTTGGATCGGCTCAGGCTTGAAGGGCCGAAGGGCCTGTTCCTGGGCTGTAAATTTTCTTTGTTCTTTGTTCTTTGTAATATATCAGTGAAAGATCCTGCAACTTTGTTCCCTAGCCTCGTACAGGGTGCTTGGATACATCTGATTAAGATTAGGAGATTTATCCACCTTTATACATTCATATACAACCAACACCTCTTCTACTGTGATATGGACTTCCCCAAGATATCACCACTAACTTTCCCAAGTTCCCAAGTTTTCATGTCTTTCTCCACAGTAAACACAGAGGAGAAATACTCATTGAGGACCTCACCCATCTCCTGTAGTTCCACACATGGTTCCACTTTGGTTTTTGAGGGGTCCTATTCTAGTTTAGTTTGGGAACATGGTCGGCGTGTAGGTCTGTTTCCATGCTGCATCACACTATGATTCTGAGTCAGGATAGTGAATGGCTGAGAGGGGAACTTGCATGTGGTGGTGTTACCATGTACCTGTTGCCCTTGTCTTTCTAGATGGAGTGATCATGGGCTTAGAAGGTGCTGTCGAAAGATCTTCAGCAAATTTCTGCAGTGCATTTCATTGATTATGCAGATTGTTGCTCCGGAGCATCGGGAGTAGAGGGAGTGGATGCCTGTGGATACAATGCCAATCAAGATGCTGCTTTGTCCTGGATGAAGTCAAGCTTCTTCAGTGTTGTTGGAGCACACCCATCCATCACACTCCTGACTTGTGCCTTATAGATAATGGACAGGTTTTAGAGTCAGAAAATGAGTTACTTACTGCAATATTCATAGTAGCCGATCTGCTACTGCAGCCACTGTATTTATTTGGCGAGTCCAGTTGAATTTCTGGCCAAGGATAATCTACAGGATGTTGATAGTGGTGGATTCAGTGATGGTAACACCAATGAATGTCAAGAGGCAGTGTTTATATTTATTTTTTTGAGTGGGAGCAGCGGCTGAGTAAAAGCGAACCTGGGAGACTACAGCTAAGGTAAGACGGTTTGTTTTAAAATTATTTAGCTGTAGCGGGCAGCGGTGTTTTTTTCTCTCTCTTCACAGAAAGAGCGGGAGCAGCAGAGGAAGTGACGGCAAGCAGAGGGGCAGCCGGGAAGGAGAACAGTGAGTATAAATACTCACCCTTTAACACCAACGGTCATTTGAGTGGGAGCAGCGGCCGAGTAAAAGCAAATCCGGGAGACTTTTCACCGCAGAGAGCGGCGCGAGCTGGGCGGAAGTGAGGTTGGAGCGCAGAGCTGGTCGGGAAGGTAAGTGATTAGTATTTGAGTGGGTGTGTTCTAGACCCCAGGCCTCCCTCCCACCCTCCTCCTCAAACCTAACTTTAAAGTCCACAGGTAAGTGACTCAGTGTTCTTGTTTTGGAGACAAAGTGTACAGTCATGGCAGCGCAGGCGGTGGAATGTTCCTCCTGCAGGATGTTTGAGGTAGGGGTGACCACCGATACTCCTGCCGACTTTGTCTGCAGGAAATGCAATCAGATCCTGCTCCTCACCAAACGAGTTAGGGAACTGGAACTGGAGTTGGATGAACTGAGGATTATTCGAGAGGCTGAGAGGGTGATTGATAGAAGCTACAGGGACATAGTTACGCCGGAGAACAGAGGTAGCTGGGTAACAGTTAGAGGTGGGAAGGGGAAGAAGCAGGCAGTGCAGGGTTCCCCTGTGGTCGTTCCCCAAAATAATAAGTATACAGCTTTGGAAACTGTTGGGGGGGGACAGCCTTGCAGGTGTAAGCTGCAGTGAAGGGGTCTGTGGCATGAGGTCTGGCTCTGAGACTCAGAAGGGAAAGGGGGAGAGGAGGAGAGCGCGAGTTATAGGACACTCTCTAGTTAGAGGGACGGATAGGCGGTTCTGTGGACATGGGCGAGACTCTCGGATGGTTTGTTGCCTCCCGGGTGCCAGGGTCCGAGACGTCTCGGACCGTGTCTTCAGAATCCTTAAGGGGGAGGGTGTGCAGCCAGAAGTCGTGGTACACATTGGCACCAACGACATAGGTAGGAAGAGGGGTGGGGAGGTCATTCAAGAGCTCAGAGAGTTAGGCTGGAGGCTGAGAGTTTGTCTGTCCTAGCTCTTAGCTTCCAGCCTGAGTCATCATCTCTGGGTTGTTGCCGGTGCCACGTGACAGTGAGGCAAGGAATAGGGAGAGAGTGCAGTTGAACACGTGGCTGCAAGGATGGTGTAGGAGGGAGGGCTTCAGGTATTTGGACAATTGGACTGCATTCTGGGGAAGGTGGGATCTGTACAAACAGGACGGGTTGCACCTGAACCAGAAGGGCACCAATATCCTGGGGGGTAGGTTTGCTAGCACTCTTCGGGGGGGTTTAAACTAATTTGGCAGGGGGATGGGATCCGGACTTGTAGTCCAGCAAGTAAGCTAGCTGTGTGTCAGGATGTCCAAGACTGTAGGGAGGCTGTGGAGAAGGTAGCACTGACAGGGAATACTTGCGGACACAGAGATGGGCTCAAGTGCGTATACTTCAATGCAAGGAGTATCAGAAATAAGGTGGGTGAACTTAAGGCGTGGATCGGTACCTGGGACTACGATGTTGTGGCCATCACGGAAACGTGCATAGATGAGGGATAGGAATGGCTGTTGGAGGTTCCTGGTTTCAGTAAGATTAGGGAGGGTGGTAAAAAAGGAGGGGGGGTGGCATTGCTAATTAGAAATGGTATAACGGCTGCAGAAAGGAAGTTTGAGGGGGATCTGCCTCTGGAGGTAGTATGGGCTGAAGTCAGAAATAGGAAAGGTGCAGTCACCTTGTTGGGTGTTTACTATAGGCCCCCCAATAGCAGCAGAGATGTGGAGAAACAGATTGGGAAACAGATTTTGGAAAGGTGCAGAAGCCACAGGGTCGTAGTCATGGGCGACTTCAACTTCCCAAATATTGATTGGAAGCTCTTTAGATCAAGTAGATTGGATGGGGCGGTGTTTCTGCAGTGTGTCCAGGAAGCTTTTCTAACTCAGTATGTAGATTGTCCAACCAGAGGGGAGGCCATATTGGATTTGGTACTCGGTAATGAACCGGGACAAGTGGTGGGCTTGTTAGTGGGTGAACATTTTGGTGATGGTGACCACAATTCTGTGACTTTCACCTTGGTTATGGAGAGAGATAGGTGCGCACAACAAGGTAGATTTTACAATTGGGGGAAGGGAAATTACGATGCTGTAAGACAGGATTTGAGGAGCATAAGTTGGGAGCATAGGCTGTCAGGGAAGGATGTGGTGGAAATGTGGAACTTTTTCAAGGAGCAGATACGACGTGTCCTTGATATGTATGTACCTATCAGGCAGGAAAGAAATGGTCGTGTGAGGGAGCCTTGGTTGACGAGGGAGGTTGAATGTCTAGTAAAGAGGAAGAAGGAGGCTTACATAAGGTTGAGGAAACAGGGTTCAGACAGAGCAGTGGAGGGATACAGGATAGCCAGAAGGGACCTGAAGAAAGGGATTAGGAGAACTAAGAGAGGGCATGAAAAATCCTTGGCGGATAGGATCAAGGATAACCCCAAGGCATTTTATGCGTATGTGAGAAACCTGAGAATGACGAGAACGAGGGTAGGTCCGATCAAGGACAGTAGTGGGAGATTGTGTATTGAGTCGGAAGAGATAGGAGAGGTCTTGAACAAGTACTTCTCTTCAGTATTTACGAACGAGAGGGACCGTATTGTTGAAGAGGAGAGTGTGAAACGGACTGGTAAGCTAGAAGAGATACTTGTTAGGAAGGAAGATGTGTTGGACATTTTGAACAACTTGAGGATAGACAAGTCCCCCGGGCCTGACGGGATATATCCTAGGATTATGTGGGAAGCAAGAGAGGAAATTGCAGTACTGTTGGCAATGATCTTCTCGTCTTCACTGTCAACGGGGGTGGTACCAGGGGACTGGAGAGTAGCGAATGTTGTGCCCCTGTTCAAAAAAGGGAATAGGGATAACCCCGGGAATTACAGGCCAGTTAGTCTTACTTCTGTGGTAGGCAAAGTAATGGAAAGGGTACTGAGGGATAGGATTTATGAGTATCTGGAAAGACACTGCTTGATTAAGGACAGCCAGCACGGATTTGTGAAGGGTAGGTCTTGCCTTACAAGTCCTATTGAATTCTTCGAGGAGGTGACCAAGCATGTGGATGAGGGTAGAGCAGTGGATGTAGTGTACATGGATTTTAGTAAGGCATTTGATAAGGTTCCCCATGGTAGGCTTATGCGGAAAGTCAGGAGGCATGGGATAGAGGGAAATTTGGCCAATTGGATAGAAAACTGGCTAACCGGTCGAAGTCAGAGTGGTGGTAGATGGTAAATATTCAGCCTGGAGCCCAGTTACAAGTGGAGTTCCGCAGGGATCAGTTCTGGGTCGTCTGCTGTTTGTAATTTTTATTAATGACTTGGATGAGGGAGTCGAAGGGTGGGTCAGTAAATTTGCAGATGATACGAAGATAGGTGGAGTTGTGGACAGTGAGGAGGGCATTTGTCGTTTGCAAAGGGACTTAGATATGATGCAGAGCTGGGCTGAGGAGTGGCAGATGGAGTTCAACCCTGCCAAGTGTGAGGTTGTCCATTTTGGAAGAACAAATAAGAATGCGGAATACAGGGTTAATGGTAGAGTTCTTAGTCAGGTGGAGGAACAGAGGGATCTTGGGGTCTATGTACATAGATCTTTGAAAGTTGCCACTCAGGTGGATAGAGTTTGTAAGGCAGCCTATGGTGTATTATCGTTCATTAGCAGAGGGATTGAATTCAAGAGTCGTGAAGTGATGTTGCAGCTGTACAGGACTTTGGTTAGGCCACATTTGGAGTACTGTGTGCAGTTCTGGTCGCCTCACTTTAGGAAAGATGTGGAAGCTTTGGAGAGGGTGCAGAGAAGATTTACCAGGATGTTGCCTGGAATGGAGAATAGGTCGTACGAGGATAGGTTGAGTGTTCTCGGCCTTTTCTCGTTGGAACGGCGAAGGATGAGGGGTGACTTGACAGAGGTTTATAAGATGATCAGAGGAATAGATAGAGTAGACAGTCAGAAACTTTTTCCCCGGGTACAACAGAGTGTTACAAGGGGACATAAATTTAAGGTGAAGGGTGGAAGGTATAGGGGAGATGTCAGGGGTGGGTTCTTTACCCAGAGAGTGGTGGGGGCATGGAATGCGCTGCCCGTGGGAGTGGTAGAGTCAGATTCATTGGCGACCTTTAAGCGGCATTTGGATAGGTACATGGATGGGTGCTTAATCTAGGTTAGAAGTTCGGCACAACATCGTGGGCCGAAAGGCCTGTTCTGTGCTGTATTGTTCTATGTTCTATGTTCTATGATGGCCATAGCTTAGCTTTTGTGTGGTGCGAATGTAACTTGCCAGTTGTCAGCCAAGTCTGTGTATATGCCAGATCTTGTTGCATTTGGACATGGTCTGCTTCAGTATCCGAGGAGTCACGAATTGTGCTGAACATTGTACAATCATCAGTAAATATCCCCACTTCTGACCTTATTATGGAGGGGAGGTCATGGATAAAATAGTAGAAGATTATTAGACCTAGGGCACACCTCTGAGGACTTCTTGCTGTGATACATAGGAAGATGGTTGTGGTTTTTGGAATTTATCTCAGCTCCAAGGTACCAGAAATAACTCCAACCAGCAGAGAGTTTGCCCCCAAGCACCAGGCACCTTTAATAATCTTATACGTCTCAATCAGATCCCCTCTCATCCTTCTAAACTCAAGTGTATACAAGCCCAGTCATCCAATCTTTCAACATATGATAGTTCTGCCATTCTGGGAACTGACCTCGTAAACCTATGCTGCACACTCCTTCAATAGCCAGAATGTCCTTCCTCAAATTTGGAGACCAAAACAGCACACAATACTCCAGGTGCAGTCTCACCAGGGCCCTGTACAGCTGCAGAAGGATCTCTTTGCTCCTATTCTCAATTCCTCTTGTTATGAAGGTCAGTATGCCATTAGCTTTCCTCACAGCCCGTTGTACCTGCATGCTTGCTTTCATTGATTGATGTACAAGACGCCTAGATCTCATTGTACTTCCCCTTTACCTAACTTGACTCCATTTAGATAGTAATCTGCCTTCCTGTTCTTGCCACCAAAGTGGATAACCACACATTTATCCACATTAAACTGCATCTGCCATGCATCCGTCCACTCACCTAGCCTGTCCAGGTCACCCTGTATTCTCATAACATCCTCCTCACATTTCACCCTGCCATCCAGCTTTGTGTCATCAGCAAATTTGTTAATATTACTTTTAATACCGTCATCTATATCATTAATGTATATTGTAAACAGCTGCGGTCCTAACACCGAAATTTGTGGTACCCCACTGGTCACCACCTGCCATTCCAAAAGGGACCCGTTTATCACCACACTTTGCTTCCTGTCAGCCAGCCTATTTTTCAATCCAAGTCAGTATTTTGCCCCCAATACCATGTGCCCTAATTTGCTCACTAATCTCCTATGTGGGATTTTAATCAAAGGCTTTCTGAAAGTCCAGGTATACTACATCTACTGGCTCTCCCTTCATAGTTACATCCTCAAAATGTTCCAAAAGATTAGTCAAACACGATTCCCCCTTCGTAAATTCATGTCACACTCTGTCAAATGTGGCCTTGTATTCAAGGGCTGTCATTCTCACCTCCAGCTCTGGGAATTCAGCACTTTCACCCATATTTGAATAAAAGCTGTAATGAGGTGAGGAGCTGAGTGGCCCTGGCAGAATCCAAACTGGGCATCAGTGAGCAGGTTATTGCTGAGCAGGTGCTGGTTGATAGCACTGTTGGCTGATAACACTGCTGATGACACCTTTCCATTATTTTACTGATGATCGAGAGTAGACTGACCAAGTGGTAATCAGCCGGGTTGGATTTGTCCTGCTTTTTGTGTAGAAGACATACCTGAACAATTATCTGCATTGTTAAGTAGATATCAGTGTTGTTAAGCATAGTGGAACAGTTTGGTTAGGGGAGCAGCAAGTTCTGAGGTACAAGTTTTCAGTACCATTGCCAGAATTTTGTCAGGGTGCATAGGTTTTGCAGTACTCAATGTCTCCAACAGTTTATTGGATATCACATGGAGTAAATCAACTTGTCTGAAGATCAGTGTAAGAGGCCTAGATGGATCATCCACTTGACACTTCAGGTTGAAGGTTGCTGTTCATACTTCAGTCTTAATTATTGCACTGATGTATTGGGCTGTACAATCATTGAGGATGAAAATACTTGTGGAGCCTCCTTTTCCTCCAGTGAGTTGCTTAATTGCCCACCACCATTCCTGACTGGATGAGGCAGGACTGTAGGGTTTAGATCTGATCTGAGCACTTGCTGTTTATACTGTCCGCCATGAAGTAGTGCAGTTTGGTACCTTTACCAGTTACACTTTGTTTTTAAATATGTATGGTGCACGCCCCATCCTGGCATATCCTCATACACTCTCCATTGATCCAGTGTTGATCCCCTAGCTTGAAGGTAATTATTGAGTGGGGTATATACCACCTGTGACAACCACCTGATGAAGGAGCAGTACTCCAAAAGCTAGTGCTTCCAAATAAACCTGTTGGACAAAGACCTGGTGTTGTGTGATTTTTAACTTTGCACACCCCATTCGAACACTCATTTTTCAATCTGAAGACAGAATTTTATCTCCACAAGGACTATGTGGTGGCTACTCTTACCGATACTGTCATGGATAGATGCATTTGTTGGCTGATTTGTAAAGAGGAGATCAAGTATGTTTTTACTTCATAGTTTCCTCACTACCTGCCAGCACCCATGTCCTTTAGAATTCATGAGCTCAATCGGTAGTGCTACTGACAGGCCACACTTAGGTAATGGTGTTATGACACTGGGTAAACTCTCCTGCTTAATTTAAGACCAGCAACACATAAAAGATTTATCCTGTGCAGTAATCTGTAAAACTTTGAGTGGCCAAGAACTATTTAAAGTAAAAATTAATAATTATTCTCTGTTATCCTTTAAGAAATAAAGTTAACTGTCAAATATGTAGAAGTCCACTACGCTGCTTAATTTAGAACAAACTTCCGATAGAATCCTGAGAATCGAAGCACATCTTTCTTTGAGGTTGATCGTGGAAATTACTCAATGGCCTTTATCTTTGCATGCCGTGGGATCAACCTTCTATGACCAATGTTATGTCCCAAGAACATCACCTCTGCTTTCACAAATTCCGTTTTATTTAAGTTTATCACCAGTTTGTTTCTCGTAGTCATTCAAAGAGCTCGGAGTAAAGATTATGCTGTGTAGAAAAGCACAGGAGGTCAGATAGCATCCGAGGAGCAGGAAAAATCGACGTTTCGGGCAAAAGCCCTTCATCAGGAATGAGCTGTCCATGTGATCTTTCCAGAATTTATTAAAGACAACTACAGCGTCCAAATTTTTTTTTTGATTAGATTTTGTATAGTGTGGAGTCAGGCCCTTTGACTCTACAAGTCCACACTGACCCAATGAGGAGATACCCACCCAGACCCCTACCCATATTTACCTCAACTAATGCACCTAACATTATGGGTAATTAAGTATGGCCAATTCACCTGGTTGGTGCATCTTTGGATTGTGGGAGGAAACCAGAGCACACAGGAAACCCAGGCAGACACAGGGAAAATGTGCAAACTCCACAAAGACAGTTGTCTGAGATGGGAATCAAACCCAGGTCCCTGGTGCTATGAGGCAGCAGTGCTAACCACTGAGCCACTACACCACCCTGACTGCACAGTTTGTTAACCCTGCCACAACTTTGTTCATGATTCTTTGGAATGTGACTGGTGCATTCTTCATTCAAAGGGCATCACTGAATTGATATAGCCCATTTAGAGTTACAAACAGAAATTTCTTTCACCGTTTCTGATAAAAGGTACCTGACAGTAACCATGCATTAAGTTAAATTTGGTGATGTAACTGGCTTGTCCGACTTTCTCCATACAGTCCTCCAATCTCGGAATTGGATTTGAGTCTGGTTTTGTAATAGTGTTGATGTTCTGAAAGTCCACGCAAAAGGTTGAATCCCATCCAGTTTGGAAATATGACGATTGACGAACTCTACTCGCTCTAGCTTGCTTTGATGATGTCTTCGTCAAGCATGGCCTCCATCTCTTTCTGGACCTGTCTGGCTTTGAAAGGATTAAGTCAGTCAATTAGGGGTGTTGTTTTATCGGAGCTGTATTTCCTACGTCTACTTCATGTACATTAGCATTAGTCCTCCCCATCTGATTCTTACATCTGTCCTTGTACTGCAGTAACAAATCTTTCAACTGTGTTCTATGCTCCTGAGGCAGATAACTTATTAAGCTATCCCACTCATCAAGGATTTCTTCATTTTTAAATCTATTTTGAGACACCTTAAAATTCACATCATCTGGATTTGATTCCTCACTCTGTGGGGCAGTAACTAACACCTTTTTCTCCAGAACTTTCTCTCCAGTATAATGTGGTTTCAACATGTTCATATGACATACCAGATACCTTTTTTTTCCTATCTGGCATCTTTACCACATAGTTCACCTGACTCAACTTTTTCTCAATTATATAGGGACCACTAAACATGTCTTTGAAGGGATCTTCTATCACTGGTAACAGTACTAACACTGTTTAGTACTCGGAAAACTTCTGAATCTCAGAGCTTTTATCTGCCACCTGCTTCATTCTACACTGCGCCCTCTTCAGGTGCTGTTTAGCAAACTCACCTCATTGGTTTAGTCGCTCCCTCACACTTAGATTATGTATTGGAGGTGAGTTCTGCGACTTTGGTCCTCTCAATTTTCTTTAATTAATTTCAAAAGGTCTCTCACTTCACGCCCAAATATTAACTCAAAAGGAGTGAACTGAATATTCATTTGGGACATCTGTATTGGCAAACAATGCAAATGGGATACCTGTATCCCAATCATTTGAGTAATCCTCACAGTATGCTTTCAAGGTCTGATGTCACCTTTCTAAAGCTCCCTGGGATTCAGGATGATACGCACTGGATTTAAAGTGCTGTATACCTAAGCTATCCATAACCTCTTTAAACAGCCAAGCAGTAAAATTTGATCTTTGGTTCGACTGAATCTCTCTGGGTAGCCCATACCGTGTGAAGAAAGCTACTAACTCCTCTATTACACTTTTTGCCTTGATACTCTAATGGAATTGTCTCCAGAAATCTGGTAGACACATTCAGTATAGATAATAATTACTGGTTCCCACTTATAGTTTTAGGGAGAAGACGTATACAATCAATTATAACCCGTGTGAAAAGTTCTTCAATTATGGGAATTAGAACATAGAACGTAGAAAAATACAGCGCAGTACAGGCCCTTTGGCCCTCGATGTTGTGCCGATCCAAGCCCACCTAACCTACACTAGCCCACTATCCTCCATATGCCTATCCAATGCCTGTTTAAATGCCCATAAAGAGGGAGAATCCACCACTGCTACTGGCAGGGCATTCCATGAACTCACAACTCGCTAAGTAAAGAACCTACCCCTAACATCTGTCCTATACCTACCACCCCTTAATTTAAAGCTATGCCCCCTCGTAATAGCTGACTCCATACATGGAAAAAGCTTTTCATGGTCAACCCTATCTAAACCCCTAATCATCTTGTACAGCTCTATCATGTCACCCCTAAACCTTTTCTCCATTGAAAACAGCCCCAAGTGCCTCAGCCTTTCCTCATATGATCTTCCTACCATACCAGGCAACATCCTGGTAAGCCTCTTCTGCATCCGTTCCAGTGCCTCCACATCCTTCCTATAGTATGGCAACCAAAACTGCACACAATACTCCAGATGTGGCCGCACCAGAGTCTTATACAACTGCAATATGACCTCAGGACTCCGGAACTCAATTCCTCTACCAATAAATGCCAGTACGCCATATGCCTTCTTCACCGCACTATTTACCTGGGTGGCAACTTTCAGAGATCTGTGTACATGGACACCAAGATCTCTCTGCTCATCCATACAACCAAGTATCAAGTATCAATTGGCAAGAGAGGTGCTAGTTTTATTACTGCCTGTGACTTACCTACCATTTGGCATGTATGGCACATTTCGCAAAAGTTAACCACATCCTCGTGCGTTCCAGGACAATAAAAATGTTTTTGTACCTTAGTTGGAGCCTTTCATACCCCTAGGAACCTCCTACAGGTAGCTCACGTGCTACCCGTAACACCTCCTGTCTGTATGCTACCGCCAACACAATTTGGTGCACTTCGGCCCATTTCTCCTCTGCACTAACCTGCCATAATCTCCATTTCCACATTAGGATTCTCTCTTTCAGATAATAACCCTCCAGAATATTCTCTTCCTCTTTTTCAGAGTACACATCCACATATATATCTCTTATTGTCTTGTTTTGCTGTTGCAAGTCGCTTAGTCTTTAAGGACTAAACACTCCTGAGCCTCTGTCTGTTCAGGTTTTCCTGCACCATTATGTCAAACAGTGCATCCGCTAACTGAACCTCAAATCCTTCAACTTTCTCTTTACTTTTTGGTTTGTGCTGTGACTTATGATAGTAGGATCTGGTTACCACACAGTCTGGGAAAATAAAAGAATATTTCTTTTTTAACCTCAGTTTCTTGGTCTTCCTTGGGCTTCTGCACAATAAGGGGTATCACTCCCACCTTGGATCCTGCCAAAATCATTCCCATGAACAAATGGAATTCCTGGAACTGACATTAGATTAGATTACTTACAGTGTGGAAACAGGCCCTTCGGCCCAACAAGTCCACACTGACCCGCCAAAGCGAACCTCACCCAGACCCATTACCCTACATTTACCCTTGCACCTAACATTACAGGCAATTTAGCATGGCCAAATTCACCTAACCTGCACAGTTTTTGGACTGTGGGAGGAAACCAGAGCACCCCAAGGAAACCCACGCAGACACGGGCAGAATGTGCAAACTCCACACAGTCAGTCGCCTAAGACGGGAAATGAACCCAGGTCTCTGGCACTGTGAGGCAGCAGTGCTAACCACTGTGCCACCGTGCCAATCACTCTGTCAATCACTCTCACTCTAACTTCCCCAATCTTAAGTTGGCACGCCAACCTGATCGTACATAGGTAATGCTAAATTTCTGTCCATCTATCCCACAAATTACCACACTCTCAGGTAACAGATCAAAAAGAGTGTATCTTTGCTCATCTCTTACTGTCAGTGACCCCCTGCTTAGATCCTGTATCTCAAAATTATAACTTCTTGTCCTTCTTCTCCTGTTCTTTGAGTAACTTTACCCACAGAGGTGAATTCTTTGTAGAGATCAGGTAATAACTCAATACCCAGCCCCTGCCTAGGCTGTGCACTCTCCTGCAACTCCTCGGCTCTATTGGGATTACTTTTACTACCTTCACCAATGCCTCTGGCTTAGTTTTTGCCATATCTTTTCCCACTGTGACTTTACGTGTTTCACTTTACCACAGTGGAAACACCTGAGACCTTTCACCTCCTTTCCACCCTTTTGGGCTTCTTTTTTATCCTGTGGTAACCACTTACCAGTGTTCTCTACTCTTGGTTTATTAGGGTAGGATCTTCCCTTCTCCCAACTTCTAATCCCTCACAGGACGAAATTCTGGCCGGAAGCTTTTCTTATGCACCACATGTACTCATCTGCTAATTCTGCTGCCATTCTCACTTCCTGAACTTTCTGTTCCCCCACATCAATTCTTAACATCTCTGGAAGTGAGTTTTTAAACTCCTCCAGCAGAATAATTTCTCTGAGCCTCAAATGTGTTATCTATTTTCAAAGCATGCACTCATCAATCAAAATGATTATGTTTAAGTCTTTCAAACTCAACATAAAGAAGAAACCAGGTGGGACTCTTAAGTTTCGGAACCACTGTTTATATGCTTCTGGTACCAATTCATAAGCACTTAAAATAGCCTGTTTAACCTCTTCATAATCTCTTGACATTTCATCTGACAGTGTGGCAAATACCTCACTAGCTCTGCCTACCATTTTAGTCTGAACTAGCATTACCCGTAAATCCTCGGACCACTCCATCTACCTAGCCAATTTTTCAAATGAGATAAAGAAGGCTTCAACATTTTTCTCATCAAAAGCTTTGGCATATTTATATACATCACTACTTTCTCCTTTAATCTCCATCCTGTTAACTTGGCTTTGCTGACCAAGTCACAAATTCTCAAGTTCAAATTTTATCTCTTTATCTCTCCCTTTCTTCTCTCTCTCTCTCTCTCTCTCTTTGCTCAGCTAAAAACCTTCTCTCTCTCTTTCTTCTCTCTCTCCCTTCATTTGTCTTCTAACTCCATTTTCCTCAATTGTAATTTACGTTTTTTTCAACCTCTATTGCACTTGTCTGTTTCTCTGACACACCTAAGTGTTTGAGTAACCCCTTTTACAATTTCAGCTTTACTTTTGACCTTGGTTAAACCTAAATCTAACTTATTTGCTAATTCTAAAAGTAGGACTTTTATCTTTCCTTCTAAACTTTCTTGGGAATTTGAGAATCATCTTCAATCCCAGACCTCTTTAGCAATTTTAAAGAGCCATTTCTCTTATGTTTAATTTAACCAACCACAAATCACACAAATTAAATCAATTGTCTCATCTACATTTTATTTAAAGATCCAGCACAATAGCCTGCAAGTGTTTAAACCTGCTGGGATTTTTTTGTACACCCAAATCTATCTAAAATAGTTCAGATCACAGACCAGAGTCTGCAAACTGTTATGACACAGGGTAAACTCTTCTGCTTAATTTAAAACCAGCAACACAGAAAAGATGTATCCTGTGCAGTAATCTGTAGAATTTGAGTGGCCAAGAAATATTTTTTTCTTTTAATAACAACTTTATTTGTTAAAGTATAACAGAGAATAATTAACTCATGACTTATGTACAAGTCCTTACTCTAACCAATCTTTTACCTTCCCTTCTATGATACTAGTCTGATAAAACTCCCAATTAAGATTTACAAAACAACTCTCATCTCAAAACCAGGCAGCTTTTGGTTCTTCTATGTGGATCTTCCTGTGTCTTCTTTTCTTCTTAGGGATCACAGGTTACTGATCAAAAAGGGTACTTTTAAGAAAGATATTTTCAGGCAGTCTTTTACGGCTGGGGCTTGGCAGTTCTCCTCCCAACTGTTCAATTTTTCTCAGGTCTTATACCTCAGAACATCGGCTTGTATCATTGACTGTTAAGATTGTCAATATAATCAATTCAAACTTGATTGAAAATTGTTATTTTTCAGGGAATAACTTAAACTGATTGGCCGAATTTAAATCTGTTTTTGTCATTTCCAGGCAACCAGCTACTCTAGTAGCTGGAGCACATGTTACATTGTGTCTTATTGAGAACACTTGGTGCTGTCGCTGTTAGCTTTTAACTCTCTTAAAAAGGTATAGTTCACCCACATCTTCATAACAATGGACACTGAAATCCCCTACCAAAGTACACTTTGAGTCCTTGCCACCCTCAATGCTCCCTTCAATTGTTGATGATCATGGAGGAATACTTATTTACCAGCAGAGCAAGAATGTTATGTGGTAATCAGCAGGAGCTTTCCTTGTCCATATTTAACCAAAGCCATGAATCATCATGGTTTCAGAGTCAATGTTGATGACTCCCAGGGCAATTTCCCCCCAGATGTAAACCACTGTGCTGGGTCTGTCCTGCCAGTGGGACAGGACATATCCTGGGATGGTGATGACAGTCATACTCACAAAATCATACATTAGAGACAATGTCAGGCTGTTGCTTGACTAGGCTGTTAGACAGCATTTCCAAATGATGTCCTTGAGTTGCAGGACGTGTTGGTTACTTTACAGATTCATACACGCTTACAGTACAGAAGGAGGCTATTCAGCCCATAATGCCACATCAGGCAACAAACATCTGACAACACTAATGTCAACCTCCTGGAGTCATTGAGTCACATAACATGGAAGCAGACCCTTTGATCCAATTCATTCACAACCTCCAAGTATCCCAACTGCACTTGTCTCTCTTGCCTGCATTTGCCCCATATCCTCCTCAACCTTTCCTATTCATGTACCCTTCCAAATGGCTTTTAAGTATTACAACTGTACCTGCATCTATCACTTCCTCTGGCAGTTTATTCCACACATGGAATTTCTGTGTGAAAAAGTTGCCCCTCAGGTTCCTTTTAAATATTTTTCCTCCCACCTTAAAATATGCCCCACAATTTTGAACTGCCCTGAGGAAAAGACCTTTGCTAATCACCTTATCCATACTCTTTATGATTTTATAAACCTCTATAAGGTCACCTCTCAACCTCCTATGCTCTCGTGAAAGAAGTCCCAGCCTACTTTATAACTCAAACCCTCCAGTCTTGGCAACATCCTGGTAAGTCTTTTCTGATCTCTCTAATTTATTAAGATTCTTCCACAAGCAGGGCGAATGGAGCTCTGTACAATACTCCAAAAGTGGCCTCACCAATGTCTTGTACAACCTTAATGTGATGTCCCAGCTTCTTTACTCAAAGGTCTGAGCAATGAAGGTAAGCATGCTAATGTTCTTAACCACCCTATCCACCTGTGATGTAACTTTCAAAGAACTATGCATATGAACCCCTAAGTCTCACTGTTCAGACACATTACGTAGGGCCCTACCATTAACTGCATAAATCCTGCCCTTGTTTCTTTTACAAAATGCAATACCTCACATTTATCATGATTGTACTCCATCTGCCACTCCTCTGCCAACTGGCCCAATTGATCAAAATCCCTTTGTAATCTTAGCTAACCTTTCTCTCTATCAACTATACCACCAATTTTGGTGTCATCCGCAAACTTACTAACCATTCCTCCTAAACTCTCATCCAAATCATTCATATAAATGACAATCAACAGTGAACCCAGCACCAATTCCTGTGAATCACCACTAGTCACAGGCCTCCAGTCAGAAAAACACTACCACCAAAGGTCTCCTACCATCAAGCCAATTTTATATTTATTTGAATCCCATGTGATCTAACTTGACTAATCAGTTTACCGTGCAGAATCTCAAAGGTTTTACTAAAGTCAATGTAGATAATGTTTACTATTCTGCCCTCAATCTTTTTGGTTACATCCTCAAAAAACTCAATCAAGCATGCAAGACTCGATTTCCCAAACAAAAAGCCATGCTAACTATCAATAATCAATCCTTGCCTCGCTAACTGCATATAAACCCCATCTTTCAGAATATCTTTCAACAACTTCCCCAGCACTTATGTCAGACTCATCAATCTATAGCACCCATGCTTCTTCTTTCAGTCTTTCTTAAATATTAGACACCCTCCAGTCCTTGGGTCCTCACCCATGACTACAGATGATATAAAGATCTCTGCTTAGGGCCCCACAACTTCTTCCTTAACTTCCCGCAATGTCCTGGGATACACTTGATCAGGACCAGAAGATACATCAACCTTTATCCTTTTTAAGGCCTCCAGCACGTCCTCTTCTTTAATGTGGACTGTTTTCAAGATGTCAATATTAATTTCCCAGAGTTCCCTAGTCTCCATGTCTTTTTCCACAGTAAAAACTGATACAAAGTATTTGTTTAGGATCTCTCCCGCCATAGACAACACTGTTGATCATTAAGGGGTCCTATGTTCTCCTGAGTTACTCTTTTGCTCTTAATAGATTCTCCTTAGCCTTGGCAGTTAAGGTTATCTCATACTCCTTTTTTGCTTTCCTGATTTCCCTCTTAAGAATACCCACACATCCCTATTACTCTTCAAGAAATTCAATTGATTCCAGTTTTGTATCTAACATGCACCTCCGTTTTATTTTTGACCAGAGCCTCAATATCTTTATCGGTCTTTGTTCCCTACCCTTACCAACCTTACCCTTCATTCTTACAGGAACGTAATATCTCTGAACTCTCATTACCTCACTTTTGAAAGCCTCCAACTTTCCAGTCATCCCTTTACCTGCAAACAGACTACCCCATCAACTTTTGAAAGTTCCTATATCATACCATCAACATTTGCCTTACTCCAATTAAAATCTTCAACTTTTATACAATGCCTATCTTTTCCATAACTATTTTAAAACTAATCGAATTATGATCACTGGTCCCAAAATGCTCCCCCACTAATAACTCAGTCACTTGCCTTGCCTCATTTCCCCAAGAGAAGGTTAAGCTTCGTTTCTTCGAGTAGTAGATCAACATCTTGATAAAGAAAATCTTCTTGAACACATTTAACAAATCCCTCACCATCCAAGCTCTTAATACTATGGCAGTTCCAGTCTATACTTGGAAAGTCAAAGTCCCCCACTATTACAATCCTATTGTTCTTAGATATATCCATTTTCAATCCTCAATTTCCCACTGGCTATTAGGGAGCATACAATACAATCCCATAAAGGTGTTTATCCAATTCTTATTTGTTTTCCACCCAAACAGCTTCACTGGACAATCTCTCAGAAATATCCTCCAAGTACAGCAGCAATGTTTTACCTAATCAAAAACACCACTGCCCCATCTCTCTTCCCTCCTTTTCTATCCCTACTATACCATTCCAAACCCCAGAGCATTCAGCTGCCAGTCCTCTCCCACTCTCAGTCATGTTTCAGTAAATCTTTGATATCCCAGTCCCATGTTCCCATAAGCCCTGACTTCACCTGCCTTATTGTAAGACCACTTGCATTGAAATAAATGCAGTTTTATTCTTCAGAGTTACCTCGTTCTTTGACTTCCTCTTACCTGTCTTTTATAATAAAACTTGCTCTCTTTAGCTTCAGAACCATTGTCATCTGTCTCTCTATTCTCACTACTCAGGGATGGACAGGACTTGCAGCTTAATGTTCCAGGATACAAATGCTATAGGAAGGATGAGGTGGTGGGGGGGGGGGGGGGGGTGCACAAGAAAGGAGTGGCATTTTTGATAAGCGATAACATTACAGCTGTACTGAGGGAGGATGTTCCTGGGAAGGCATCAAGGGAAGTTATTTGGGTAGAACTGAGAAATAAGAAAGGGATGATAACTTTATTGGGATTGTATTATAGACCCCCCAATAGTCAGAGGGAAATTGAGAAACAAGTTTGTCAGGAGATTTTGGTTAACTGTAAGAAAAATAGGGTAGTTATGGTAGGAGATTTTAACTTTCCAAACAAAGACTGGGACTGCTATTGTGTTAAGGATTTAGATGGAAAGAATTTGTTAAGTGTGTATAAGACATTTTTCTGATTCAATATGTGAATGTATCTACGAGAGAAGGTGCAAAACTTGACCCACTCTTGGGAAATAAGGCATGGCAGGGGATTGATTTGTCAATGTGGCGGCACTTTGGGGCTAGCAACCATAATTCTATTAGTTTTAAAATAGTGATGGAAAAGGATAGACTAGATCTAAAAGTTGAAGTTCTAAACTGGAGGAAGGCTAATTTTGACAGCATCAGGTAAGAACTTCCAAAAGCTGATAGGGGGCAGATATTCACAGGTAAAAGGACAGCTGGAAAATGGGAAGTTTTCAGAAATGAGATAACGAGAGCCTAGAGACAGTATATTCGTGTTAGGATGAAAGGAAAGGCTGGTAGGTGTAGGGAATGCTGGATGACTCAAGAAATTGAGGTTTTGGTGAAGAAAAGGGAGGAAGCATATGTCAGGTATAGACAGCAAATATCTAGTGAATCCTCAGAAGAGTATAAAGGCAATAGGAGCATACTTAAGAAGGAAATAAGGAGGGCAAAAGGGCAAAGATAGCTTTGGCAAATAGGGTTAAGGAGAATCCAAAGGGTTTTTATAAATAAGTGAAGGACAAAAAGGTAACTAGGAAGAGAATAGGGCCCTCAAAGATCAGCAAGGCATCCTATGTATGGAGCTGCAGGAGATGGGGGAGATACTAAAATGAGTATTTCACATCAGTATTTATTGTGGAGAAGGACATGGAAGGTATAGAATGTGGGGAAATAGATGGTGACATCTTTAAAAATGGCCATATTATAGAGGAGGAAGTGCTGGATGTCTTGAAACACCTGAGTGGATAAATCCCCAGGACCTTGTCAGGTTTGCCCCAGAACTCAGAAGCTAGGGAAGTGACTGCTGCACCCCTTGCTGAGATATTTGTATCATTCGTAGTCACAGGAGAGGTTCCGGAAGACTGGAGGTTGGCTAAAGTGGTGCTACTATTTAAGAAAGGTGGAAAGAAAAAGCCAGGGAACTAATAGACCGGTATGTCAGACATCGGTGGTGGGCAAGTTGTTGGAAGGAATCCTGATGGACAGGATTTACACGTATTTGAAAAGGCAATGACTGATTAGAGATAGTCAACATGGTTGTGTGTGTGGGAAATTATGCTTCACAAACTTGATTGAGTTTTTTGAAGAAGTAACAAAGAGGGTTGATGAGGGCAGAGCAGTATATGTGATCTACGGAGGAACCTTCATTATCCGAATATCGGATTATCCAAAAGGAGATCTCGACCTCCTGATAGAAACATTACAAAGACATGTTTCCAACATTGATCACGTCTTTTGTTTACAGTGATTAAAAGTGTACTTTCCTTCCTGAAATGCTGCCAAGAACAGTCCTGGACATCGATGGGAGCCCAGGCACTGTCTCCCAAATGGCTGACCTCCTGTCCTGTCTCTCTCCCCACACACTTTCCCTGGAGTTCTACACAGGACTGTACCCTAACCCCCACCCCTCCTTCCCCAGATAATCTCTCCAACATTGACAGGTTCCACCTGTGTGTGTGTGTGTGTGTGTGTGTGTGTGTGTGTTCTTGTTCGTTCTCGCCCCCCCCACTCCCCAAAAGGCAGCAACAACAGCAGCAGTCTTGTTGATGTCTAGTCTGGCTGGCCTGGACTGGGGTTGGGGGGCAGGTGGTGTTGGACGGTGTTGGGGGCAGACAGAGGGTGGTTCATAGGTGGAATGAGCTGCCAGAGGAAGTGGTGAAGGTTGGTACAATTATAGCATTTAAAAAGGCATCTGGATGGGTATATGAATAGGAAAGCTTAAGAGTGTTATTGATCAAGTGCTGGCAAATGAGACTAGATTAGGTTAGGATATCTGGTTGGTATGGACAAGGTGGACTGATGACTCTACTATTTAGGAAGTCCCATCCACTATCTCTACTGGTTTAAAGGCTCCCAAATAGAACTAGCAAATCTCCTCACCAGGATATTAGATCCCTCCAGTTCAGGTGAAACCTGATCTCTTATCTTTCACTTTAAAATGCGTTCATTTGTTACTGGCCCTTCAAATAAGGGAGACTGCTGCTTTCTACCAACCTCATCTACGCCCTTCATAATCTTCTCCACTCTATCAGGTCCCCCCTCAATCTTCTCTGTTCCAAAGAAAAAATCTCAGCATCTGTTCACTGTTAAAGTGCTATATCTCATGTAACATCCTGGTGAATCTCCTCTGCACTCCCTCCAGTGCAATCACATCCTTCATGTGTAGAAATCTGAACTGTACACAGTACTCCAGCAGTAGCTTAATCAAAATCCTACACAAAACACAAGCTTCCTGCTCTAATAAACTATGCCTTGACTGATCAAGGCAAGTGTCCCATATGACTTTTTTAACTACACTATTAATGTGCCCAACCACCTTTGTGGACAAACATCCTAAGATCCCTCTGTTCTTGAGTTTTCTGGTTTCCAGCCATTCATTGAATACTCCTTTGTCTTGTTCCTTTTTCCATAACCTCATTTCTCAGGGTTGAATTCCATCTGCCACTGATCTGCTACCTGACCTTTATATGCTCTAACTTGAATCCTAGTTTCTCAATGTCAGTCACCTAGTCAATCTTCGTGTCATCCACAAATTTTGTTATCATTCCCTACAACACTCTCATCTACATTTACATATATTACAAACAATAAGAGCCCAGCACTCACCCCGGTGGTATGCCACTGGACACCTGCCTCCACTCACAGACACAGCCTTCCATCATTTGTCTTTTACCAATAAATCAATTTTGGCAAGTTAGCCTGGATCTCATGTGCTATCATGTTTTTTTTAATCAGTTTCCCATGTTAGATCTTGTCAAAGGTTTTGCTGAAATCCATATAAACTACATTAACTGCACTACCCTCATCAACACATTTGGGCACCTCTTTGAAAAATTCAAGATTTGTTAGGCATGTCATCCCTCTGACAAAGCCATGCTGACGATTCCTGATCAAACGTTGCTTTTCTGAATGGATTAATTCTCTTCCTCAGAACTTTCTCCATGAGTTTCTGTAGCACTGATGTGAGACTCTAATTATTTTGTAATTCCTTACTTATCTTCACCATGCTTCTTGAAAAGTAGAAATATAGCTCTCTGGCACCTCCCTATAGCCATAAAGGAATTTAAAAGTTGAGTCAGGGACCATGCAATTACTTCCCTCTTCTCCAACCGCAGCCTGGTATGGAAGTCATGCATATCTGGAAATATGTCCACTTTTAAACACGCCAAAAATTTAATAACCTCTCATTCCCTAAATCATTCTGCTTAAGAACCTCAGTTCACCTTCCCAAATTCTGTTCCCACATTCTCTTTCTTCTGAGTGACAACAGTTGTAAGGTACACATTTAACACTCTATTAATGTCCTCCAGCTCCATGCACAGATTACACCCTTGGTCACTAATGGGCTCGACTCTGTTCCTTCCCCTTGATATATATTTTGAGATGTGTTTTTCCATGTGTTTTTCCATGCCCCTCTTTGCTCTGAATTGTTTTCTTAAACTCCCCCCTCACTTTCTATATTTCACTCGTGTCTCATTTGATGTGTTCCCTTTACACCTGTTTCTGTCTCTCTTTTATCCAATTCTGATTATCCTGAGATATGCAGAGATCATTGGGCTTGTGCTCCTACATTTCACTCAAAACATGACATGTCAAGCATGCACGCTCTCCAATTCCTTTTTTGAATATCATCAACTGTAGATCCATCCTCAAATAGTTGTTTATAGTCTATTTTGACCAGATCCTGCTTATTTTAAAGAAATCTGCCTTGCCCTAATTCAAAACACTTTTTGCAGGTCTGTTTCTTTTCCATAATAAACGTAAAATGTATACTGTTATGATTGCTATCACTAAAAATCACCACTTTATGGGCAGCATGGTAGCTCAGTGGTTACCACTACTTCCTCACAGCACCAGGGATTCGAGTTTGAATCCATTTCAGGTGATTGCCTGTGTGGAGTTTTCACATTCTCCCAGAGACTGTATGGGTTTACTCTAGGTGCTTTGGTTTCTTGCTACAGTCCAAGGATGTGCAGGCTAGGTGGATTGGCCATGCTAAATACCCCATTGTGTCCATGGATGTGCAGGCGAGGTGGATTAGCTGTGGGAAATGCATGATAATCAGAATGGGGTAGTTGGGGATGCATCTGGGTGGGATTTTCTTTAGAGGGTTGGTGTGGGCTCAAGGGCCAAATGTCCTGATACCACACTGTAAGGATTCCATAAAATGCTTCTCCCAATGTAACCTTGAACAGTTGTTCGGCTCTGTTCTCCAGAATTTGATCCATCACTGCAATCCATTGACATAAAAAGCTCTCCTGAATAAATTTGCCCCCTTTAAATTATGACTGTCTCAATTAATGTTGGAAAAGTTGAAATCACACAATCCTAACCTTTTGGTTCTTTCTGCACATCTCAGTGAAATGACTAGAGATCAGCTCTTCAATTTCTCTTTGACTTTTTTTGAGGGCCTCGATTGAGCTGCTCATCTTGTTCCACATTGGAAAAAGTGTGGATTTGGAAAAGCACAGCAGGATAATCAATATTTCAGGCACAGGCCTTCATTATAAATCCCCAAAATGTTGATCCTCCTTATCCTTGGATGCTGCCTGACCTGCTATGCTTTTTGAGCACCACACTTTTCAACTCTGATCTCTAGCGTCTGCAGTCCTCACTTTCTCCTAGTCATGTTCCTCCCTCAATCACATCTCTGCGATGGCAACACTATTGTAAGTCCACATGTCAATCCCTGCCCTTTAGCTCATCTGTCTTACATATAATACTCATAGTATTACAATAGAGGCTATCCACCTTGCCATATTCCCTCGAGGTTCAATGATGTCTGAACTCCCTCTGCCTCAGTTCATTTTCTTATTTTTTATTTTATTGATTTTCTCCAGAAAATGACAGCAGAACAATGTGCAATCACAAGCAATAAACAACCTTAAGCAAAACGCCTACCACCCTCCCCATGGCATATACCTTCCCCAAAATATATAAAAAAAAGACAAACAACCCTAATAAATGGTAAATATTCAGCCTGGAGCCCAGTTACAAGTGGAGTTCCGCAGGGATCAGTTCTGGGTCCTCTGCTGTTTGTAATTTTTATTAATGACTTAGATGAGGGAGTCGAAGGGTGGGTCAGTAAATTTGCAGATGATACGAAGATAGGTGGAGTTGTGGACAGTGAGGAGGGCTGTTGTCGGCTGCAGAGGGACTTAGATATGATGCAGAGCTGGGCTGAGGAGTGGCAGATGGAGTTCAACCCTGCCAAGTGTGAGGTTGTCCATTTTGGAAGAACAAATAAGAATGCGGAATACAGGGTTAATGGTAGGGTTCTTAGTCAGGTGGAGGAACAGAGGGATCTTGGGGTCTATGTACATAGATCTTTGAAGGTTGCCACTCATGTGGATAGAGTTTGTAAGAAGGCCTATGGAGTATTATCGTTCATTAGCAGAGGGATTGAATTCAAGAGTCGTGAAGTGATGTTGCAGCTGTTCAGGACTTTGGTTAGGCCACAGTTGGAGTACTGTGTGCAGTTCTGGTCGCCTCACTTTAGGAAAGATGTGGAAGCTTTGGAGAGGGTGCAGAGAAGATTTACCAGGATGTTGCCTGGAATGGAGAATAGGTCGTACGAGGATAGGTTGAGAGTTCTCGGCCTTTTCTCGTTGGAACGGCGAAGGATGAGGGGTGACTTGATAGAGGTTTATAAGGTGATCAGAGGAATAGATAGAGTAGACAGTCAGAAACTTTTTCCCCGGGTACAACAGAGTGTTACAAGGGGACATAAATTTAAGGTGAAGGGTGGAAGGTATAGGGGAGATATCAGGGGTGGGTTCTTTACCCAGAGAGTGGTGGGGGCATGGAATGCGCTGCCCGTGGGAGTGGTAGAGTCAGAATCATTGGCGACCTTTAAGCGGCATTTGGATAGGTACATGGATGGGTGCTTAATCTAGGTTAGAAGTTCGGCACAACATCGTGGGCCGAAGGGCCTGTTCGGTGCTGTATTGTTCTATGTTCTATGTTCTAATAAATATAAATGTATACTAAGCACAAAACCATAATAAGTTAGACCAGCAATAAGATAACTGCATTAGCAAAAGAAAAAGGAAAAGAGAAAAAAGGAATAAAAGAAATCACCAAACAGAAGATACCTCAGTCTGGAACAGTTGAAAAGACAGCACCCTTAACATATGAAAGAAAAGGGTTCCAGATTTCTGTAAAATTGTTCAAGGAACCAGATAAGGATAATCTAATCTTTTCTAATTTAAGAAAGTATATCACATCTCTAACCCAGTCTGTACAAGTAGGTAAAATTAGGGATTTCCATTTTAACAATATCAATCTTCTGGCCAACAGGGTAGTTAATACTATCATGCCTTTTTAAGAGGATGCAAAATTAATTAAAGAGGGTGACACCTCAAACAAAGCAGTAATAGCATTAGGAGTAAGATTTTCACCAGATACTTTAGATAAAAGGTGTCAAAGATATCAGTCCAGTATCTACTTAAAGAAGGGCAAAGCCAGAACATGTGCATAGAATTTGCAGGGGTTTGTTGACACCGATCACAGGACGGAGACACCTCCTAAAATATTTTTGCAAATCAAACTTTTATGCAGTGGGCACTGTGTAGAATCTTGCTTTGAATAAAACAATGTTTTGCACAGTTAGAAGCTCTGTGCATCCTTGCACACATCACCCAGAATTACTTCTTCCAAATCTGCCTCTCAGATAGCTTTAATAGAATCAAGAGTTTCTGTGCATACTTTATGAATGTTTGAATACATAGCTGAAAAGCCCCAGTTATTGAAGAAAACAGTTTTAGAAAGGTGTCAAAATCAGAATCATTAGGAAGGGTGGGGAAAACCTGAAATTAACTACGGACAAAACTGCAAACTTGGAGATATCTAAAGAAGTGGCTTTTCAGAAGTGAAAACTTACCAACTAATTGTTGAAAAAATGTAAAAACACCAACATTTAAATCTTTCACAGTTTTTATTCCTAACTTAGTCCAACCCAGACAAGGGTGTCTTGGATCGTATCTTTGGGGTCCTGAAGGGAGAGGGTGACCAGCCTCAAGTCATTGTCCATGTAGGTACCAACGACATAGGTAGAAAGAGGGATAGGGATGTAAGGCAGGGAGCTAGGGTGGAAGCTGAAAGCTGAAAGCTAGAACAAACAGTTGTTATCTCTTGTTTGTTACCCATGCCACGTGATAGCGAAGCAAGGAATAGGGAGAGATATCAACTGAACACGTGGCTGCAAGGTTGGTGCAGGAGGGAGGTTTTCAGTTTTTGGATAACTGGGGCTCATTCTGGGGAAGGTGGGACTTGTACAAACAGGAACCAGAGGGGTACTAATATTCTGGGTGGGGAACTTGCTGGTGCTATTCGGGTGGGTTTAAACTAGCTCAGAAAGGGGATGGGAACCGGAGGTGTAGTTGCAGTGCACAGGAGGATGAGAGTAGGAAGGACAGGGACAGGATTTCAGGGTCACAGGAATGTGCTGGCAGACAGTGTCCACTTCAACGCCAGAAGTATCCAAAATACAGTAGGTGAGCTTGCAGCATGAATAGGTATCTGGGACTTCGATGTTGTGACCATTTCGGAGACATGGATAGAGCAGGGTGAGGAATGGATGTTGCAGGTTCCAGGGTTTAGATCTTTCATTAAAAACAGGCAAGGTGGAAAAGAGGGGGAGGTGTGGCCCTGTTAGTCAAAGATAGTATAACGGTGGCTGAGAGAACTTTTGATGAGAACTCATCTACTGAGGTAGTGTGGGCTGAGGTTAGAAAGAGAAGAGAGATCACACTTCTTGGAGTTTTTTTTATAGGCCTCTGCAGAGTCCAGGGAGGTGGAAGAGAGGATTAGCAACATTATTCTGAGTAGGAGTGAAAGGAACAGGGTGATCATTATGGGGGACTTTAACTTCCAACATTGACTGGAAATGTTGTAGCTCTCGTATGTCGAATGGATCAGTTTTTGTCCAAATGTGTACAGGAGGGTTTCCTGACACAGTATGTTGAAGCGCTGACAAGAGGGGAGGCCACACTGGATCTGGTGCTTGGTAATGAACCAGGCCAGGTGTTGATTTAGTTGGAGGTGTGCACTTTGGAGAGACTGACCATAATTCTGTTACGTTTAGCTTAGTGCTGGAAAGGGATAGGTACATGCCACAGGTCAAGAGATATTGATAGGGGAAGGGCAATTGTAATGCGATTAGGCAAGAATTAGGATACATAGAATGGGGTAGCAAAATGCAGGGGATGCAGACAATCGAAATGTGGAGCTGGTCTAAGGAACAGATATTGCGTGTCCTTGATAGGTATGTCCCTGTCAGACAGGGAGGAAGTGATAAGGTAAGGGAACTGTGGTTTACTACAAAAATTGCATTTCTTGTTAAGAAGGAGGAGGAGGCTTATGTGTTGATGAGGTAAGATGGTACAGATGAGGCAATGGAGAGTTACAGATCAGCTAGGAAGGATTAAAGAAGAGTTAAGAAGAGCAAAGAGGACACGAGCAGTCTTTAACAAATAGAATAAAGCTTTCTATAGGTAGGTGAGGAATAAAAGGATAATTAGGGTAGGAATAGGGCCAGTCAAAGACAGAAGTGGGACATTGAGTATGGACCCTGTACAGATCGGAGAGGTGCTAAAAGAACATTTCTCATTGGTGTTCATTCAGGAAAAGGAGAATATTGTAGAGGAGAAGAATGAGATACGAGATATTAGGCTAGAAAGGATCGAGGTTAGTTACCACAGGTGTTATCAGTTCTGGGAGCAGTGAAAGTAGGTAAGGCCCCTGGGCCGGATGGAATTTATCTGAGAATTCTCTGGGAAGCTAAGGAAGAGATAGCAGAGCCTTTGGCTTTGATATTAGAGTCATCATTGTCTACAGGATTTGTACCTGAAGACTGGAGAATTGAAAATGTTGTGCCCTTGTTCAAGAAGGGCATCAGAGATGACCCAGGTAATAGACCAGTGAGCCTTACTTTTGTTGTAGGAAAGGTTTTGGAAAGCATTATGAGAGAAGATTTATAATCATCTAGCAAGCAACAATTTGATTTCAGATAGTCAACATGGTTTCATCAAGGGAAGGTCATGTCTCACAAACCTCAGTTTTTTGAGAAGGTGACCAAGCATGTAGAGGAGGGTAGGGCAGTTGAAATGGTATGCATTATCAAAGGCTTTACTGAAGTCAATGTTCCACATGGTAGGCTGATGGAAAAAATACAGAAGCATGGAATGGAGGGTGATTTAGCAATTTGGATTAGAAACTGGCTTTCTGAAAGGCGGCAACGAGTGGTGGTTGATGGGAAATATTCAGCCTGGAATCCAGTTAGTAGTGTGCCACAAGGATCTGTTTTGGGACCACTGCTGTTTTTCATTTTTATAAATGACTTAGATGCAGGCACAGGTGGATGGATCTGAAAAATTGCAGATGACACTAAAGTCAGTGAAGTAGTGGACAGTTTGGAAGAATGTTATAGGTTGCAGGGGGACTTGGATAAACTGCAGAATTGGACTGAGGGGTGGCAAATGGAGTTCAATGCAACTAAATGTGAGGTGATGCACTTTGGGAAGTATAACAGGAAGGCAGAGTACTGGGTCAATGGAAAGATTCTTGGTAGTGTGGATGTGCAGAGGGATCTTGTCGTCCATGTGCATAGATCCCTGAAAGTTGCCACCCAGGTGGATAGTGCTGTTAAGGCATACGGTGTGTTAGGTTTCATTGGTAGAGGTATTGAGTTCCGGAAGCACAATATCATGCTGCAACTATACAAAATGCTGGTGCGACCACACTTAGAATATTGTGTACAGTTCTGGTCGTCCCATTATAGGAAAGATGTGGAAGCATTGGAAAAGGTGCAGAGGAGATTTACCAGGATGTTGCCTGGTCTGGAAGGAAGATCTTATGAGGAAAGGCTAAGAGACTTGGGTCTGTTCTCATTGGAAAGAAGGCAGCTAAGGGGGGATTTGATGGAGACATACAAGATGATCAGAGGATTAGATAGGATAGACAGTGAAAGACTTTGTCCTAGGATGATAACATCAGCTTGTACGAGAGGACATCATTACAAATTGAGGGGTGATAGATTTAAGACACATGTCAGAGGCAGGTTCTTTATGCAGAGAGTGGTCAGGGCATGGAATGCCCTACCTGCTAATGTCGTCAACTCAGCCACATTAGGGAGATTTAAACAATCCTTACATGACCACATGGATGATTTTGGGATAGTGTCGGGGGACAAGCTGAGAATAGTTCACAGGTCGGCGCCTCTTCTGCGCTGTATTGTTCTATGTTCTATGTTCTAAAGGCACAATCCAATAAAGGTGGGGGAAGAATATGATTTGCTGCCAATAGAAAATGACTGAAAGGCAAAGTGGCATCTAAATTGAAACTAGATTTTAAAGACAGGATAAAACAATTACATTGTTTGTGTACATAGAGATTTAAGGAAAGGGGGGGTGAGTGCAATAAAGCCTTCAATATTACTGAATGAGTGGAATTTAGCTCAATAGTGAACCAAATTGAGAGAGCATCAAGGTTCTCATATTGGAGTCAATCGTTCAAATTTCTAATGTTTGCACCCAATAATAAAACAAAATATTTGGCAGCTCCATTCCACCAAGTATTTTAGGCCTCTGCAACAAGTGTGTTCGTAACCTAATTTTTTTTATTCCAAATAAATTGAAGAAAGAGATTATTTATTTTGTGGAAAAAGGAAAGAGGGAGAAAAATTGGTATGCATTGAAATAAATAAGAAAACCATGGAAAATTGTTCATTTTAATGGAATTAATTCGAGCAGCAACAAACAAATTAATGAGACACCATCGTTCGAAGTCTCATTTAATTTCTACTAGTAATGGTTCAAAGTTTTGCCTGTACAAGTTGTCTTGTGTATCTGTCATGTGTACACTAAGATAAACAAAACCAGTGATAGCAATTTTAAATGGTAAATTATCTAGTGGGCATTCCCTGGCAGGCTAATTGATAGCAAATATTTCATTTATGCTAAAATTCAACCGATACCCAGAAATCTTATTGAAGGATTCTAAAACTGAAAGTGCAGTGAGAATGGAGAGAGATAAGTTTGAGATAAATAGCAAAAGGTCATCTGCATAGAGGGTAACCTTCAATGCAACACTATCTTTAATAATGCCAAAGAAGTCAGGATGAGTGTGTAGACCAATAGATAGAGGTTCAATTACAACGGCAAGCAGCAGTGAACTCAAAAGACAATTTTATCTAATGGAACAATAAAGATAGGATTAACCAGAATTCATGGTATCCATCCTAACAGAGACCTGTGGTGATGCATGGAGTCGTTTGATCCAAGAAATACAATTTTCCCCAAAGTCAAATTTTTCTTGGTAAAGCAAGTCTTAGCAGGACTTATACACTTAATGAGGTAAAAACAATGACTGCAGATGCTGGAAACCAGATTCTGGATTAGTGGTGCTGGAAGAGCACAGCAGTTCAGGCAGCATCCAAGTAGCTTCGAAATCGACGTTTCGGGCAAAAGCCCTTTTATTCCTGATGAAGGGCTTTTGCCCGAAACGTCGATTTCGAAGCTACTTGGATGCTGCCTGAACTGCTGTGCTCTTCCAGCACCACTAATCCAGAATTATACACTTAATGGTAAGGTCCTAGGGAGTGTTGCTAAACAAAGAGACCTTGGAGTAGACGTTCATAGCTCCTTGAAAGTGGAGCTGCAGGTAGATAGGATAGTGAAGGTGGTATTTGGTATACTTTCCTTTATTGGTCAGAGTATTGAGTACAGGAGTTGGGAGGTCATGTTGTGGCTATACAGGACATTGGTTAGGCCACTGTTGGAATATAGTGTGCAATTCTGGTCTCCTTATCGGAAAGATGTTGTGAAACTTGAAAGGGTTCAGAAAAGATTTACAAGGATGTTGCCAGGGTTCGAGGATTTGAGCTATAGGGAGAGACTGAACAGGCTGGGGCTGTTTTCCCTGGAGCATTGGAGGCTAAGGGGTGACCTTATAGAGGTTTACAAAATTATAAGGGGCATGGATAGGGTAAATAGGCAAAGTCTTTTCCCTGGGGTCGGGGAGTCTAGAACTAGAGGGCATAGGTTTAGGGGGAGAGGGGAAAGATATAAAGAGACCTAAGGGGCAACTTTTTCACACAGAGGGTAGTACGTGTATGGAATGAGCTGCCAGAGGATGTTGTGGAAGCGGGTACAATTGCAACATTTAAGAGGCATTTGGATGGGTATATGAATAGGAAGGGTTTGGAGGGAGCTGGCAGGTGGGACTAGATTGGGTTGGGATGTCTAATCGGCATGGATGGATTGGACCGAAGGGTCTGTTCCATGCTATACATCTCTATGGCTCTATGAAAAACAAAATTCCATTCCATTCTTTTAAAGGCTTTTTCAGCATCTAAAGGTATCAAAGCCTCAAGGAGAATTGATGGGGAAGAATTGTAAACAATGTTAAATACCTGCCAAAGATTTAAAAAAGGAGTGCCTGTTGCAAATAAATCCAGTTTGATCCAAGGATATGCTAGATGGAAGGCTGGTTTCCAAACGTTGGGCTAATAGCTTTGACAACAATTTAAAGTCAACATTCAGTAAATTTATAGGATGATATGAACCACACAGTAAAACAGTAAGGGATCTTTGCCTTTCTTGAAAAGCAAAGAAATTGATGTCTGAGTTAAAGTTTGAGGGAGAGAGTCAGGATTAAACGCATCCAATAAATACATCTACCAAAAGCAGAGCCAACTTTTTCCAAAATGTTTTAAAAAACCTCGGCCAGAAAACCATCGGCTCCAGGTCTTTTACCACTTTGTAGTGATCTAGCCACAGCCTTAAGTTCTATTGCTGTGATTGGCTATTCCAATTATTTAACCACATTTTGATCATTAGTAGGAACATTAATTTTATCAAAAAGGTCTCAAACTCTGCTGTAGCAGAAAAACATTCAGATGAATGACGTGAAATGTAACATTCCATAAAAGTCTTGTTGATTCCTAATGGATCTGATGTGACACCTGAATTAGCTCAAATAATCCTACAAATTTAAGTTGAGGACATTTGGCACAACTGATGTGCCAACAATTTGGATTAGATTCCCTACATTGTGGAATAAGGTCCTTTGGCCTAACAAGTCCACACCAACCCACTGAAGAGTAAACCACCCAGACCCATCTCCCTTGACTAATCCACCTCACACTTTGGTTAATTTAGCCTGGCCAATTCACCCTAATCTGCATATTTTTAGACTGTGGGAGGAAACCAGAGCACGCCCACACAGACATGGGGGGGAATGTGCAAGCTCCATACAGGGTTGAATCGAACCTGGGTCCCTGGCACTGCGAGGCAGCAGTGCTAACTGCTGAGCCACGATGTCACCCTATTTACAAGTTCTATTTCCTTGTTCATAAAATTTAAACCTAGAGTGAAGTAAAGCTCATTGGTATATTGTGACATTACAACATCATACATGGCCTGTAGGGATATATGTTCTTTACATACTTCTGAAGACATAGAGGTTGCATAAAGAGTCTAATTGAGACAGACATTGTGCTAAACCTACCAATTTCTCTTTCCCCAGTCTATTATTATGTTCCGTATAAGTAATTATTTCACCACAAATGAATAGTCTTCAGGGTTTCCCACAGCAAGGGAAGCTATAATGCCTGGAGTTTTGCAAATTGTTTTTTAAAAAATCTATCCGCTGAGACACAAAATTAACAAAATCTTCCTCTAAGAGTAAGCGTGTATTGAGATGCCAAGGCAGGCATGTATTAAGAAACACCTGAAATCAAACATTCATAGAGACAGATGCATGGTTCTGATAAAACAATGGAGTCATATTTGCAACTAGAAATGGATGTGAGCAGTTTGTCATCCACCAAAAAATATCAATACGTGTAAAAGTGCGGTGGACATGTGAAAGAAAAAAATTTTCCTTTTTAGAAGGATTAAAGAACCACCAGGGATAAACAGTATTAAATTCCTCCCTAAAAGTTTTAATTATTTTAGCATTTTTAGACTGGGCACTTGGAACAGAGGAAGAATGGTCTAAGTGAGGATTCAACCAAAGGTTAAAATCTCCTCCCAAGATTAGCTAGTGTGAAGATAAATCCCGTAACATTGAAAGGAACAGTCTAGAAAAAAAAGCCAGTTGGGAGCACTAACATTAGCCAAGATTACATCAATGTCAAAACTCTGTCCAATAATAATAATAAATCTACCAATAGAGTCAGAGATAGTTTTAACATGGATGAAAGGAATAGATTGATGCAAAAGAATGGCAATTCCACTTGATCTGTTAGAAAAAGGAGGAAAAATACATTTGTCCAATCCAACGTTGTTTCTCCAACGCACCTCGTCTACATCCCGCACCACCACCCTCAGACCCCACCCCTCCAACCGTAACAAGGACAGAATGCCCCTGGTGCTCACCTTCCACCCTACCAACCTTCGCATAAACCAAATCATCTGCCGACATTTCTGCCACCTCCAAACAGACCCCACTACCAGGGATATATTTCCCTCCCCAACCCTTTCCGCCTTCCGCAAAGACCGTTCCCTCCACGACTACCTGGTCAGGTCCACGCCCCCAAACAACCCACCCTCCAATCCTGGCACTTTCCCCTGCCACCGCAGGAACTGTAAAACCTGCGCCCACACCTCCTCCCTCACCTCTATCCAAGGCCCTAAAAGGAGTCTTCCACATCCATCAAAGTTTTACTTGCACATCCACTAATATCATTTATTGTATCCGTTGCTCACGATGCGGTCTCCTCTACATTGGGGAGACTGGGCGCCTCCTAGCAGAGCGCTTTAGGGAACATCTCCGGGACACCCGCACCAATCAACCACACCGCCCTGTGGCCCAACATTTCAACTCCCCCTCCCACTCTGCCGAGGACATGGAGGTCCTGGGCCTCCTTCACCGCTGCTCCCTCACCACCAGATGCCTGGAGGAAGAACACCTCATCTTCCGCCTCGGAACACTTCAACCCCAGGGCATCAATGTGGACTTCAACAGTTTACTCATTTCCCCTTCCCCCACCTCACCCTAGTTCTAAACTTCCAGCTCAGTAACTGTCCCCTTGACTTGTCCGGACTTGTCTTACCTGCCTATCTTCTTTTCCACCTATCCACTCCACCCTCTCCTCCTGATGAAGGGCTTTTGCCCAAAACGTTGATTTCGAAGCTACTTGGATGCTGCCTGAACTGCTGTGCTCTTCCAGCACCACTAATCCAGAATCTGGTTTCCAGCATCTGCAGTTATTGTTTTTACCTCAACTTAGGACTCTATACTTTTCAAGTGGATTTCTTGCAAGTAAATTAGTTATGCCATATAATGTAAAACCTTACTGCATTTAAATTGGGTTGTTCAGGCCTTTGCAATACTAATCACACAAAATCCCAAATGTGCAATAATAGATAAACAAATGTAAAAGTGAGGTATGTGCCACCCCGTCCCCTCAGAACAAACCAAACTCCACCACCCCCCAATAACAATGTCCTCCCAAATGGAATACCTGCCCACCAACCCCTCCACCTCCCAGTAGAAGCACCGTGTGCTCCCTTCCCTCACAGTAAAAAAAACTGTCATCTTTTGTAGCTCAAGCAAACTACATGGTGACCTCGGGAATGTAAAAGTTAACTGTACAAAAACTATGAAGCAAAAATGAAGTCTGTAAACACAGCATACCACCCATCTTCATCTCCACAGTAATCTGTCCATGGTATCATAAAACTAATGTCTAATCAGACTAGTTCGGCCCAATCATCAATCCGGCTCTGGAACTGCAATCTTTTTAAGGTTTTTATTCACAAAGTCCATAGCTCAACCTGGGTCATCAAACCTTTGAGTTAGGTCACTCGGCAAGGTGATATATAATATCGCTGGGAACAAAGGCCAAAATTAATGTTAGGACATGAGTGTAGCTCCTTCCTTACCTTGGCAAAATTGCACGCTACTTAGCCACAGTCAGGGTGAAATCCTGAAAAATATATGCTCTCTTTCCATTAAATACAAGGGGAGAAGCATTTCTAGCATAGTGTAGAATGTGATTTCTTGAAACTGGTTCACCCTGATGGCCTTCAGGCAAGATCACTCGCCTCCTTTCGGCTTAGCACGCAGCATGTGATGGGCCCTATCCAACACAGGTTTAGCCTCAAGTCTGCGTAAGTGCTGGAAAAGTTGGGGCATAAATTCTATCCCTCCCAACCCCTATAAATCTTCTTCAGCCCTACAAGCCAGTGAGATATCTGTGCTCCATCAATTCTAGCCTCTTCAGCAGCCCCAGTTTTATTTGCTCCATTATTGCGAGCTGTACATTCAGCTGTCTCAAGCTGGACCTCTGAAATTTTCTCTTTCAACCACTTTGCTTCTTTATCTCACTTTCCTCCTTTTTGATAGCCTTTAAAAGTAACTTTACTGACCATACATTTTGTCATCTGGCCAAAACACTTCGAGATGATTTACAGTATTAAAGATGTTTCATAAACACAGTGGTTACTTCTGAAACCATCTGCTAGAATGCATAAGATATGGGGAACAACTGCAAAAATTGAACATTATTCCATTTCTTCATAGTTATGTTTAAAACAACATTGCAGCTCAGAGCTTGTTTAAGAGCACTTGTTTTTTAATCCCCCAGGTCAGCAAGTGATAATACTTTGCTGTTAATAATTTTGAACCTACATGTAACATCCATTTCATTCATGAAAACATTTCAAGGTTATGTAAAAATAGCTTAGGACCTGTGCATTATGTTACAGTACAAACAACTATGTATTTACGCCATGGCAATTAATTAACTCATGAATCGGTAGCAACCCAATCCATAATACACTGTAGATCGTGGATCCTATTTATAGGATCTTTCATTTTTATGAAATTATAAGTGGAAAAATGCAAATGAACAGCTATAAGGAAGAACAAGTCTACACTTTAATGAAAAGTCACAGTCTTCTCATCCCAGTCATAGCTGTTAAAAATTATTTGCTCCATTTAGAATATTGAATGTGATCAAATTAGAATGGCAGAAATTATACAACACATTACTGGGTTTCTTTAGCATTGTTCATGGGTTAATAGCATACTACATCATAAAAGACATGTGTGTCACACCATGTCATACACCGTTTCTTTCCCTTTTGTATGCACATTTTAATGAATCACTCAATTACTTTTCAGACAACATGTGTTTAGTTAAAATTTTTAAAATTAATTGAGCACAGTATGATGACATTTCCTTTCACAATATAATTTATTATCCTGGCCAATTTGACTTAAGACTACAAGGGATGGGCAATAAATGCTGCCCAGTCTGTGACCCCCACATCCCATGAGTGAATGTTTAAACGATTTAATGTTTGAGTATTGTGAATTTGATTCTGTGAATTTACATGGATCCTTATCATATTTCAAAAGATACAAAATCATTTCAAAAACTAAAACTGGTCTTCCCTTTTGGTAACTTAGATTGTTTTTCAACAACTAGTCAGTGATCCAAATATAGTCATGGTTACTGGAATCCCTTGTTGATTTGACCAAAATCAGACAAACTGATAATATCTCAGCATCCGTCAAAACAGAGTGAAGAGGAGTGAAAATCTTATGCACATTACCATTCGGCCCTGCTTTTATTACGAAAGAAGCATTTATGAGAGCAAATTTCATTCAGGGCTCCCTCAGGAATGTGGAACCATACTTCAATCCTGACAATTTTTTGTTGCACAGAACTGTTAGAAGTAGGTAAACTGTGCCCCATTTCCAAAGCAGTCAGCTGCTGCATTCTTTAATCTATTCACCCACTTTGACAACTGCAGTCAACCTGTAAGAGCATGAATTAAGTGTAATGTTAGGGTGCCAGATATTGGGGTGCCAGGTGGGGAGGAGATATGTGGCAGGGGTAGGATGCCATGAGCGAAGAGTTAGGGTGTCATGTGGATAAGGTGCCAAGATGCAAGGTAGCAAAGTGATGTAGTGTTGAGTGTGAATGGGGGAAATTGGATCTGGTGAGGTGGGAGAGATCTGTGAAGCAGAGTTAGGCTCGGTCTTGGTAGAATGGGGATTGGCTCAGACTCATTGGGGTTGGGGGGCATTGGGTCTGGTGTAAGGGGCATAAATGGTTTGGGGGAGCTCGGATGTGTGGGGGAAGTCGGCTTAAATAAGGTCAGTTTAAGAGTTACTCAGGAATTAGTCTGTATATTTAATAGCTTAACTGTTCTTGAGTAACAATTTTACTTAATTTAGTTGGAACTCTCCAATTTAAGTCAAGATTTTCAGAGGGTTGAAGGCATAGAGGACGTGCTGAGCAAAATATTCCACAGGATCCTCACCTGCAACTCCCATCCATATAGTACTAATGACTCTTTGGCCATTAAAAAACTGGGTCAGTGTTTCTGAGAGAAAGGTACACCAAAGTGAATTCCAGCAGAATGGATTTTGCTTCTGATAAAACATACCAGCTGGAGAATTGGGATTTATTTGAGATATCCAGTCAATCAATCAAATTTTGCTATGGCTTTTGTGCAGTGGGGTTTACTGAAAGAGCACTGAGGTGGACAGCATCATGCTAGTTTTAGCTGTAAGATTTAAACAAAAAAAAAAGTAAGCAATGAAGTTAGCTTCTTACGATAATTAGAATGAAAGTTGTTATCACCGAGTTGGAGGAAAGTTGCAGTCAACAAAGAAAGAACACTTTTGCAGAAGGAGAGAGTTGTAATCAAAGGCCACTTTAGGGCAAATTTATGGCTATATAGAACAGAATTGTAGTGTGACCAGATTTTTATATCAAAACCTGACCAAGCTGCTCTGATAGCCCTGCACCCATGGGCTCTGTGGAGGAGAAGGCTTGCTGCAAGAGGATGAATTAGCTTCAATATAAGGACTGAATGGTGCTCTTTTTCCAGTAGGGAGAAACTGAGGACTGCAGATACTGGAGATTAGAGTCGAGAGTGTGGTGCTGGAAAAGCACAGCAGGTCAGGCAGCATTCGATGAGTAGGAGAGTCGACATTTTGGGCAAAAGCCCTTCACCAGGAATCAGAGTGCTCTTTCTCCAGCACCCTCCTCCCGGCCCAGGGTACATTCCCTGCCAGGGTACTCTCCTCTCTCTGCTTGTTTGTCAACCATCTCCCACCCTGCTTCTGCAGGCCTAACATATCTTTCTATCATCTAAAGAAACTGGGCAAAATGTCTGGAGGTATTTGTCTGGTCGTATATTGTTGGCTTTTTCATACAATTATTATTCTACACTCATCAGTCATTTCCTTCTTGCACTGGCTCAAAGCAGCCTGCACTGGACTGGTACTAAATCAAGTTAAGAAAGTAAATGTTAAGTATCATTTGCTGCTGAGGTGGTCCCTGATTAATAGGACTCAAATGGTCTGGTGGTTGGAGTGTTAAAAGCCCTTGGCAACATAACAGAGTTATGAATGGGAATCCAAGGTGGTGTGTTGCCTCCCAGGTGCCAGGGTCCAGGATGTCGCAGAGCAACTACAGAATGTTCTCAACAGGGAGGGTGAGCAGCCAGCAGTCATTATGCATGTTGGCACAAACGACATAGGTAGAAATAGGTAGAAATAACCACCTGTGGAGTGGTTATAGAGAGCTAGGAAAAAAGTTAAAAACCAGGACCTCATTGGTGATAATCTCTGATTACTTCCAGTGCCACGTGCTAGTGAGGGTAAGAACAGGAGGAGGTGGCAGATGAATGCATAGCTAAAGAATGTGTGCAGGAGGCAGGGATTCAGATTTTTAGATAATTGGGATCTTTTCTGGGGCCGAGGTGACCTGTTCAATAGGAGCGGGTTACATCTGAACTGGAGGGGGACCAATATCTTGGTGGCCACATTTGCTAGTGCTGCAAGGGAGGGTTTAAACTAGATTGGCAGGGGAAGTGGGATCTTCAACAGCAGGGAGGCAAGTGGGAGGCTGGAAGGAGACACAGTAATCAGAAGTAGGAAGTTGAAGGAACAGGTCATGCTAGAACACGACAGCGAGCAAGGAATGCCTGTTCGATTAAATTGCATCTATTTCAATGCAAGAGGGTTGACAGGTAAGGCTGATGAACGCAGGGTGTGGAGAGGTACATGGGACTGGGATATTATAACCACTACAGAAACATGGCTAAGGCAGGATTGGCAGCTTAATGCATCAGGGTACAGGTGCTTTAGATGGGACAGAAGTGGTGAAAAGAAGAGAGGGGGAGTTGCATTTTTGATTAAGTTGGGTATCACAGCAGTAATCAGAGATTAAATAACTGAAGGATTTGGGGGTGGCTTTGTGGGTTGAGCTAAGAATGGTGACGTTATTAGGATTGTACTGTAGGCCCCCAAATACTCAATGGTAAGTAGAGGAACAAATATACAGAGATGTTGGGGAGACTTGCAGGAGCAATAGGTTTGTCAGAGTAGGGTACTTTGATTTTCCTCATGTAGACAGGGACTGTCAAAACATTCAGGACTTAGATGGGATGGAATTTGTTAAGTGCATTCAGGAAAGTTTCCTCAAACAGCATATAGAGGGCCCTACTTGGGAAAAGACAAAACTCAGGAAACACGGTGACAGAGGTGACAGTGGGGGAGCACTTTGGGAGCAGTGACCATGGTTCTATTAATTTTAACAGTTATGGAGAAGGACAAAACTAGTCCCCAGGTTCCTGTTTTAAACTGGGGCAAGGCAAATTTAAATGGAATTAGATAGGAGCTTGCAGGGGTTGATTGGAGTAGTTTGTTTGCAGGCAAAGGGGCCTCTGGAAAGTGGGAGGCCTTGAAAAGGGAGATAGCTAAAGTTCAATGTCTATATGTTCCTATGAGGGTGAAGGGCAAGATTGGCAGGAATAGAGAACCCTGGATGACAAGAGATATTGAGGCCTTGACCAGAAGAAAAAAAAAGGTGTGGCTCAGGTACAGAATCCCTGGGAGTATTCAGGGAATACAGGAGTTTACTGAAGAAGGAATTCAGAAGGGCTAAAAAGGGGCATGAGATAGCTTTGGCTGAGAAGTTTAGGATGAATTCAAAGAGGTACTTTATGTATATTCAAGGAAAAAGAATAACTAGAGAGAGAATAGGGCCTCTCAAGGACCAAAGTGGACATGTATGTTTAGAATTGCAGGAGATAGAGGAGGTTCTCAATGAATACTTCTCCTCTGTATTTACCATGGAGAAAGACATGAAGACGTGGGAACTTTGGGAAGTAATTGGTGATATCTTGGCGACAGTCCATATCACAGTGGAGGAAGTGCTGCATGTATTAGAATGTATGAAAGTGGATAAATGTCCTGGTCCTGACCAGACACGTCGAAGAACATTGCAAGAGGTTGGAAAAGAAATTGTGGGGGCCCTGGCTGATATTTTTGAATCATCATTAGCCATGGGTGAGGTCCAGGAAAACTGGAAGGTAGCGAATATTGGACCATCACTCAAGAAGGCTGCAAAGAACAGCCTAGGAACTGTAGACCAGTAAGCTTAACATCTGTGGTGGGTAAGTTAGTTAAGAAGACTGGGATAAGATATACATGCATTTGGAAAGACAGGGTTTAAGTAGGAGCAGTCAGTCTGGCTTTGTGGGTGGCAGATCATGCCTCACAAATTTGTTAGAGTCCTTTGATGAAGTGACCAGGAAGGTTGATGAGGGCAGGAGATGTAGTCTGTATGAACTTTAAGGCCTTTGATAAAGTTTCACATGGTAGACTGCTCTAGAAGATTAGATCACATGGAATCCACAGAGAGCTGGCAAATTAGAAGCAAAATTGGCTTGATGGTAGGAAGCAGACGATAATGGAGGAAGGATGTTTGTTGGAGTTGAGTGATGAGTGCAGTGCCTCAGGGGTCAGTGCTCGATCCATTGTTGTTTGTTTTCTATATCAATGGTTTTGATGAGAATGTATAAGGAATGAATTAGCAAGTTTGCTGATGAAATTAAGATAGGCAGTATTGTGGACAGTGAGGAAGTTTATCAGAAATTGCAGCAGAACCTTGATCAGCTGGGGAGGTGGGCCAAGAATTAGCAAATGGAGTTTACTATAGATAAGTGTGAGGTCTTGTACTTTGGAAAGTCAAATCAAGGTAGGAGTTTAATGGTGAATAGTAGGATCTTAAGGAGTGTTGTGCAACAGAGGTACCTTGGAGTTTTGGTGCATAGTTTACTGAAAGTGGGGTCACGGGTAGACAGGGCAGTGATGATGATTTTTGGGACAGAGGCCTTCATCAGTCAGGGCATGGAGCATAGAAGTTGGGAAACTATGTTGCAGTTATACAGTACACTTGGAATATTGTATTCAGTTTTGGTCACCTTGTTATAGGAAGGATGTTATTAAACTGGAAAGACTGCAGAAGAAACTTACACTGATTCAACATTCTGAGTTATAGGGAGAAGTTGGACAAGGTAGGACATTTTTCTTTTGAGCATAGGGGACTGAGGGGGATCTTATAGAGGTGTATAAGATCATGACAGGCATGGATAGAGTGAATGCACTCAGTCTTTTTCCCAGGTTTGGGAAATTGAGGACTAGAGGGCATCCATTTAAGTTTAAGGGGAAAGAATAAAAGGGAAACTGACAGGTAACGTTTTTACACAGAGGGTGGTAGGCATGTGGAATGAATTGCTAGCAGAAGTGGCTGAGGCGAGTACATAAACAACATTTCAAAAGCATTTGGACAAATACATGGATAGGAAATGTTTAGAAAGATGTGGGCCAAGTGCAGGGAAATGGGGTTAGCGTGGATGGACATTTTGGTTGGCATGGACCAGTTTGGGCTGAAAGGCCTGTCTCTGTGCTTCAGACCACTCAGTCAGGAGCAGACAATGAAGGTGATTTGAATGGATTGGCTATGCTAAAGTGCCCAGGGATGTACAGGCGAGGTAGATTTGCCATGGTAAATGCAGGGATAGGGCAGGGAGCTGGGTTTGGGTGGGATGCTTTCTGGAGGGTTGGGCCTGACTTGATGAGTTGGCGGTTTCTTTGTGCACTGTCAAGATTCTATGATAAGGATGTGCAGATAAAATTTTAGAGGAAGCAACAATCCCCACATTAGTTTTGGTGCCACATATTAACAAGTCCTTTAAAAGTAATAGGATAAAACAGATGTATGTTTAGCTGAAGTGATGTTGCAGAATGAATGGACAATAGAATTGTCTGTGGTAGAGACATAATCTGTACAGAACAAATGGACTGCGCTTGATCAGACCCAAGGCTATTATCCTTGTGGGGTGCTATTGTTAGTGTTACTGGGGAGGGTTGAAATTAACCCAGAGAACAAAGGTAGCTGGGTAACAGTTAGAGGTGGGAAGGGGAGGAAGCAGGCAGTGCAGGGATCCCCTGTGGTCGTTCCCCTTAACAATAAGTATACCGCTTTGGATACTGTTGGGGGGGGGGGAACGAATGGCCTAGCAGGGGTAAACTGCAGTAACCCAGTCTGGCTCTAAGGCTCAGAAGGGAAAAGGGGAAGAGGAGGAGAGCACTAGTTATAGGAGACTCTATAGTTAGAGGGACAGACAGGTGGTTCTGTGGACATGGGAGAGACTCTTGGATGGTTTGTTGCCTCCCGGGTGCCAGGGTCCGAGACGTCTCAGACCGTGTCTTCAGAATCCTTAGGGAGGAGGGTGTGCAGCCAGAAGTTGTGGTGCACATTGGCACCAACGACATAGGTAGGAAGAGGGTGGGGAGATCATTCAGGAGCTCAGGGAGTTAGGCTGGAAGCTAAAAGCTAGGATGGACAGAGTGGTTATCTCTGGGTTGTTGCCCGTGCTACGTGACAGTGAGGCAAGGAATAGGGAGAGAGAGTGCAGTTGAACACATGGCTGCAAGGATGGTGTAGGAGGGAGGGCTTCAGGTATTTGGACAATTGGACTGCATTCTGGGGAAGGTGGGACCTGTACAAGCAGGACGGGTTGCACCTGAACCAGAAGGGCACCAATATCCTGGGGGGTAGGTTTGCTAGCACTCTTTGGGGGGGGGGTTTAAACTAATTTGGCAGGGGGATGGGATCCGGACTTGTAGTCCAGCAAGTAGGTTAGCTGTTTTTCAGGATGTCCAAGAACATAGGGAGGCTGTGGAGAAGGTAGCACTGACAGGGAATACTTGCAGACACAGATGGGTTCAACTGTGTATACTTCAACACAAGGAGTATCAGAAATAAGGTGGGTGAACTTGAGGCGTGGATTGGTACCTGGGACTACGATATTGTGGCCATCACGGAAATGTGGATAGAAGAGGGACAGGAATGGTTGTTGGAGGTTCCTGGTTACAGATGTTTCAGTAAGATTAGGGAGGATGGTAAAAAAGGAGGGGGGTGTGGCGTTGCTAATTAGAAATGGTATAACGGCTGCAGAAAGGAAGTTTGAGGGGGATCTGCCTTTGGAGGTAGTATGGGCTGAAGTCAGAAATAGGAAAGGTGCAGTCACCTTGTTGGGTGTTTACTATAGGCCCCCCAATAGCAGCAGAGATGTGGAGAAACAGATTGGGAAACAGATTTTGGAAAGGTGCAGAAGCCACAGGGTAGTAGTCATGGTGATTTCAACTTCCCAAATATTGATTGGAAGCTCTTTAGATCAAGTAGATTGAATGGGGCGGTGTTTGTGCAGTGTGTCCAGGAAGCTTTTCTAACTCAGTATGTAGATTGTCCAACCAGAGGGGAGGCCATATTGGAATTGGTACTTGGTAACAAACCGGGCAAGTGATGGGCTTGTTAGTGGGTGAGCATCTTGGTGATGGTGACCACAATTCTGTGACTTTCACCTTGGTTATGGAGAGAGATAGGTGCATGCAACAGGGTAGATTTTACAATTTTGGTGTGGGGGGGGGGGCGGTGAGAAAGGGTAAATACAATGCTGCAAGACAAGATCTGAGGAGCATAAGTTGGGAGCATAGGCTGTCAGGGAAGGATGTCATTGAAATGTGCAACTTTTTCAAGGAAAAGATACGACGTGTCCATGATATGTATGTACCTGTCAGGCAGGAAAGAGATGGTTGTGTGAGGGAACCTTGGTTGACGAGGGAGGTTGAATGTTTAGTAAAGAGGAAGAAGGAGGCTTGCATAATGTTGAGAAAACAAGGTTCAGACTGAGCATTGGAGGGATACAGGATAGCCAGGAGGGAGCTGAAGAAAGGGATTAGGAGAGCTAAGAGAGGGCATGAAAAATCTTTGCCGGGTAGGATCAAGGATAACCCCAAGGCCTTTTATGCGTATGTGAAAAACATGAGAATGACGAGAACAAGGGTAGGTCCGATCAAGGACAGTAGTGGGAGACTGTGTATTGAGTCGGAAGAGATAGGAGAGGTCTTGAATGAGTACTTTTCTTCAGTATTTACAAATGAGAGGGACCGTATTGAAGAGGAGAATATGAAACGGACTGGTAAGCTAGAGGAGATACTTGTTAGGAAGGAAGAGGTGTTGGGCATTTTGAAAAACTTGAGGATAGACAAGTCCCCCGGGCCTGACGGGATATATCCTAGGATTATGTGGGAAGCAAGAAAGGAAATTGCAGAGCCGTTGGCAATGATCTTTTCGTCTTCACTGTCAACGGGGGGTGGTACCAGGGGACTGGAGAGTGGCGAATGTTGTGCCGCTGTTCAAAAAAGGGAATAGGGATAACCCCGGGAATTACAGGCCAGTTAGTCTTACTTCAGTGGTAGGCAAAGTAATGGAAAAGGTACTGAGGGATAGGATTTATGAGTATCTGGAAAGACACTGCTTGATTAGGGACAGCCAGCACGGATTTGTGAAGGGTAGGTCTTGCCTTACAAGTCTTATTGAATTCTTTGAGTAGGTGACCAAGCATGTGGATGAGGGTAGAGCAGTGGATGTAGTGTACATGGATTTTAGTAAGGCATTTGATAAGGTTCCCCATTGTAGGCTTATGCGGAAAGTCAGGAGGCATGGGATAGTGGGAAATTTGGCCAATTGGATAGAGAACTGGCTAACCGGTCGAAGTCAGAGAGTGGTGGTAAATGGTAAATATTCAGCCTGGAGCCCAGTTACAAGTGGAGTTCCGCAGGGATCAGTTCTGGGTCCTCAGCTGTTTGTAATTTTTATTAATGACTTGGAAGAGGGAGTCGAAGGGTGTGTCAGCAAATTTGCAGGCGATACGAAGATTGGTGGAGTTGTGGATAGTGAGGAGGGCTGTTGTCGGCTGCAAAGGGACTTAGATATGATGCAGAGCTGGGCTGAGGAGTGGCAGATGGAGTTCAACCCTGTCAAGTGTGAGGTTGTCCATTTTGGAAGAACAAATAAGAATGCGGAATACAGGGTTAACGGTAGGGTTCTTAGTAAGGTGGAGGAGCAGAGGGATCTTGGGGTCTATGTTCATAGCTCTTTGAAAGTTGCCACTCAGGTGGCTAGAGCTTGTAAGAAGGCCTATGGAGTATTAGCTTTTATTAGCAGAGGGATTGAATTCAAGAGTCGTGAGGTGATGTTGCAGCTGTATAGGACCTTGGTAAGGCCACATTAGGAGTACTGTGTGCAGTTCTGGTCGCCTCATTTTAGGAAAGATGTGGAAGCTTTGGAGAGGGTGCAGAGGAGATTTACCAGGATGTTGCCTGGAATGGACAACAGGTCGTACGAGGATAGGTTGAGAGTACTAGGCCTTTTCTCATTGGCACGGCGAAGGATGAGGGGTGACTTGATAGAGGTTTATAAGATGATCAGGGGAATAGATAGAGTAGACAGTCAGAGACTTTTTTCCCTGGGTACAGAGTGTTACAAGGGGACATAAATTTAAGGTGAAGGGTGGAAGGTATAGGAGGGGATGTCAGGGGTAGGTTCTTTACCCAGAGAGAGTGGTGGGGGCATGGAATGCGATGCCTGTGGGAATGGCAGAGTCATAATCATTGGTGACCTTTAAGCGGCAATTGGATAGGTACATGGATAGGTGCTTAAGCTAGGACAAATGTTCGGCACAACATAGTGGGCCGAAGGGCCTGTTCTGTGCTGTATTGTTCTATGTTCTATGTAATCTGGCATGGGATTACAACCAGAAGTTGACAAAACAGAGGACCACCACAGTGATTAAAGAATCAGTGACAGTCAGTGTCAGCAATTAATTAAAATGCCTTGTTCAGTTCAGGCATCCAAAAATTATATTGATTTACAAATGTATTATTGTGCTAGAGCAAGAAGGTGCCCTAGATGAGTCAAAGACAGAATCTATTTAGCTAGATGACTGAGTATTAGATTAGATTCCCTACAGTGTGGAAACAGGCCCTTCGGCCCAACAAGTCCATACCGATCGTCTGAAGAGAAACCCACCCAGACCCATTTCCCTCTAACTAAAGCACCTAACACTATGGGCAATATAGAATGGCCAATTCACCTGACCTGCACATCTTTAGACTGTGGGAGGAAACTCATGCAGACACGGGGAGAATGTGCAAACTCCACACAGAGCGTCACCCAAGGCTGGAATCGAACCTGTGTCCCTGGTGCTGTGAGGCAGCAGTGCTAACCACTGAGCCACCGTGCTGCCCTATTGTCTGCAGGTTTTGTTCTCCAAACATTTGGATGTTCCAGAAACTTTATAATGATCCTGTATTTACTTCATGTTGATATGCCTGCACCTATTTTTGTTTGGAACACCAGAAATAGAACCCTGTAAAATCTGAACCAATGTCAACCAAATCTACTTGCTACAATATGATTTACAATTTAACATAAAAGAAAGAATTCCAGATGCCGAAGATCTGAAACAAAAACAAAAACTGCTGGAGGAACTCAACAGCTCAACAACATTTGTGCAGAGAAGACAGAGTTAACTTTTTAAGTCCAGAGAACCTTCTTTAGCTAGGAAAAGATATTTAGGCTAATGAAGGGGGTGGTCAAAGTAAGTGGATAGGTAGAAATGGAGCATAGAAGGAGCGCGCAAGAGAAAGACAGTTAGGCAAAAAGGGATAGTTGATATTAATCCAGGAATAAAGAAAAGCTAATAATGAAGACAACGATTATGTAAAAATAGGTGCTGAAAGCAGCCCACTTCATGAAAGGATCTGGGGTGTGCGGGTAGGTAAACAACACAGAAGAAGAGATTCAAGCTCTAAAATTATTGAGCTTTATATTGAGTCCTGAAGGCTGCAAGGTCCCCAAACAATAGATGGAATGCTGCACTTCCAGCTTGTGCTGAGCCTCACTGGAGCATTGAAGCAGATCTGAGATAGAAATTTGGCCAGACAACATGGTGTGTGTTGAAGTGGCAGGCAACTAGGAGGTCTGGATTATTTTTATAAAAAGGATGCAAGTGTTCCACAAAGCAGTCTGTATTTAGTCTTCCCATTTACCTGACAGTGGTTATTTCACCTCATCGTATGTCCTCTAGTGAGTGTTAAAAACCAAAGGGATGGAAATGTCTTAACCTCCATTACTTCTATGCTAAAACTAAACTAAACAACAAGGACCTACATGATATACAGTTTGCAAATGACTGCAGTATTGTAGCCTACTTTGCATCAGATTTGCAAGCCATTCTCAATATATTCAATTCTGAAAACAATTCTGTTGCCAAAGCAAAATTCATATCAAACAATTTCTAGATAGCCAACTGTTGCATCCTTCATAGATGTTGACTGGAAAGTTTTACAATATATTGAACAACTTGAAGACCTCTCTGAAATGTCACCATTGATAAGGAGATATAACAGTAGATCAATTGTGCCAGCTTAGGCAGTGAAAGTTTGGCAACAACTCTGCAAATCTACTTATCAATCAGAGCAGCAGCAGGAGCAGAGCAGAGCGAACCGGAGGGTGGACAGTAGCAGTAGAGCTTCCGAATAAAAATCTGAGGACCGGGTCTGAGATTGAGCTTAGTCAGACTAGTAATGGGAATGGAACAGAATGGATGCAAGCTTCACTGAATCCACAAGCAGACCTGTGGAGATGACATCAGGGTTCAAAAAGTGATGTAGGGCAAGAGGATTGGCTGCTTGGGAACTAACTTGAGAGGTCGAGTGAGGAAGACCAGGAAGGAGACAGGCGGTAAAGTCCTTATTTTTGAGACTTGCAGTTTGTTAAGAATAGAGAGAGACAGAGTAAGAGTACTTACCATTTTCTTTGGTAAGTACTCGATAAGGATGAGTGATTGATTCCTAGTTTATCGTCTGTAGTTGATAACATTCACAGGGGCAGGAGGACTCAGCCCCGTGGAATACTCCTCCTGTAGTTTGTGGGAAATCAGTGACATTTCCAGTGTTCATAATGACTACCTATGCAGGAACTGTGTTCAGCAGCAACTCCTCTTTGACCACATGGAGTATTGGAACTGCAAATGGACTCATTATGGAGCATTTATGAAACAGAGGACACTGTGGTTACATGTTTTGTGAGCTGGTCACACCAGATGCAAGGGGTACACAAGCAGAAAATGGTTGGGTGATCATAAAGTCACAGAGTCATAGAGATATACAGCATGGAAACAGACCCATGGTCCAACTCGTCCATGCTGACTAGATAACCCAACCTAATCTAGTCCTATTTGCCAACACTTGCCCATATCTCTCTAAACCCTTTCTATTCATATACCCGTCCAGATGTCTTTTAAATGCTGCGATTGTATGAGCTTCCACCACTTCCTCTGGCAGCTCATTCCATACACGCACCATCCTCTGCATAAAAACATTGCCCCAGATTTTAAGATAAAGATTTTATATCTTTCCCCTCTCACCCTAAATCGATGCCCTGTAGTTCTGAACTCCCCCATTCCAGGAAGACGACTTTGTCTCTTTATCCTATCCATGCTCCACATGACTTTTCATAAACCTCTATAAAGTCACTCATCAGCCTCCAATATTCCAGGGAAAACAGCCACACCCTATTCAGCCTCTATCTACAGCTCAAATCCTCCAACCCTGGCAACATCCTTGTAAATCTTTTCCGAACCCTTTCAAGCTTCACAACATCTTTCCGATAGGAAGCAGACCAGAATTGCACACAATATTCCAACAGTGGCCTAACCAATGTCCTGCACAGCAGCAGCATGACCTCCCAAATCCTGTACTCAATGCTCTGACCAATAAAGGAAAGCATACCAAATGCCTTCACTGTCCTACCGACATGCGACTCTACTTGCAAGGAGCTATGAACCTGCACTCCAAGGTCTCTTTGTTCAGCAACACTCCCCAGGACCTTACCATTAAGTGTATAAGTCCTGTTCTGATTTGCTTTTACAAAATGCAGCACTTCTCAATTTATCTAAATTAAACCCATCTGCCACTCCTCAGCCCATTGGCCCATCTGATCAAGATCCCGTTGTACTCTGAAGTAATGTTCTTCGCTATCCATATACCTCCAATTTTGTTGTCTTCTGCAAACTTACTAACTATACCTCCTATGTTTTCATCCAAATCATTTACATAAATGTCAAAAAGTCGTGGACCCAGCACTGATCCTTGTGGCACACCACTGGTCACAGCCCTCTAGTCTGAAAAGCAACCTTCCACCACTACCGAGTGGTTATTCTACCTGCAAGCCAGTTTTGTATCCAAATGGTTAGTTCTTCCTGTATTCCTAGTAAGCTTGAGCAGGCAGTGCAGGTGTCCTCAGTGGTTTATCTCAACAGATATACCTTTATGGAAACTGTTGGGGGAAATGATGCAGCAGCCAGATTATGCCACCACGGTTCATTGTCTTACACTGCAGGGGAGTGGAAAAAAGCCTGGAAGGCCTTTAGTCTAGGGGTCTCAATTGTAAGGGGAAATGACAGGCAATTCTGTGGCCATAACCAGATTGGTATGTTGCCTCCTTGTTGCCAGAGTTGGGGATGTCTGAGTGGCTAGAGGGCATTCTGAAAGGGCGGGTGAACAGCCAGTTTTCATGGTTCATGTCGATATCATTGACAAGGGTAATAATGTCACATTCCATAAGATTGTGGTCACTCATCCCTAAAGGCTCTTTTACAACATAATTAGTCATTAGCTTTTTAATGATATAGTCGATCTGAAACAACATGTCCTTTAGTTGGTTCCTCAACATACTTCTGCTGTTCATCAAGAAGAAATTCAGGTGTCTTTGTAATGGTTTCATTGTAACATTAACCATCTTATAGTTAAGGAAACAGTATTTTGTCCACAGCCTACTAGGCTCTGGCATTTTAAGTACTCATCCAGATGCTTGTTAAATGTTGAGATTACCTGCCCAGCACCCTCTCAAGCAGCATGTTCCAAATACATATATAAAAATAATATATTACACCACCCTCTAGGTGTTTTTTTTTCCCTCAGATCTCCTCTAAAGCACTTGCTCCTCACTTTAAACTTATGCCCTCTGGACTTCGACATTTCTGCCATGGGGAAGAGATTTATTACAATCTACTCCATCTATGGACATCTCAATTTTGTACACAGTTATGTCAGCTTCCTCTGTTTCAAGGAAATGGATGCAGCCTATTCAGTCTCTTATAACAAAGACCTTTCACCTTAGGTAACATCCCAGTGAATCTCCTCTTCACCTTGTCTTGTGCAATCATGTTCTTCCAATAGTATGGCAAGGAGAACTGTACCCAGTATTCCATCTGTGGCCTAACCAATGTTTCAAAAACCTGTAACAAGGCTCCTTGCTCCTATATTCCATGTCCCAGCTAATGAAGGTAAGCTTCCTATATGTTTGCCTCACCACCCTATCGACTTGAGTCTTGCAGGAATCTATGAGCTAAAGGTCCTTTTATTCCTCAGTGCTCCCGAGGGCCTAGCAATCATTGCATAAAACCTTCTGTTTTAGATGTTCCAAAATGCATCACCTTGCACTTATCAGGATTAAATTCCATCTGCCATTGCTCTGCCCAATTTACCAGCTGAACAATGGAAATTACGAAGACTTGAGTCACAAATTGACTGAGGTTCAATGGGAAAATAAACTAAAAGACAGGACCATACATAAGCATGGGATAGTCTTGTTGCATGACCTACAGCAACCATGCATTCCTTCCAGATGCGAAGACCTAAAAAAAATTAGCCAATTATGGCCAAAGGAATTTCAAGTCTGTGAAATAACTTCACTGAGGCTGATATCCCTTCACCAACTCATCTTTTATTGAAACATGAACAGTTCTTGACTCTAGCACTGCCTCTTCAAAGTCAGTTATAAGAACGTCAGTATCTCTGACACTCACCTTTTTATCTGTCAGCCTGGTCTCCCTGATTAGACCAGAGAACAGCCCGAATCAGGAAAGTCATGTTCTGAGGTCCAGCTTGCTAACCTCATTATAATCACGACATCCCTCTCCCTCTGAGTCTAAGAGCATAGGCCAATACATTTTCTTGGAGATCCTGCTGGGGCATTTTAACAGCTAGTGAGGTTCCTCCAACTCTGTATCTGATGCAGGCAGTGTGTATAAGAGGTCAGAGCTTGCCTCTTGTGCCAGGAGTGCCAAAGTAGAACTTTACTCATTTCTTCCAGTGGCAAAGGCATTGAGGTGGCTATATTCATCATGTCCATCTTTGATTCTGGGCTCTCATCAATGCTTGACAAAGAGAGGGTGAATCCATAGGTTCTGACAGCCTTTTTGCTGTTGTGAGGGGCAAGGAATGTTTTGCTTTAGTATGATTTCTGAATTCATGTCTTTAATATGACCCATTTGCTTGTTCAGGACAGTTACACCTACCCAAACTTGGTCCTGACTTTATATCATTGCTCCTGACCTTGCGTCAACCATGCCGCTTATTCATGTGGGGCCATTTCCGTGCAACTTTGTCCCTGTATCAAACTCTCTCACTTGGTGGAGTCATGCGTTCAGCATTGGCATTCCTGATACTGTTTCACTTCCCCACCCAGGTCCAGCAAAAGTCCACCTGGCATGGAGTTTTCAACCCATTAGCAACTCTGGCAGAGTTATCCCTGTAGTTGTTGCATGTGGGATGGTCCAATAATCAAAAGAACCTTGACAGCTTAGTTTCTAGCAAGGCTATAGGCTGTTTCTTCAAGCCTGTTTGGTCTGTGTTCCCTGCTAGGCTATTGGATGATGGGTGGTATGCAGTTGTCCTTGTATGTCAAATCCCAATCAACGTTAGAAAATACCCAAACTTCCTGCTGGTAAATGATGGCCTGATGTACACAGATTTTCACAGTTGTCATCCCCTTGTTTGAGGAATCAACTATATGCACATTCAAGCACTTTGAATGAGCGTCCACAATAAATCGAGAACATTGAATCCATAAAGAATAGTTGACTTGTAACTATTCCAAGATTTACCTAGTCATTCCCACGGATGTGGGGGAGCTGCTGGGAGTAAGTTTTGTCCTTGTTGGCACTCTGGTTACTGCCCACCAACATGGCTGGGTCTACATCCAGGCACGGCCAACGGGCATAACGTCTCACCAACTTTTTCATTTTGAAGAGCTCTGGATGGTCTTGGTGGAGTTCAGATTTGGTGGTGACCTTGCTCAGGACAGTCACTCTTGCTCCCCATAACGATATCAAAGTTCCCCAAGTGTTTCTTATTCATTTTCCCTGTTATTTGAACATCATCTAGGTAAATAGCGATAGGAGATGGACCTTGCAAAATGTTCTCCAGCGACACCTGAAAAATGGCACAGGCTGAAGATTCCCCAAATGGCTGTCCAAGTCCTTATTGGTACAAGCCCTTATGGATATTAATTGTAGCATACTTCTAGGAAACCTCATCTAAATGCAATTGCAAGAAAACATGACTCATGTCCAGTTTCATGAAGAATAGCCTCCCTACGAATCCTCTAATTGATCAGGTATTTATCCAGCTGCAAAAAACAGTTTACCATTTGTTTAAAACGTCCACAAAAGTGAATTAGAATTTCCACCATTCCACAAATTGGACTGATTTGATGATTCCTTCATTTTCCAGCCTTTTTATTTTATGCTTCTACTTTTGTCCATAAGGCAGATGGCACTGGGTGGTTGTTATGATGCAGAGGTTGAACCCCACTTCTAATTAAAACTAAAACACCCAGAAAAGCTCACCTCACCTTGTAATGTGTTAGAAGTGAGAGTGAGTGAAAGGAAACCCCTGATTTCCACTGGTTAAAGAAAAATACAATTGATTGTCATCACTAGCAGTGAACACTAAACCAAAACTATTAACAAACTCAAGCCTCCTTTTTCTTAACTCATCACTTTCTGACCCCAGCTCTGTAAAAATATTGCTCCAACAACACATATACTAAATATTAAATTAACGTAATCTCTCAGAGTTCATACAGTCTCCAAGGATGTCTTCCTTCTAGTCTTACAAATCTGCTGCTTCCTTCCAATTCTGTTGTCTCCTTCCTAGATCATCTGCCAGAACATTTTTTAATGCAAGCATCTTTGTATAAAATTTCTTGGTACCTTTAATTGGTGATGCTTTGAGAGTTTTGAGTGTTGAGATGTTTATTTCTTCAGATGGTAGTTGGCTCTGACTAATTTTCAAATGCCCTTCCTTTTTACCTACCCAAAGAATCATACTCTCTCTCATTGCATTGACAACATTGGACCAATCAAATTCAATTGGTTTTTGGTACCCTGGGCATACTTTGAATTTAACAAATTAATTCAAAGTCAAACATCCAAAATCCAGTCTCAATATCAAACACAACCTCAAGCTGATTGTTACAATTTATCAATTCTCTGCACTCTCTGTACCTGTCAGTTAGTCACAGACATGTGCTGTCACAATTTCTCAACTCAGAAAATCCACCTCTCTCAAAGTTACCTTACGTTCTTTTGACTTCGAAACACGGCCTTGCAGAACCATGGAATTGCTTCCTGGCCAACATGCACAGTGGCCTTGGCTCCTCTTATTGTCCCTGCGAGACTTCCAAGTATTAATTTGAACTTCAATCAGCAACCATTTTCGAATAAAAAAATTTGAGCTAATCTGGGTGAATCTCTCAACTAATTTCACCCCATCAAGCCTGCGCTTTTACTACAATCACTGCCAACTGACCCAGCTGCTTTTCATAAGAGACCAGAACCAGAGTTAAGTTTTACCCTTAATCTGGATAAGTTATCGAGTATTGTTCTCAGCTTAGGCAAGGTCTTGCACAGACATTAATTAATTCAATTTATTATTGTCACATGGACCGAAATACAGTGAAAAGCATTGTTGAGTGCTGACCAGATAAATCATACCTTACTTAAAACAGCTGGGTAATAGAACAGAATGTAGAATATAGTAATACAGGTACAGAGAAGGTGCAGAGAAAGATCAACTCTAATAGGAGAGGACAATTTATAAGTCTGATAACAACAGGGAGAAATCTGTTTTTAAGTCTGATGGTATATGTTTTCAAACATTTGTATCGTCTGCGCAATTGAAGAGGATAGACGAGAGCATAAACAGCATGGGAAGGGTTTTGATTATGTTGGTTGGTTGCTTTCCCAAGGCAGCAAGAAGTGTAGATGGAGTCTAAGGAAGAAAGGCTTGTTTTTGTGATGAGCCAGGCTGCATAACTCTAATTTCTGTGGAGACAAATCAGTTAACATTTCAAGTACAGCAGCCCTTCAGAATTGTTGGTCGCAAGGAAAATGTTTTGTTTATGCAGAAGGTAAGGTTGGTGGAGGGAGTAAGGAGTAAATGATAGGTGGAGATAGAGGCCGAAGAGACAGAGCAGTTGGATAATAGACTGGATAACAGTCAGCATGGAAGAATGGATTTCTGTTAATGTGGTCTATTAGTGGCTAGAATGGGTAGAGTGCATTAGCTGACCATGTGATAACAAGACCTGGTGTGTGGGAGTTGAGTAAGGACATGGCAGAAGGTGCTTCAAATTGTTGAACATGATATTAAGCACAGAAGGCTGTAGAGTTCTCAAGTGGAAAATGAGGTGCTATTCTCCCAGCTTGCACAGAGCTTTGCTAGAGCACAGCAGTAAGCCTGAGACAGAGATGTTGGCCAAGGAACAAAGTGGTGTGATGAGGTGGCAGACAGAATGTAAGTGTTCTGTGAACTGGTTACCCAGTCTATGTTTCATTTCCCCAGTGTAGAGGAGACCATGTTGTGAGCAGCAAATGCAGTACACTAGATTGAGTGAAGCTGCTTCAACTGGAAGGTGTGTTTGAGCTGTTGGATATGGAAGAGGGAGGAAGTAAATGAGCAAATGTTATATCTTGTGCTGTTGCATGGGAAGGTGCCATCGGACTGTGGAGAGTTGTTGGGAGTGAAGGAGGAGTGGACCAGGGCATTCAGGATGAAAGGGTTCCAGAGGAAGGCTGACTGGGAGAGGAGGGGATTGTGTGTTATGTAATGGCATCCTGTTGGAGATGGTGGAAATGGCATCTAAAGCTGTGGATGCTTGTGGAACAGTAGGCGAGGGTGTGGGGGACCCTATCATTGTTGGGAAGAGAAGTGGAGTGCAGGAGAAGGGTCAGATCTGGCTAAGGATCCTGTCAACAACAGTGTTGGGGAATCCTTGGTTGAGGAAGATGGCGAATATTTCAGAGGCTCCTTTATTGAAGCTGCCATCATCAGAACAGATGCAACGGAGATGGAGTAACTGAGAGAATTAGAGTCTTTACAAGGAGTAAGATGTGAGTATACATAGTCAAGGAATGTTCTGTCCTCAGCAAAGGTCTCAGATTTATTCCTCTGCCTCATCTTAATGAATTTAGTGCACTATTCCTGAACAATTCTTCTGTTGCCTTTGTCCCTGTGCCCCATTCTTTGGACAGGAGTCTGTTCCCCATCCCACAAAGACCTTTACCCCCCTTCAATATCGCCCTCTGGCTGCTTACCTGAATTTGACCTGTTCACCAAGAACTGTCAACATGACATTGGTAGCCTCAATTTCTCTGCTGTCTCACCCATTCCAACCTATCTCCCTGTGAGCTGACTGCAAGCTGTGCTCCACCTCTGACTTTGTAACTAAGCCTGCTGACAGAGGCGATGCTGCTGTTGTCTGGTGGATTAACCTCTATATAGAATCATAGAATCCCTACAGTGTGGAAATAGGCCCTTCAACCCAACAAATCCTCATCAACCCTCTGAAGAGTAATCCACCCAGACCCATTCCCCTACTACTTGAAATTTACCCCAGCTTGAATTCTGTTATTCTCTGTACTCTATTCAATTACTCCTCATATTTCCCACTGTCCCAATTACACATGTAAAAATACAAAAGGCAGTTTCAATTAATTGTTATAAGACTTGTAATATGGGTTTTTGTTATGAAGTTAGTTATAAAGTTAGATATATCTATTTCTACTCTTAGTACTTTGTGATTCATCAGCTGTGAACAATCTAACTTTCACATATAGGCCTAAATGTTTTGGCTGTATGTATCTATTTTTATGTTGAACACTATCCCTATGATTCTGAAGAATCTTTAACTAGAATCTATTGCTTAATATTGCGAGTAATTAATTTCAAAGAAACAACTATTTAGTACAAAATAACTTATCTGTTTTAGTGGTGCTGGAAGAGCACAGCAGTTCAGGCAGCATCCAATGAGCAGCGAAATCAACGTTTCGAGCAAAATTCCTGATGAAGGGCTTTTGCCCGAAACATCGATTCCGCTGCTCGTTGGATGCTGCCTGAACTGCTGTGCTCTTCCAGCACCACTAATCCAGTATTTGCTTTCCAGCATCTGCAGTCATTGTTTTTACCTCTGGCACCTGGTGTTCATCCATTTACTGCGACAATTATTATTCCATTAATGAAACTGGGAGTATTCGCATGTCTGTTTTATGGGCACGTTGTTATCAAAACTGTCTGGGATGGTTGCTGCACAAAGCCCTCTTTACTGGCTTTGGAGGAGCTCTGTTCAAAAGGACCCCCGTTCCACTTAAAGGTTAGGACAAGCTGCACATATCTTATTTGTCAGCCATTTCAGGCCACAGGGCCATTATTAATAAACAAACCAATAAAAAAATCCATCAATCCAAACCAGAATTAATGTCAAAAATATCATCATTTTGTGATGTCACATCCATGATCCTCTGTTCTCTCTCTTGGCTTGATATCACTGCTACTTGGCCTGCTAACTGCACTGCCTTTCAACATAAATGTTTCATTGAATCCATGCGTTGTGGAAGCTGGCCATCAGGCCCAACATTCACACTGACCCTCCGAAGACTAACCCACCCCAATCCGTTCCTCTACACTACTACTCTATGTTTTCGCTGACTAATGAGCCTAACTTACACATCCCTGAACATAATGGGCAATTTTGCATGGTCAGTTCACCTAACCTGCACATCTTTGGACTGTGGGAGGAAGCCACAGCATCCAGAGGAAACCCACGCAGACACAGGGAGAAAGTGCAAACTCCACAGTTACCATGCCTATCCATTTCAGTTTGGGTGTTCTATGTGCACCTGCAAACTTGACAGCTGCTGTTCACAGACATCCATGGGCGACACAGTGGCTCTGTGGTTAGCACTGCTGCCTCATGGTGCCAGGGACCCGGGTTCGATTCCAGCCTTGGGTGACTGTTTATGTGGAGTATGCACATTTTCCCTGTGTCTGGGTGGGCTTCCTTCAGGTGCTCCAGTTTCCTCCCATTGTCCAAAAACGTACAAATTAGGTGAATTGGCTATGCTAAATCATGCATAGTGTTCAGGGATGTGTAGATTAGATGCATTAGTCAGGGGAATAGGTCTGGTTGACTTATTCTTCAGAGGGTTGGTGTGGACCTGTTGGGCTGAAGGGCCTGTATCCACACTGTAGGGATTCTATATTTCTATGATTTTTAAATCTGAGCACAGAAGAACAGCATCTTTTGAAGGGACGATGTAATGCTTTCCTATTTTGCGATGTTATAGACACCACCAAATTCTAACTTCTTGCCTCCCGATCGAGAATTACACAACTTAACTTTACAACACACCCACACCCCTTCCCCCAGCTCCCACCCACACCACCGCCCCCCCCCCCCCAACTCCCACCCCTCTCCCTCACCGGATCTATCATTTGCTTATCAGCCTCCAATTGGATCAACATTAAGAGGACCCCTCAGAGGATTAGCAATTTTATACTCACACATTTAGCAATATTCTTAATAACAGTTTTCATGGAACATCTGTGTCACATAAATTGTAATGGACTGGGCTAGACCCCCTTAAAACATTTCAAGAAAGTAACCTGAACCTTTTCTAATTGTTTTAAGCAGGTGGAATGTGGATATTCCAGGAGTGATTCAGCTGGCCCAACCATTTAGTTTTAAACAAAACAGAATTTATTTGCAAGATTACCAAACAAAACACCAAACAAAAGAGAAAAGAACATAGAATAACTTATCTATCTGAAAACCAAACAAAATATACCAACTTAATGATGCTGTTCCAAATACTCGCAACAATCCTCAAACACGCCTTGGCACAAAAGGTAAAATCAAACAGAGGGTCTTACAGAACGAGAGAGAGAGAGAGAGAGACAGAGAGAGAGAGAGAGACAGAGAGAGAGAGAGACAGAGAGAGAGAGACAGAGAGAGAGAGAGACAGAGAGAGAGAGAGACAGAGAGAGAGAGAGACAGAGAGAGAGAGACACAGAGAGAGAGAGACAGAGAGAGAGACACACACAGTGTGGAACACTTTCTTCCATGTAGCTGCTTTGACCAGCAGCCTCAAAACTGACTGACTGCTTGCTCTGAACAGGCAGACTGCTACAACCCAAACCAAAGAAAAGCTGAGCTCAGAGAAGTGGCCATTCCCTTTCATTGTTCAAGTGTTCTTTTTTAAAACTTGAAAGCTTTTTGCCTGAGGCAATTCTTAATTACAGTTTTCACAGCACATACGTGTCACATAAATTGTAATGGACTGGGCTAGACCCTCTGGGGCGGCACAGTACCTCAGTGGTTAACACTGCTGCCTAGCAATGCCAGGGACCCAGGTTCAATTCTAGCCTCAGGTGACTGTCAACGTGGAGTTTGCACATTCTCTCTGTGTCTGCGTGGGTTTCCTCCCACAGTCCAAAAATGTGCAAGTCAGATGAATTGGCAATGCTAAATTGCCCATAATGCATTAGTAAGGGGTGGGTTATTCTTCAGAGGGTCAGTGTGGACTTGTTATGCTGAAGGGCCTATTTCTGCACAGTAGGTAATCTAATCTGTTAGCTATAATCAAATTGGCCCTAAACCCCAAAAAACCAGACCTCCATAGATTCTCTGTTTTCGGCCCCCTCTGATAAAAAAATCCAAGGACAATATAACCTTGTCAAAGGAGCAGCATCATCACTTCTCCCCCCTTAAAGAAACACATCAATATTCAAAGATGTCTTCATTTTAAAATCCCTTAATCTCAGTGTCAGTACACTACAACACCCATATACATTACAGACTATAAACATGCACTTCTATATTCTGTTTCAGTCCATTTACCACCGCCAGCGAATGCTGCCATTTCTCATTCAAGTCTTGATAATGCGTCTGCAATCGTGCTTTCTCGTCCTGCCACATGCACAATTTTCAAATTGAATGGCTGTAACAACAAGCACCATCTAAATAGTCTAGAATTTTTTGTCCTTAAATTTCTCCACAAACTTTAGTGGGTTATGATCAATATATGTGATTATCTTAGATATATTACTCACAACATAAACATTGAAATGTTGTAACGCTAACTCCAAGCTCAAAGTCTCCTACGCAACTGTCAAACAGTCCACTGTCCACAAACTTCTTCCTTTTAGATTAGATTACTTACAGTGTGGAAACAGGCCCTTCGGCCCAACAAGTCCACACTGATCCTCCGAAGAGCAACCCCCTGCATTTACCCCTTCACCTAACACTACAGGCAATTTAGCATGACCAATTCACCTAACCTGTACATTTTTGGACTGTGGGAGGAAACCCACGCAGATACGGAGAGAATGTGCAAACTCTACACAGAGTTGCCTGAGGCGGGAATTGAACCCAGGTCTCTGGCGCTGCGAGGCAGCAATGCTAACCGCTGTGCCGCCCAGCAATTGAGTAAATGAACCAGTAATACTGCTAAAATTTGGCACGAATTTTTGATAAAATCCACTCAATCCCAGGAATCGTAGTAGTGCTCCTTTTGTCAATGGTATGGGAAACTCCCCAATTACTTTTGTTTTTGCGTTCAGTAGGGGCCATTTATCCATATCCAATAACGTGGCTCAGGAAGGTCATCAAGTACATAACATGATTGGGTAATCTGGCAACACTCTTTTGGTTTGTCTCGGAAATTTAGCTGGCACATTTTTCATACCAGACAGCATGACCTTAAACTGATTCAGTCCATTTGGCATTACAAAAGCCGAAATTGTCTTCACTCTTTTGGACAAAGGTATCTGCCAGATCCTCTGAGCAAGTTCAACTCAGAAATTTAAGTTGCTTGTCCCATCTTTTCAATGCATTCTTCCAAATGCAGAATTGGATATGCATCAGTCTTTGTAACTGCATGGACTTTGTAATAGTCCACACAATCGTTGGATACCATCTGGCTTTGGCACCTTTGCTATGGGGTCAGTCACTGTAACTCACTTCAATTATGTCATCTTGGAGTATGTGTTCAATCTCTTTTTGAACCTGTGCCAACTTTTAGAGGGTTATGCCTATAATGGTGCTACTTAATTGGAACAGCGTCTCCTATAATCTACATCATGTATAATTGAGTTAATACTTCCCAGCTTATTTCCATATCTCATGTGATACTAATAACTTTTCCAGGTCATTTTGAATTTCCTCTGGATTTTCCTCTATCCCCATTTTTGACAACTTCATTATCCAATTTAATTTGTGGAATGTCCAATTCAGAATTCTCAACTTGGTTCTTCATTCTGTGTTGTAACAATTGGCTTTCCTTCCCTGTCAAATACATTTGAGAGTATATTTACATGACACACTTGGAGATTTATTTCTCTGTGGAGTCCTTATTAAATAGGTCACCTTACTCAATCTCCTTTTGACTTGATAAGGTCCACTAAACCTTACTTTTAAAGGTTCACCTCATATAGAGTCAGATGTACAGCAAGAAACAGACCTTTCAGTCAAACTCATCCATGCTGACCAGATATCCCAACCCAATCTAGTCCCACCTGCCAGCACCCAGCTCATATTCCTACAAACCCTTCCTATTCATATACCCATCCAGATGCCTTTCAAATGTTGCAATTGTACTAGCTTCATCCACTTCCTCTGGCAGCTCATTCCATACACGTACTAACCTCTGAAAATGTTGCCCCTTCGGTCTCATATCTTTCCCCTGTCACCATAAACCTATGCCCTCTAGTTCTGGAATCCCCAACCCCATGGAAGAGACTTTGTCTATTTATCCTATCCATGCCCCTCAATTTTGTAAAGCTCTATAAGGGTCCCCCCCCCCCCCCACCCCGGCCCTGGTGGTCTGCAACACTTCCGAGGACCTTACCATTAAATGTATTAGTCCTGCTCTGATTTGCTTTCCCAAAATGCAACACCTCACATTTATCTGAATTAAACTCCATCTTCCACTCCTCAGCCCATTGGCCCATCTGATCAAGATTCTGTTGGAATCTGAGGTAACCATCTTCGCTGTCCATAACTCCTCCAATTTTGGTGTCATCTGCAAACTTACTAACTGTACCTTTTATGCTCACATCCAGATAATTTATTTAAATGACGAAAAGTAGTGGACCCAGCACCAATCCTTGTGGCACTCCACTGGTCACAGGCCTCCAGTCTGAAAAGCTACCCTCCACCACCACCCTTTGTATTTTACTTTTAAGTCAGTCTGTATCCAAATGGCTAGTTCTCCCTGTATTCCGTGAGATCTAACCTTGCTAAACAGTCTCCCATGGGGAACCTTGTTGAATGCTTTACTGAAATCCGTCATTGGAAATAACAGTACCACTTTATCTCAGATAGCAAATTTGTAAGTTTTTGATTTCTTATCCAATTCCTGTTTCATAATATGCTGTGATACTTTTAAATGCTCTCTAGCCAACTCCCCTGCTCTATTTAATTGTTCCCTAAAATTTAACACACAGTCCAATTATGTATCTGTGAATTTTGACTTACCAATTTCTCCTTAAATCAATTTTAGCGATCCTCCGACTTCATTCCCAAAAGCTAAATTTGGTTGATTCATTTGGTGCATCTGATCATAAAAAGTACAAACAGAACTCCCTTATCCCAATCATTTGGATAGTCTTGACTATAAATCCTCAACATGATCTTTAATGTCTGATGCCACATTTCTAGCACTTTCTGTGATTGTGAACAGTGCGCCGTAGGTTTAAATTGTTTTACTCTGAAGCTGTCTATAACTTTCTTGAATAGTTTTGATGTAAAGTTTGACACTTAATCTGATTGTATCTCTGGATAGTCCATACCTAGTGAACAATTTTAATAATTCCTCTACAATCCTTTTAGCTGTGATATTGTTTAATGGAATGCCCTCTGGAAATCTAGTTGACAATCTATTATTTTTAACAAAAACCGATTCCCACTTTTTGTTTTAGGCAGGGGTCCTATGCAATCAATTAAAACTCTTGTAAAGAATTCCTCAAATGCAGGAATAGGTATTAAAAAGGTGCAGATTTTATTACTGCCTGTGGTTTTCCAATTAACTGATACGTATGACATGTCTGGCAAAATTCAACTACATCCTTGTGTAGTCTAGACCAGTAAAAGTGTTTGTGTTTTAGCTAGAGTTATTCACACCTGTAAATGACCCCCTATTGGTCATTCATGTGCCACTTGCAACATCTGGCGATATAACTTTTTGATTAGATTAGATTACATTACAGTGTGGAAACAGGCCCTTCGGCCCAACAAGTCCACACCGACCTGCCGAAGCGTAACCCACCCATACCCCTACATTTACCCCTTACCTAATACTACAGGCAATTTAGCATGGCCAATTCACCTGACCTGCACATCTTTGGACTGTGGGAGGAAACCGGAGCACCCGGAGGAAACCCATCTGCCCATTTCTCATTTGCCTGAATATGTAATTGTCTTCATTTCCTTAATGAGACATCATTTTAAAGATAATAACATTCAGGGATACATTCTAATTTTTTTTTTCTGTGTATGCCTTTTGATACAATCATTTTAAATTTTCATCCTCCTGCTTTGCCATCTATCTGCTCCTGGTTTGTCTTCACCATCTGATCAAACAGGATCTTTGCTAATTCCACTTCAACTTTCTGATCTGTACTCTTTGATCTTTTCTGTTTGACTTTGTGACCTTGTTACCACACAGAGGAAAAATCCTAGGACGTTAATAATTCAGTTGCTTGTGTTTCCACTGGCTTTTCAGTAGTCAGCATTCCTAGTTGTGAACCAGCTATATTGTTAGCAAGGACAGATTGTGTTCTTGGAGCTGAAAGTTTGTTCAGTAATCCCACTAGGACTTCTCCACTCTTCGCTAGATACTCTAACCTCACCTCTTTTTTGAGCTCCTCTTGTCTCACCATGAATTCCCATTACTCGCACATTTTCTGGCAATAGTCCTTCAGAGGTACATATTTCCTCATCTTTCAATAATGTTACAACACAGCGGTGAAACCTTCTGCTAATTAAACCAAACATACAGAAAAGCTCACCTTACCTCACCTCCTAATCTGTTAAAGTATGAGTGACAGAGAACGACCCAAATTCTACTATTTAAAGAACAAAATTGATTTTTTTGTTAACTCTAAAGTGAACCTCAAACAGCAATTATTTACAACTCTAAGCCTCCCTTCTCTTAAAAGTTTATGATCTACCTCCTACTCTATAAAAGATAGACCAGAGCTAAAAGTTGAAGTTCTAAATTGGAGAAAGGCTCATTTTGATGGTATCAGGCAAGAACTCAAAAGCTAACTGAGGACAGATGTTCACTGGTGAAGTGATGGCTGGAAATGGAAAGCCTTCAGAAATGAGATAACTAGAATCCAGAGACAGTATATTCCAGTTAGGGTGAAAGGAAAGGCTGGTAGGTGTAGGGAATGCTGGATGATTAGGGAAATTGAGTACTTGGTTAAGAAAAAGAAGGAAACATATGTATAGGTATAAACAAAATAGATTGAGTGAATCCTTAAAAGTGTGTAAAGGCGATAGGAGTATACTTTAGAGGGAAATCTGCAGGGCAAAAAGGGGACAAGAGATAGCTTTGGTAAATGGAGTTAAGGAGAATCCAAAGGGTTTTTACAAATACATTAAAGACAAAAGGGTAACTAGGAAGAGAATAGGGCCCCTCAAAGATCAGCAAGGTGGCCTTTGTGGAGCTACAGGAGATACTAAAGGAGCATTTTGCTTCAGTGTTTAGATTAGATTCCCTACAGTGTGGAAATAGGCCCTTCAGCCCAACAAGTCCACACCAACCCTCTGAAGAGTAACCCACCCAGTCCCATTCCCCTGACTATTGTACCTTACACTATTTAGCATAGCCAATTCACCTGACTTGCACATCTTTAGACTGTGGGAGGAAACCAGAGCACACACGGAGAATGTGCAAACTCCACACAGACAGTCGCCAGAGGCTGGAATTGAACCTTGGGACCCTGGAGCTGTGAGGCAGCAGTGCTAACCACTGAACCACCGTGCCACCCTAACTGTGGAGAAGGACATGGAAGATATAGAACATGGGGAAATAGATGGTGACATCTTGAAAAATATCCAGATTACAGAGGAAATGCTGGAATTCTTAATATGGTTGAAAGTGACTAAAACCCCAGGACCTGATCAGGTGTACCCTCAAACTCTGTGGGAAGCTAGGGAAATGATTGCTGGGATATTTGTATCATCATCGATAGTCATAGGTGAAGTGCCAGAAGCCTGGAGGTTGGCTAACGTGGTGCCACTGTTTATGAAAAGGTGTCAAGGACAAGCCAGGGAACTATGGACTAGTGAGCCTGACATCGGTGGTGGACAAGTTGTCGGAGAGAATCCTGAGGGACAGGATGTACACTTATTTGGAAATGAAAGGCCTGATTAGGGATAGTCAGCATAGCTTTGTATGTAGGAAATCATGTCTCACAAACTTGATTGAGTTTTTTGAAGTAGTAACAAAGAGGATAGATGAGGGCAGAGAATTAGACGTGATCTATATGAATTTCAGTAAGGTATTTGACAAGGTTCCTCATGGGATACTGGGAGAACTGGCCATTTGGATACAGAACTGGCTCAAAGGTAGAAGACAGAGGGTGGTAGTGGAGGGTTGTTTTCAGATTGGAGGCCTGTGACCAGTGGAGTACCACAAGGTTCAGTGCTGGGTCCACTACTTTTCATCATTTATATAAATGACCTGGATCTGAGAATAAGAGGTACAGTTAGTAAGTTTGCAGGTGACACTAGAATTGGAGATGTAGTGGACAGCGAAGACAGTTACCTCAGATAACAATGGGATCTTGATCAGATGGGCTAATGGGCTGAAGAGTGGCAAATGGAGTTTTATTTAGATAAATGTTGCATTTTGGGAAAGCAAATCTTAGCAGGACTTATACACTTAATGGTAAGGTCCTAGGGAGTGTTGCAGAACAGAGACCTTAGAGTGCAGGTTCATATCTCCTTGACAGTGGAGTCTCAGGTAGATAGGATAGTGAAGGCGGCATTTGGTATGCTTGTCTTTATTGGTCAGTGTATTGAGTACAGGAGTTGGGAGGTCATGTTGTGCCTACACAGGACATTTAGGCCACTGTTTGAATATTGCGTGGAATTCTGGTCTTCTTCCTATTGAAAGGATTTTGTGAAACTTGACAGGGTTCAGAGAAGATTTATAAGGATGTTGCCAGGGTTGGAGAATTTGAGCTGTAGGGAGGGGTTGAATAGGCTACGGCTGTTTTTCCTGGAGAGTTGGAGGGTGAGGTTTATAAAATCATGACGGGCATGGATAGGGTAAATGGACAAGGTGTTTTCCCTGGGGTCAGGGAGTCCAGAACTAGAGGGTATAGGTTTAGGGTGAGAAGGGAAAGATATAAAAGACACCTGAGGGGCAACATTTCCATGTAGAGGGTAGATTAGATTACTTACAGTGTGGAAACAGGTCCTTCAGCTCAACAAGTCCACACACCCCACCGAAGCGCAACCCACCCATACCCCTACATTTACCCCTTACCAAACACTATGGGCAATTTAGCATAGCCAATTCACCTGATCTGCACATCTTTGGACTGTGGGAGGAAACCGGAGCACCCGGAGGAAACCCACGCTGACATGGGGAGGACGTGCAAACTCCACACAGTTAGTCGCCTGAGGCAGGACGTGTGGTGGGGGCTAGTACAATTGCAGCATTTAAAAAGCATCTGGATGGGTATATGAATAGGAAGGATTTGAAGGGTTTGCTGGGTGCTGGTAGGTGGGACTAGATTGTGGTGAGATATCTGGTTGGCATGGACGAGTTGGACCAAAGGGTCTGTTTCTGTGCTGTGCATCTTTATGACTGTGACTTTAATATACTGTACCAATAAAGCCTCTATTAAATTTACAGCAATTCAAGTTTCAAAACCAGACAGCAGATGTCGTATCCTCTGTTTGTAGATCTCCCTAGGACATCTTCGGTTTCCCACTGCACAGATGTTTCATATCTAAAAGTTACCTTTGATAGAGTGTTTTTAGGCTCTCTGTCTGACAATGGCAGATGGTGCGCTTTCTCTGCCTGACTGTCCAAAATGCCTGCTTTTTATACCCTAAACATTGGTTTTATACTATCAAAACAGTAAAATTCAAATTCAATTGGGTTTTAGTATCTTGGGGCATAATTGTAACTGATTTGTTAAATTTGAACTGTTGTTAAAACAACTCATTTATTAAGGTTACAGCCCAAAATGTTATATCTTCAAACTGTCCCATACACTTTGTGCCTGCTAGTCCGTCACATGACCAGTGTTAACCTGCTTTTCAGCTTTCACTCTCTCAAAAAGGTAGAGTATACAACTTTAACTTCATAATAAACATCAAAGATTCAGAGCATCTTACATCTCTTAATATTGTAACCTCTATACCTGCTGGTCCTGGCCTATGTGACTAAAATTTACTTCCTCAGGTATATGATTTAGGAACATACAACACAGAACAATACAGCACTGTACAGGTCCTTTGGTCCACAATGTTGTGCCGAGCATATAATAAACTAAGATCAACGTAACCCATATACCCCTCAATTTACTGCTCTCCACGTGTTTGTCCAGCAGTTGCTTAATGTCCCTAATGTCTCTGATTCTACTACCACTGCTGGCAGTGCATTCCATGCTCCCACCACACTCTGCATGAAGAACCTACCTCTGACATCTCCCACAATCACCTAAAAATTATGACCCCTCTCTCAGCCATTTCTGCCCTGGGGAAAAGGTCTCTGGCTATCTACTCTGTCTATGCCTCTCATTATCTTGTACATCTCTATCGAGTCACCTCTTTTCTTTATTCTCTCTGATGTGAAAAGCCCTAGCTCACTCAACCGCTCTTCATAAGACATATCCTCCAATTCAGGCAGCATCCTGGTAAATCTTCTCTGCACTGTCTCTGAAGCATCTACATCCAATGAGGCAACCAGAACTGGGCACAATATTCTAAGTTTGGTCCAACCAAGGTTTTATACAACTGCATCATAACCTCGCAGCTCTTAAACTCAATTTCCCCGCCCCCCCCCCACCCCCCCTTAATGAAAGTCAAAACACCATATACCTTCTTAACAACCTTACCAACTTGGGTGGCAACTTTGAGGAATCTATGTACATGGACCCCAAGATCGCACAGTTTCTCTACACTGCCAAGAATCCTATCTTCAACCCTGTATTCAGCATTCAAATCCAACCTTCCAAAATGAATCACTTTGCATTTATCAAGGTTGAACTCCATCTGCCACTTCTCAGCCCAGCTTTGTATCCTGTCAATGTCATGTTGTAGCCTGCAACAGCCTTCAGCACTATCTACAACATCACCATCCTTTATATCATCAGAAAACTTACTAACACACCCTTCCACTTCTTCAACCAACTCATTTATAAAAACTACAAAGAACAGAGGCCAAAGAACAGATCCCTGTGGGACAGCACTCACCACCAACCTCCAGGTGGAATACTTTCCATCCACTAGCACTTGCTGTCTTCTTTCAGTCAGCCAATTCTGTATCCAGACAGCCAAATTTCACTGTATCCCATACCTCCTAACTTTCTAAATGTGCTTATCATGGGGAACCGTATCAAATGCCTTACTGAAATCCATATACACCACACCCACAGCTGTCCCTTCATGAACTTGTCTTGTCACAACTTGAGAGGCATGACCTGCCCCTCAAAGCCATTCTAACTATCTTTAATCAAACTATGTTTTTCCAAATAGTCATAAGACCTATCTCTCAGAATCAGTTCCAGTGCCTTACTTATCACAGACTTAAGATTTACTGATCTGTAATTCCTAGGGATTTCACTATTCCCTTTCCTGAATAGAGGAACAACATTCACCTCCCTCTAATCAGCAGCTACTCCTGTGGAGAGTGAGGATGCATAGATCAGAGGTGCAATAATCTCATTCCTTGCTTCCAGAGTATGCTTGGATATATCTGATCTGACACTGGGACATATCTATCTTGATGTTTCCTAGAATTTCCAGCATATCCACATCCTTCATCTCAATTTTTTCAAACCTATAAACCTGGTCCACTGTGTTCTTACTGTCAACAGGGTCCGTCTCTCATGAATACTGTCACAAAACATTCATTTAGCGCCTCCCCTACCTCTTTAGACTCTAGGCACAATTTCCCTCCACTATCCCTGATTGGCCCTATACTGTCTCTGATCACTACCTTGTTCCTCATGTACATGTAGAATGCCTTTGGGTTTTCCATAATCCTTCCCACCAAGGCTTTTTTGTGCCCCCTCCTAGCTTTCATCAGTCCATTGTTAAGTTCTTTCCTAGCAACCCTGTAATTCTCTAAAGTTGTGCCAGAACCTTGCTTCCTCAACCTTAAGTAAGCTTCCTTCTTCCTTTTGATGAGAAGCTCCTCTGTTCTTGTCATCCAAGGCTCCTTCACCTTACCGTTCCTTGCCTGCCTTAGTGGGATAAAGTTATCCAATACTCACAACAAGTGCTCCTTAAAACAGCCCCCACACATATGTTGTGCATTTCATGTAGAACACTTGTACTCCACCACTCCTGTTTAGTAGCAGTATAATGTCCCCTTCCCCAGTTAAATATTTTCCTAAACTGTCTGCTCCTATCTGTGGGAAAAGATCTGCCCCCTGCCTACCCATAATAGGCCCACACAGAATGTAGGAAAGTAAACTTGGCCAAACTATACCAAAACATCCAGAATGCCTCAGCAGGGACCAAACAGGCTGACAAGTGAAACCAGACAGCACTCGCAGACAAGAGAATACACTTCCCAAAACACTAACAACAACAACAACACAGCTGTCCCAAAGCCCCAAGGGTAGTCTCATAACACAGCAATACCAAAGCCACAGAAAAACAGATCAGATGGATAGGCACCACCAAGGACATCACTTCCAGGACAGGATAATTGAAGTACCTCGCTGTTTCAAAAGAGACATTTTCACCTACCTGCAAAGAAGAGTGGAATCTCCTGATCCAATTGATACCGTCAGGACGTTGCATTGTATGGATAATCGGGACATTCATCCGATAACTGTTTTTCAATTATTATCATTGTAACGAGATCACTCCATTTCCAAATACATGTATCTTTCCCCATTTTAAATAACCTTATTGTACAAGCTTCCTATAAAACCTGGCTTCATCCTCAGCTCAAGGAGGAGAATTCTCAACTACCTGGACAGACTGTCTGTGTTGCTTCAGCTTAGTTAATTTCTCTTCTGCGATATCGCTGTATTAATAAACTGTCAATTTCACTTCAAACTGAGCTTTGTGATCTCTAATTTATTGGGCAAATTTCTCTGACACTGTCCCTCCCCATACCTTTGGTAAAGGTGAGGCAGTTGTGATCAGTGTCACCAAAGTGCTCTTCCACCAAGAGATCTAACACCTGGCCTGGCTCGTTGTCAAGCACCAAATCCAATATGGCCTCCCCCAGTCAGCCTATCTACATATTGAGACAGGAATCCCTTTTGGACACAATTGAGAAAACTGGCTCCAGACCATCTGCACTAAGGACGTTCCAATCAATATTACGGAAGTTGAAGTCACCCATAGCAACAACTTTGTTACATCCGCAACTTTCCAAGATCTGCTGTCCAATAGAGTCAGAGATGTACAGCATGGAAACAGACCCTTCGGTCCAACCCGTCCATGCCGACCAGATATCTCAACCCAATCTAGTCCCACCTGCCAGCACCCGGCCCATATCCCTCCAAATCCTTCCTATTCATACACCCATCCTGACACCTTTTAAACGTTGCAATTGTACCAGCCTCTGGCAGCCTATTCCATACACGTACTACCCCCTGTGGGGAAAAAGTTGCCCCGTAGGTCTCATATCTTTCCCCTAGTTCTGGACTCCCCAACTCCAGGGAAAAGACTTTGCCTATTTACCCTATCCATGCCCCTCAATTTTGTAAACCTCTATAAAAGGTCACCCTTTTGCCTCCAACGATCCAGGGAAAACAGCCCTAGCTTGTTCAGCCTCTCCCTGTAGCTTAAATCCTCCAACCCTGGCAACATCCTTGTAAAAACTGTTCTGAACCATTTCATGTTCCACAGTATCTCCACAGGAAGGAGACCAGAATTGCACGCAATATTCCAACAGTGGCCTAACCAATGTCCTGTACAGCCACAACATGACCTCCCAACTCCTGTACTCATTACTCTGACCAATAAAGGAAAGCATATCAAATGTCTTCTTCACTATCCTATCTACCTGCGACTCCACTTTCAAGGAACTATGAACCTGCACTCCAAGGTCTTTGTTTAGCAATACTCCCTAGGACCTTACCATTAAGTGTATAAGTCCTGTGAAAATTTGCTTTCCCAAAATGCAGCATCTCACATTTATCTGAATTAAACTGCATCTGCCACTTCTTGGCCCTTTGGCCTATCTGGTTAAGATCCTCTTGGAATCTGAGGTAACCCTCTTTGCTGTCCACTACACCTCCAATTTTGGTGTCATCTGCAAACTTACTAACTGTACCTCTTATGCTCACATCAAAATCATTTAAGTAAATGACAACAAGTAGAGGACCCAGCACCAATCCTTGTGGCACTTCACTGGTCACAGGCCTCCACCACTACCCTCTGTCTTCTACCTTTGAGCCAGTGCTGTATCCAAATGGCTAGTTCTCCCTGTATTCCATGAGATATAACCTTGCTAACCTTATCGAATGCCTTACTGAAGTCCATATAGATCACATCTACCACTCTGCCCTCATCAATTCTCTTTGTTACTTCCTCAAAACTCAATCTATTCTTCCATCTCTCTGCTGTTATTGGGAAGTCTATAGAAAAAACCTAATAAAGTGACTGCTCCTTTCCTTTTACTGACTTCCACCCATACTGACTCAGTAGACAACCCCTCCTCAATAACTTTATTTTCTGCAGCTCTGATGCATTCTCTAATATACAATGCTACTCCCCCTCCTCTTTTGCACCCCTCCCTGTTCTTTTTGAAAGATCTAAACCCTGGAACATTCAGCAACCATTCCTGCCCCTGTGAAATCTCTCTCTCTTATGGCCACAAGATCGTAGTTCGAAGTACTAATCCATGCTCTAAATTCATCATTCTTTTTCCGAACACTCCTTGGATTAAAATGTGTCTGCTTCAATTCATCACTTTGCTCTATCAACTGTGTGTCCTTCCTGACAGACTCTCCACATTCTATTTCTGCCCATTCAACAACTACCCTTTGGTCTGTAGCTCTGGTTCCTATCCCTCTGCCAAGCCAGTTTAAACACTCCCAAAATATTCTAATAAATCTCCTGCCCAGGATGTTGGTGTTCCTCTAGTCTAAGTGTAATCCGTCCTTCATGTCAGGTCCCACCTTTCCCAGAAGGTATCCCAATATCTATGTATCTGAAGCCCTCCCTCCTGCACCAGCCTTGTAGCCACGGTTTAGCTGCACTCGCTCCTTGTTCCTTGCCTCACTAGCACGTGGCACTGGTAGTAACCCTGGGATTACGACTCTGCTCATCCTGTTTTTTAGCTTCCAACCTAACTCCCTGAAATCATTTTTTTTAGATCTTCATCCCTTTTCCTGACTATGTCATTGGTGCTCACCCTCCCCTTTCTGAATCTTGCAGACTCAGAGACATCCCAACCCTGGTGCCTGGAAGGCAACATAGCTTCCGAGAGTCTTGTTTGCAAACACAGAATTTCCTGTCCGTTCCTCTAACTATTAGGTCTTCTCCCACTCGAGCTTTTCTATTCTACCCCCTTCTCTTCTGAGCCACAGAGCCAGGCTCAATGCCAGAGATCTGGCCGCTATGGCTTCCCCACCCCACCCACACCCCCATGGCCACAGGGGATCTCTGCATTCTCTGCCTGTTTCCTTTGACTGTAACCCATCTACTTTTTTTCCCCGTAGGTGAGGTGTGAGTAACTCCCTGTAACTCCTCTTAATTACCCCCTCAGCCTCCCGAATGATCTGGAGTTCATCCAACTCCAGCTCCAGTTCCCTAATGCAGTTTCTGAGGAGCTGGAGTCGGGTGTTCTTCCCACAGATGAAGTCAGTGTGTACACTAGTGGTGACCCTTACCTCCCCCATTCCACAGGAGGAGCATGCAACTGCCCTAACATCCATTCCCACTGTTCTGAATTCCCAAAGAGACTATTGAAAAAATCTAGTAACCTTACCAAATCGGCGTACAGAACCTTTTTTTGTTTAGAGGAGGAAGATGGGTGGAAGATATTACATCAGTCATGTTTTGGATAAAGCAACCGCCCAAATCTATTTCCTCACTGACTCAGCAATCCCATGTCCACTTCTGCTCAATGTGCTCTCCGCCTATTCATAAGATAAATTATTAAAGTATTTATTTACCTTCCCGGTAGCCCCAAGGTCCTCATGCTAACCGCTCCAGCTGCTTCTGTAAAAATGCAGGCCACTGATCTCAGGAGATACATTTTTCAAGGATTAATTTACCTTCTTGGCGGCCCCCGGGTCCTCACTCTCATGGATCCTGCTGCTGCAGCAGAAAATGGAGAAGATCTGGCACTTCCTCCTGAACCAACCTCCAACCAGCTTGTACATTCTTGCTTCCGATGCGCTCTGTTACCACGCCAACAAAATTCATTGGCTTATTCTACATTTGGCTTCCCAGTTCTTTTCCTAACTCACCAATCCTGTGATTTCACGTGGCCTACTTTACTGCAGTAAAAATAGCTTTTTAACTTCTCTTTCCCCTTCAAGGGTTTCCTTTGTACCCTGTGGTAAGTTATCCTTATTATCTTCACCAAGATCTACCTTTCCCTTTCCATGTGAAGATTTCTCTTTTTCCAATTTCTATCCCTCATCAATTCAAATTAATTTTGGAAGCCAAACTTTGATTTATGGACCAATTCATAATCACCAGCCTTTTCAACTGCTAATCTTGCCATTTTAACTCTGCTCTTCCACATGAGTTCTTCTTATGTCAGGAGGTGAATTTTTGAACTCCTTTTAAAATAATCGTCACTCTAAGAGCATCACAGGTTTGCTCTACTTTTAATGCTCTTATCAAAATTACTTTGGTCAAACCTACATTGAGTTTCAAAGGATCAAACAGAGTCCCTCAGATTCCTGAAACATTGTGTGCCAGTGTCTGGTACAAGGTCTTATGGACATAAGATGACTTTCTTTACCTCCTCATATGGCCCAAACATCACCTCTGATAGTAAGGTATTTGCATCATTATCTCCAACTGTTTGGATCAATAAAATCTACATGGTCACTGACCACTGCATTTGTTTAGCCACCTTTTCAATGAGATGAAAAAGGCTTCAGGCAATGCAGGTCTTTGACCACCATGGGCTAAACCAACTGAATTTAACACCTGGAACAAAAGACACTAATACCTACTACTTGCTGCCTTAGAGTCCAGAAACCCTGATCCCAAATTGGAACTAAAGAGGTGGAAAGTTTAAGGGGGATTCACACAGAGGCTGGTGGGAGTTTGGAACGCATTGCCAGCAGAGGTGGTAGAGGCAGGCACGGTAGATTCATTTAAGATGTGTCTGGACAGATGTATGAGTAGGTGGGGAGCAGAGGGATACAGGTGCTTAGGAATTGACTGACAGGTTTAGACAGTAAATTTGGATCAGCTCAGGCTTGAAGGGCCGAAGGGCCTTTCCCTGGGCTGTAAATTTTGTCTGTTCTAATAAGTCCCAGATGATCCTCCAGTCTGTTATGGACCAAGACAAAGCCACAATATTTCCATGTGATCTTAATCCATGTTTCGTGTCATCCTTGGGTTAAGGGGGAAGGGGAGGGGAGAGGAGAAGAGACAAGGGGGAAGGGGAGGGGAGAGGAGAGGAGAAGAGACAAGGGGGAAGGGGAGGGGAGACACAAGTGGGGGAGAAAAACAAGGTGGGGGGGAGAAGAAAAACAAGGTGGGGGGGAGAAGAAAAACAAGGTGGGGGGGGGAAGAAAAACAAGGTGGGGGGGGAGAAGAAAAACAAGGTGGGGGGGAGGAAGAAAAACAAGGTGGGGGGGAGGAAGAAAAACAAGGTGGGGGGGAGGAAGGAAAACAAGGTGGGGGGGAGGAAGGAAAACAAGGTGGGGGGGGAACAAGGGGTGCGGGGGGAAGAACACAAGGGGTGGGGGGACAATTAATCCCTATATATCATCTTTAGCTAAATAGGATGTCTCCATTTACCAGTTCCATCTTAAATAATAAGGGCACTCTTGTTACCTGTTAATATTATCTCAGGATGTCCATCCCATCTGAAGAGGGACAAGGCCTTCTTATACTTTGTAGGAGTGGTCCTATGAATTCCACTTGGGTGTGTTTTCATGGTCCCTCGTGGACAGGGCTGATGACTTATTTTAAATTTTAGTTCCCGGTCCTGGTCCTCTGGCAAAATTTAGCTATGTCTCTTCTCATTACTTTCTACCACTAGTAACTAGATATTAGCTGTATCATTTCAAGTTCCTACTTACATGTGTTAATGTACGTAAACACTGCATAGAGTCTGTTGGCAGATTGTGGGAGCTACCTCTGTTTTCCCTTTTCCAACAGCTCCAGCTTTAATGCATTCTGCTTTTTCCTTTGAGCTCACTGCTGCTTGCAAATTTCAAAAGTTCCATTCATCAGTTTTGACTTCTTGCTCTCTCACAGCTGCTATTATTATCACTTCTGTTCTAATGTTGCTTTTGCTACATCATCTGGATAATTGTTTCCTCTCTGCTCTGGTGTCTGAATCTTTGAGGGCTTTCACTTTCATTACTGGTGCTGCCTTTGATACAATAGCTGCAGCCACTACGTCCACTACCATTCGACGTAACATAACCTCGTCTTGCCTATGCCACCATGTGACATAGACTACCCAAGGCCTATCTTCTGTCTGTGTAGATATTAGGCTTTTGTCCTTTCCCTAACTGCAGGGCAGCAGTAAGTGCTTTTAGTTTGGCTACTTGGGTGGAATGACATCCTTCTATCCTCAAAGCTCCCCTTCCAAATTAACTATGGCCCACCCTGACCCAGGCTACCATGTTCCATCTACAAACATACATTTCATATCTGGCCCCTCTAATGGCTCTTCATTCATTCGACCTGGTCTCTTCTTCCCGGGGGTGCGGTCATGTGTCTCTCCTTCCCGATTCAGAGTTTGCTGGGTTCTCTGTTACTTTTAATCACTTCCACATGTTTGTCTCCTGGCAATAGTGCAGCTTCCCAGTTAGCCCGCTGACTGTCTGTAATACCTCTCAGTTTGCCAGCTTCCAATAGCTAGACAATACAATGTAGCGTTTGTAATATTACCTTCCCTAGTTGAGTTAAAGGGGAGGATTTCATTAGTGCCCAGGTAGCACATTGGATGGCTTGAACAGATGAGTGTTGCCCTATCATGACTGATTCCATTTTACCTGAATACTCTTGCATAGGCTAGCGTTTGTCTCTGACTGACTGCCATTATTTTCACTGGAAAAACGGTGAAAGGGCTTTTTCAGGTTAGGGAGTCCAGTGCTTGTGCGGTGGCTGGCGTCTGTTTGATCTTGAGAAAGACTACCTCCTGCTCAGGTCCCCAATCAATCTTCGGAGATAGCCCACTGCACCCACTCTGCCACCAATATCCCCAACCCTTTGAACATAGAACATAGAACATAGAAAAATACAGCGCAGTACAGGCCCTTCGGCCCTCGATGTTGCACCGACCGAAGCCTACCTAACCTACACTAGCCCAATAACCTCCATATGCTTGTCCAATGCCCGCCTAAATGACCATAAAGAGGGAGAGTCCACCACTGCTACTGGCAGGGCATTCCATGAACTCAACCCGCTGAGTAAAGAATCTACCCCTAACATCTGTCCTATACCTACTACCCCTTAATTTAAAGCTGTGTCCCCTGGTAACAGCTGACTTCATTAGTGGAAAAAGGTTCTCACTGTCAACCCTATCTAAACCCCCAATCATCTTGTACACCTGTATCAAATCTCCCCTAAACCTTCTTTTCTCCAATGAGAACAGCCCCAAGTGCCTCAGCCTTTCCTCATACGATCTTCCTACCATGCCAGGCAACATCCTGGTAAACCTCCTCTGCACTCGTTCCAATGCCTCCACATCCTTCCTATAATATGGCGACCAAAACTGCACACAATACTCCAGATGAGGCCGCACCAGAGTCTTATACGACTACAACATGACCTCAGGACTCCGGAACTCAATTCCTCTACCAATAAAGCCCAGTACACCATATGCCTTCTTCACAGCACTATTTACCTGGGTGGCAACTTTCAAAGATCTGTGTACATGGACACCAAGATCCCTCTGCTCATCCACACTACCAAGTAGTCTACCATTAGCCCAGTAATCCATCTTCTTGTTACTCCTACCAAAGTGAATGACTTCACACTTAGCTACATTGAATTCCATTTGCCACCTTACTGCCCAGCTCTGCAACTTATCTATATCCCACTGTAACCTGCCACATCCTTCTTCGCTGTCCACAACTCCACCGACTTTCGTGTCATCCGCAAACTTGCTCACCCAGCCTTCAAGCCCCTCCTCCAGGTCATTTATAAAAATGACAAACAGCAATGGTCCCAAAACAGATCCTTGTGGAACACCGCTAGTAACTGCGCTCCAAGATGAGCCTATACCATCAACTACTACCCTCTGTCTCCTTCCAGCCAGCCAATTCCTAATCCAAACCTCTAATGCACCCTCAATGCCATACCTCCGTAGTTTTTGCATTAGCCTGCCATGGGGTACCTTATCGAACGCCTTGCTAAAATCCATATACACCACATCTACTGCTTTACCCTCGTCCACTTCCTTGGTCACCTTCTCAAAGAATTCAATAAGGTTTGTGAGGCGCGACCTGCCCTTCACAAAACAATGCTGACTATCCTTGATCACATTATTCCTATCCAGATGTTCATAAATCCTATCCCTTACAATTCTCTCTAAGACTTTGCCCACAACAGAAGTGAGACTCACTGGCCTATAGTTACTCGGGCTATCCCTGCTCCCCTTCTTGAACAAGGGGACCACATTCGCTATCCTCCAGTCTTCTGGCACTATTCCCGTAGACAACGACGACATAAAAATCAAGGCCAATGGCTCCGCTATCTCCTCCCTAGCTTCCCAGAGGATCCTAGGATAAATGCCATCAGGCCCAGGGGACTTATCTATTTTCATCCTTTCCAGAATTATATCCTTTTTGAGAAAAATAGTGTGTCTGCAAACGCAAATTCACCCCATAGACTTATGTGCGTGTGTGCGCGCGCATGAGGGAGAGAGTGAGGCCTTGCAGGGGTCCAGCAAGTTCAGCTAATTGTCTGCAAAGCCTCTGCAATAGTTGCATTGCCCTAATACTTGTCTAATTCCTTTGACAGTATTTTTACCTTTCTAGTCGAATGCTACAGTTGCCTTGTGTTATTTTCTGTTGCCATTGAAGACTAATCTCCAGTTAGTTGCCATCTGTTTAAATCCTTGTGGTTCTGACAAAGGTAGGCAGAGACAAGTTCTCACATTTCTTATTGGGACAGTTCTGGGTGAAGTGCCCATCTTTACTGTACACAAAACACCCTTTTTTTGGCGACCCACCGGCTCCCTGTCAGAACGTTTTCCCTGGAACAACTGCTGCTAACTTCCTAACATTCCTTTTGTTAATTTCTGCTCATTGCCCGGTTGAATTTGTGTTTGCTTTTCATCCTCCAGTTCTCTGTCCACAGATTACTTCACCAGGTAGCAACAAAATAACATCATACATGGACTCAAAATTTCTAAAGCAAGTATGTGTTCATTAGTATTAACCTACTATGGATTTAAAACAGGGGGTAGAGTATAAACTCTTGCCCATAATTGCATCATCCATCACTGCTGCACCTGCAAGAAAATAAATACTATGCTTTGAGAAAAAAAACCCACCTCCATTACTAAATTTGCCTTGATTGGATTTTAGAACATACCATTAGAATTTTGTTCAAAGAGAGAATTGTGTTGCCAAAATTCTAAATTTTGTTTACTTTTGCATTCGCCCACACCGAAGGATCTTTACAATGAGCAAATCTTATCATCCAGTGTTAAAGATTCGCTTGTGTTAAAACAGTATTCCAGGCCAAATTGCAACCGTAGTAATTTCTGCAATTAAAGTTTTCCCCAAATCCAAGCACAGAATGAAGCCAATTCTAAAAGGTGAACCATTACCAAGCTTTACAAACCAACTTCTTAAAACAACATTTCATTGCTAGGTCTCACCAAAGTACCATGCCTCAGGGCATCCTTGCCTGCAGCGTTTGTGATAGACAATGTTGGTCAAGACACAGAAGGGTGGCCTCAAACGGGACCTTAGATTCATGTCACACTGCAGGTGACTCCACAACATTATACACTCTCTCTCTCTGTCACACACACAGATCTTCTCCCATACACACATTCTCTCTCATACACACATATACACCCCACACTCACACTCTCTCACAGACTTATACTCCATCATACTCACGTACACACTCTACTGAGCATGCACACACAGACACTGTCACGTGCACACACACTCTCCCTCATGCGCGCGCACACACGCACATAAGTCTATGGGGTGAATTTGCGTTTGCAGAAGTGTATTTGCAGACACTATTTTTCTCAAAAAGGATACAATCTACAGGCAATCAATGCAGGCAGTCAATCCATGTAACATTTTATAAATTCCTACTTTGGAAATAGATCCAGTCTGACTCAAGGTTGGGTTACAGACAGACTCTAACCGTACACGTTTATATAAAGTTCAGACAATGCATTAAAAGTTTAAGTTAAGTTATCCTAAGCATGTGACTTGAAAGAAATTCTGGATTTTACATATTAATGAACCGAAACCTGCAACCCATTCGAAGAGATGAAAGACTTAACAGCAATCTAGGTTTGTTCAACATTTCATTTCAGTTGCATGACACTGCAAACTTTTGCTATACATTCTGTGTCTTATGATCCTGCTTCATAGCTACATGATGAAGGAGCAGCAGCCCCAAAAGCCAGTACTTCCAAATAAAGCTATTGCACTTTAACCTGGTGTTGTGTGATTTTTAACTTTTGCCAAAAGGAATGGATGCAGCAGTAGTGGGCACATGGAGAGAAAAATTGATAAGTACTGTCTAGACCCAAAGTTGGCAGGTCACAGGGCCAGATCAGCTGATCCCAGGATACTGTGGAAAATAAGGTTAGAAACCATGGAGGTTTTGCACTTAGTTCTAGAAGTCATAAAAACTTCTAACAGCATCCTCTTACTCAAAGCATTTTCCTGGTTAAGCCCAGCAATTGCAGGATATCTGGTTTGACTTTGGGAAAGCTCTATTAAATTTGTATCAAATTTAATTAACACTCGGACAAATGTGGACTAATTAAGGAATGCCAGCAGGGGCTTACTAAGTGAAAATCTATTTAAACCTAATTTGCTTGAATTTTGATTCAATAATACAATTGACATGATGTATCTGGAATTTGAAAAGGCCACCTAATAGGTAAGTCAGTAAATGTATAACCTATTCAGTAAAAGTAACAGATCTGGATGTGGGTTTGCTCGCTGAACTGGAACGTTCATTTTCAGACATTTCATCAGCATACTAGGTAACATCTTCAATGAGCCTCTGGACGAAGCACTGCTGATGTTTCCTGAATTCTATTTAGGTGTTTGGGTTGGTGGTGTCATTTCCTATGGTGATGTCATTTCCTTTTCTTTTTCCTCAGGGGTGGTAAATGGGGTCCAAGTCAATGTGTTTGTTGATAGCGTTCCAACCGGAACTCTATGCTTGTAGGAATTCTCATGCGTGTCTGTTTGGCTTGTCCTAGGATGGATGTGTTGTCTCAGTCGAAGTGGTGTCCTTCCTTATCTGTATGTAGGGATACCAGTGAAAGAAGGTCATGTCGTTTTGTGGCTAGTTGATGTTCATGTGTCATGGTGGCTAGTTTTCTGCCTGTTTGTCCAATGTAGTGTTTATTACAGTTCTTGCACGGTATTTTGTAAATGGCATTAGTTTTGCTTGTTTTCTGTATAGGGCCTTTCAAGTTCATTAGCTGCTGTTTCAGTGTGTTGGCACCATGATGCCAAGAGATCTGAGTGGTCTGGCAGTCATTTCAGAGATGTCTTTGATGTAGGGGAGAATGGCTAGGATTTCTGGACACGTTTTACTGCTTGTGATGGCTGAAAATGAACCTTCCAGCTCAGCGAGTAAACCTACATCCAGAACCTCAACCTGAGCTACATATCTTCTCAAAACTCACTAAGATAGTGTCAGAATTGATATAAAGTTTGTTGAGTGACTGAAAACAGAAAGTAGTTGTGAAATAACTTCCTGCAGTGTCAAAAATAGTATGTAGTGCAGTTCTCCCTATTCAAGGATAGGAACACTGATTTTCTTATCAATATTGAATTGGTGTGCAAGATCTAGTTTCATAATGTGCTAATTGCATAAAACCCAAGTCCCACAAACCAAGAATACTGATCTACTAAATGAAAACAGAGACAGGATGTTGAAATGGTGGACAACTGGCAGTTGAAATTTAATGTAGAGAAGTATGAAATGATACAGGTTTTTACCAAAATGTAGGAAAGACAGTTGAAAATTAAGGATACAATGTTAAAACAGACACAGGAGCAGAGAGACCTGGGGTTATAGACATACAATTTGTTGCAAGTAGCTGGGCAGATTGAGAAAACATAGGATCCTGGGATTTATAAATGAAGCACAAGAGCTACGGAGTTATGGTGAATCTTCATAAAATACTAGTTTGGCCTTAACTTAAATAATGCACCCAATACTGTGCACCACATTCTCAGAAGACCGTGTCAGCATTACAGAGGGTGTGGAAAAGGTACGAGAAATGTTCCACAGATCAGGAACCTCAGTTACTTGAATAGATTGGAATAGAACTGGAAGTGACATCACCATAGGAAATGACACCACCAACCCAAAGAAACCCAAACACCTAAATAGAATTCAGGAAACATCAGCAGTGCTTCGTCCAGAGGCTCATTGAAGATGTTACTTAGTATGCTGATGAAATGTCTGAAAATGAACCTTTCAGTTCAGCGAGCAAAGGAAACTAAGGTTGTTTCCTTTGGAGGAGAAGGTTAAGAGGAACATTCAAAATTATGAGGATTCTGGACACACAGAATTGGCAGAAAGAATGAGATTCTGAGGACATTGCCATTCACCTTATGTCAAGAGAACCAAAAGCAACAGGAGTAAAATCTTTGCTACGATTGAATTTTTAAAAAATAATTTATTTGAATTTACTTCCTGGAAACACACGTGAATTTCCCAAAGGCTAAAAACACTTTCCAGTGACTTGGGATGACAGTCAAAAATGGTTGTATATTTCTATCATCACACCTTCAACATCCCAAAACCCACTGTATCCTTTCAAAATCACATAGGAACAACTGCCTATCAAAAGAAGCAGAGCCATCTTCGAACCCAATAGCAAAGGCCCAAACATCTAGCTACTTAAAGAGTGGAGAAAAGAAAAAAAAACAGTTGGCATAAATCATATGGACAATGGAACCTGAGCTGGGGGATGAATTTTTCAATTATCATCTCATGAAGTTACAACTGGAGTATACTGGCATGACCCCATTTGGGTCACTGAAAAAAAATCAAAGAGAAGGATTGTGGCAAAGCAAACTTTTGTCTGTGCAAGAACCTGCTTTCTTTGCAGAACAAGACTGGGGTGAGGTTCTTTCCTTCTCTCAATATCCAACTTCAAAGTTTTTGAACCCTGCTTGCTGATTTTGACTAATCAAGTGCCTCAAACAGAGATGTTCTAAAGAAGCAACCGAGCACTGTATCTCTAGGGGAACATTAATATCATTCATCCATAACTTTAAACCATCTTGACCCTGAATGCAGCCTGAAATCTGCAAAGCCACCAACATTTGAGTGTTGGGAACGCCAAAGGGGGCAGCTGAAAGTGGGAGTTAAGTGATGACATCCAAAATTGGCATTCCTTTTCTGTACATCATTTAAAAGGCATCAGCAGGAATGGAGCCACTAGTCCCCAGAATATAGTGACAACTGCTTTGGAGACATCAAGTGAATTGCAAGGTAAGGGATACAGGTCTGCTGCACATATAATGGACCTTTACAGGAAGAAGTGCAACATTTCACATAGATCTTTTTCTGCCAGACCCAAATAATCCTTGGCATATGGGAAAAGATAAATTCTGGAAAATATGAACTATTTAGTTTGCCAGTATATCAGAACGCTTGAGAAACTGATCAGTCCCAGAAAAACTGTGACACCTGATCATCCTATTCATCGTTTATCTTGAAAACTTGATTAAAATAACAAAATTATGTATCTTAATCAATAGGAGTTTACACCCATAATTAGATCTCTACTGCCACACCAGATACCAAATAGAAAAGTTTTGAAAGCATTAGTTTTGTAGCAGAGCTGTTGGAGATTTTTGACACTGCAAAATTGTACAGTTTTGTTTTGTTCAGTAGAAGAAGCATGTGTATGATAATTAACTGAGTTAATCAGTTCTATATAATTAAGCATCATCTTGATCAATACCTTTGAAATGCTATTAAACAGAATTCTCAATTTCTTGACATCAAAGGCTGATTATCTTTTACTTCCTGAAAAGAAATGTTGGCCTTTCATTTTCTGTTATAACCTTTTGAACAATGCCATTTCAATCATGGCTGAAAAAAAGGCCTCTTGACAAGGCCAAGTATTATTGTAGCAGAACAAAAGACAACATGGCATACATATTCGATATTGGTGTAATTAGCAGTTCACAACAGCTCCTGAGTAACAATTTTTGAACACTGCAGGACTAATTCCACAATCAAAGCAGTGCAAAGGAAACTAAATTAATAGACAATGTCTAAAAACAATTACATAATGAAATTCTGTCAATGAATATTAAATAAAGGATAAGCAAAAGAAAACAATTGCATTTGCTTACAGCTTTCTGAAGTAAATCTGTATAGATTACAAAAAGAACATTATATATTTATTTATTCAAATATGGCTTTTAATTTTGCTGGGAACTAAGTAATTTTCACAGATAGAACATTTTCTCTTTCTCCTACTTATTTCCCATCTTTTCAGGCTTTGAGAATTAGAAGTAGCACACAATGACATTTTGAGCTGAGTGACTTCTTATTTACAAATTAAACACCGCTGCTTTATTAATCATTCCTTAGATTTATGTTAATTTGACCTATAGTTTGCAGGGGCATGCAGGTTAGGTGGATTAGCCAAGGCAATTGTGATGTTATGTGGATGGGGTAGGGGGAGGGGTCTGGGTGGGATGCTCTTCGAAGGGTTGGTTTAGACTCAATGTGCCGAATGCCCTTTCCACATTGTAGGGATTCTATGATTTTATATCTTATTAGTACTACCTGAAAAAAAAAGTCCTTTCAACAGAAACATGATGCAGATGCTGGAAATCTGACATAAAATCTGACAAGCTGCAAATTCTCCGGAGGTACAATGGATTCTGTGAAGAAACAGTTAAGTGGGCTAGATTATAGATTTCATAAAATCAATCCAATAAACAGGGACATTTTGACAAAGTCTTTTCCTTGGGGTGGGGGAGACAAGAACTAAAGGGCATAGCTTTACGGTGAGTGATAGGGATAGTGGTGGGAGGTCCCCGTCAATGAAGTGAGATGTCAACCTCCCCTTCCTGGTCATCTCCTTGCAACATCACAGACTTATGAAGGTCATTCCTAGCTTGCAGCGTATGAACTGGTGCTTAGCTGAGGTTTAAACATGGCACCTATGGTGTTTATACAAAATGGTCCCAACAGTGACAGCACCTCTGCTTCAACAAGCGCACAATTAAAACAAAAGGCTGCTGTGGAGGCCATCTACATTATTAATGAGGTGGACAATGGGAACTTGTGTGAAAAAGTCACTATGGGAACTGCCCACAAAACTCTGAAACTGAAATTAAGCCAAACTGTGGAAAAGAGTCAGCCCACTGTGTTGAACAGACTATCTTGGAATCAGTTACACATCAGTGCTTTTGCGATGACAAAATAACTTCTGGAGATATCTTTTTTGCACTTTGCTCTTCCTGGAAACATTCAGCCTTTTCCATTTATGCAACAGAGAACAATTATGCTTGCAGCATTAAACAAGACATGATTTTTTTGTTTCCTCATAATGGAGATACAAGATACAAAGAACAAGCCTGTTGACCCACCATGCCAGTGTACAGTGCCATTCTAAACTAATCCTATCTGTCTGCACATGGTCAGTATCTCTCTATTCCCTGCTTGTTCATGTGTCTGCCTAAATGCCTCTTAAGTGCTGCCATTGTATCTGCTTCCATCACCTCCCCTAGCAGCACATTCCAGGCAACTACCACCATCTGTGAGAAAAAAATTGCCTCGTACATCTTCTTTGAGTTTTTTCATTCTCATGTTAAAGCCTATGCCCCCTACTATTTGACACTTCCACACTGAGAGAAAAAAAGGACTCCCACTATCCACCCTATCCATACTTCTCATATTGTTAGATACTTGATACTTGGTTGCCCCTCAGCCTCCAACGGTCTAACAAAAAAGATCGGAGTTTGTCCAACCTCTCCTTTTAGCTAATACACTAATACAGGCAAAAACTGGCAAACTTCTTTTACATATTTTCCAAAGCCTCCACATCCTTGCTGAAGGATGTTGACCAGAACTGTACACAATAAGCATTCCATTGGCATCAGACTACAGCATCAATGTCATGTTAGATTAAGGTGATTTACAAACTGTGGAAAAGAGTCATCCCAGAATTTAAATAATTCCATTTATTCTTGTTTAAAATAAAACTACAAATAATAAATGAAAATACAATGCTTGAAACAACTTGATGGATATCATCATTTTCATTTTTGAAAATCTTCAAATCACTTAAAGTCAGAGAGTCATACAGCAAGGTTACAGATCCTTTGGCCCAGTTAGTCCATGCCAACCAGGTTCTCAAACTAAACTAGTCCCACTTGTCTGCATTTGGTCCATATCCCTCTAAACCTTTCCTATTCATTATCCAAATGTACTTAAAATATTGTAACCATAGCTGCAATTCCTCTTAACCACTTCCTCTGTCTGTTCATTCAACACATGAACTGCACTCTGTGCAAAACAAATTGCCCTTTAGATCCTTTTTAAAACATCTTTCTCTCATGTTAAAAAACACCATATAATTGTGAACTCCCCCACTCTCAGGAAAAGACCCTTACTATTCACAATGTCCATGCCCCTAATGATTTTATAAGCCTCTGTAAGGACATCCTTCAACTCTTATGCTCCAGTGAAAAATTCCTAGTCTATCCAGCTTACTTTGAGAACTCAAACCTTCCATTTCCAACAACATTCTGGTAAATCTTTTCTGAACCTTCTCCAATTTAAAAATATCCTGCAAGACAAACAGAACTGCACCAACATCCTATACAACCTCAACATGACGTCCCAACTCCTGTACTCAAAGGTCTGAGCCATAAAGGCAAACATGCTAAGCACCTTCATAACTACCCTACCTGTGACACAAAATTCAAAGAATTATATACCTGAATCCCTCGGTCTCTTTTAATAGTATAAGTCCTGCCCTTGTTTGTTTTACCAAAACGCAATACCTTGCAGTCATCCAAATTAAACTTTATTTACCTCAAGTGATCAAGATCTTTGTTATCTTACATCACTTTCTTCACTATACACTATATTACCAATTCTGGTGATATCTGCAAACTTACTAACCGAGCCTCCTATATTCTCATGCAAATCATTTACATAAAATGACACACAAAAGTCATTTCCTGTGGAACCCACTGGTCACAGACCTCCAGTCTGAAAAGCAACCCACACCATCACACTCTGTCTCCTACCGTCAAACCAATTTTATATCCAATTATGAGTATTCATCACATGTATGTTTGCTATATAATGGTGGAAAGGATAGCAAAATGGCCATTTTCAATAAAATAATTCTCACATCTCTCCTTCCTCAGAACATACTCTTTAGCTGTACATATAAATACTTACCCTGCAAGATTATCTACAGTGTAAAACCACTTCTGTTACTCAGTTTCTATGGTAGCCAGATAGACTAAAAGTCACATTATCTAGTACATTATCAACTAAAATGCTCTATGAACTGGGATCTCAAATTTTCCTGATTTAAAAGTGATAACCAGATGATGTTTCGGTCATAACTGCACAGTTTGATATTAACATCGCCAACAATTTTGTTACCAGAGGGAATGCATTTGAATGCACAATAGTGTACACGTACTGCGCTTTTGTTAATAAATGCCTCGAACTTAACCTATAAATGGATTCTCAGATAAGGACAAAGAGGGAGAATACTTTTCCACTTTATTGGACTGAAATGAACACAAATGATGTTGTCTGAAATAAAGGCAAAGAAAAAGGTCATGATAGTTCCAGAGGATCATAGGGCTGCTATCTGTCAAAGAGAAGCAACTGTGTGATTTAACCAGTGGGCCGCAATGTCACAGGCAAGGGGAAAGACTGAGAAGGAGATCCTTCATTGTAACTTCAGCCAGTGCAGGAATTGATCCCTAACTGTTGGTGACACACTGCGAAAACAAAACCCAACCTTCCAGCCAACTGAACTAACTGATCAGACAATCCATTGTGGTAGGAGGAAATTGCTGACCACCCAATTCATAAGCTGCAGTCCAGCTTCCACAGGATAATACATCCCAAATGTCAATGTTAACTTCCTACAACCCAGCATACAGCAGTCACCTGAGTTATTTAACAAATACAATGTATAGGCCAAGAGGATATCCTCTTTTACAACACACTTACATATCTTGCCCAAAAAAATAATTTATCCTTAATCTCTGATTTCAGTCAGCTAAGCAGTCCATTAGTAATGCTAATCTTACCTTTGATATCATGTGCTGTTATCTTGTGTTTGATATTGCACCTTTTCAAATGCCTTTTTAAAAATCCTTACACACCACATCTGCATCCCCTTTATCCACCTTGCTTGTTACATCTTTGTCAAACTATAATAAATTAGATTTTAAAAATTTAACAAACACCATTTCCATTTCATAAAAGCAATGTTGATTCTGCTGGATCACATTATGGTCAGACAACTATTTAAAAAACTTTTCATTATGGATAAATTCTTATGATAAATCAAAGGTCAAAGTTTAGTTAATACATTATATTGCAAGACCATTACTTTTAGGAAGGGTTAAAAGTAGTTTAGGTCACTTACTTGTTAGTTGGGTTTCAGAGAACCTCACCAAACAATTTACCCCTCCTGTAGCTTCAAGCAATCCTTTTCACAGAAGAGGTAAAACTCGACATCTACATCAACATGTTTTGTTGTGTATTTGACAGCTTAGCAAAATGTTCATACCTAAAGAGCAAACATGTAACCATAGATTAAGAACTCAAATAATCAAATAACCACATAAGCACAGGAGGCTTGGCAACAGTTTCAATTGGCAGCTATAAATTGATGAAGGGTCCTGCCCAAAATATCCCCTGTCCTGCTCCTCAGATGTTGCCTGAACTGCTGTGCTTTTTCTCGTGCCACACTATCTACTGACTCTCCAGTATCCGCAGTCCTCACTATCTCAAGCTACAAACAAAATAAATGTAAACTCCAGAGAGTGATTTCAATGTTAGATCAGATACAGAAGGAAAAGTACAGAGAGGGGTAAGAAAAAAAAAGACAGAAAGGTGTGAATTTTTTTCCTTAAAAACCCTTCATAATTAAAACCTAAAGGAATAAGACTTCACACTTATAATAGCTTTTTTGAGCCAGACCAACTGAATAGCATTAATAATTTTCACAATTAAGAGTTCTTAGGCATAAAGATAAAAAGATTTGACTTTTTCAGAACTTTAGCTCACACCCACCACACAAATACAGCACCTTCATTGCATAGTACACAACATGTTTCAATGGCGAGCTGGAGAGCAAAATACTGTTTTTGTAAAGTTAACAGGTGAGCAGTGTAGCTTGGACAGTAATTCTTGGAATTTTGCATTTAATTAGGTACCAGGACCTCACCTGAAGGTAATCTTTATACATAAATTGCAATGATGTTATCATCATGCATGATCATCTTTGATGCCAAAGTCTAAAAAGAACCTATGTCATAAAGGACACTGCAGCACAGGAACTGTCCCTTTGTCCTATCAAACCTGTGCCAACACATGACACCTTTCTAAATAAAAAATCTTTTGTCTCTATGTGATCTGTATCCCTCGACTCCCTGCCATACATCATGTATCATTCATGTATCTGTCAAGGTGCCTCCTAACTGCCATTGTATCTGTTTTACCACTTCCTCTGACATCTAGGCACTTACCACCCTCTGTAAAAACAAACTTGGCTCTCACATCTCCTTTAACCTTAACCCATGTCCCCTAGTAAACTGACATTTCTACCCAGAGAAAAGTCTCCGACGAGCCATCGAACAATTTTTTAGTTCATTTTCAGAATGTGTTTCACCACATGTGGTTTTCTTACCATCTGCCACCCAGACAGAAGGCAATATTCCCCAGCACTTAGCCAGCCTGGTCATTGGTGCCACTATGAACTATTCTCAGCTACAGATTTTGAAGTCCATTATCCAGATTACATTTCCTTTCAAATAGTTTTCAACCCAGAGAAGGAATAGAAACATTGAAACATAGAAGATAGGAACAGGAGGCCCTTTGAGCCTGCTCTGCCATTCATCACTATCATGACTGATCATCCAATTCAATAGCCTAATCCTGCTTTCTCCCCATAACCTTTGATCCCAGTAGCCCCAAGTGCAATATCTAGCCACCTCTTGAATACATTCAATGTTTCAGCATCAACCACTTCCTGTGGTAATGATTTCTTCACTCTTTGGGTGAAGAAATGTCTCCTCATCTCTATCCCAAACAGTCTACCCCAAATTCTCAATCTGTGACCCCTGGTTCTGGACACACCCACCATCAGGGAACATCCTCCCTGCATCTACCTTGTCTAGTCCTGCTGGAATGTAAAAGTCTGAATGAGAGTGCCCAATCCCCCCTCCCCCCAATTTGCCTGAACTCCAGTGAAAACAATCCTAACCTAGTCATACATCATACACCAGTCCCACCATCCCTGGAATCAGCCTCGTAGACCTTCGCTGCACACTCTCAAGAGTAAGAGCATCTTTCCTCAGAAAAGGAGACCAAAACAGCACACAATATTCTAGGTGTAGTCTCACAAACATCCTGGATAAATGCAACAACACATCCCTGTTCATGTACTCGAAATCTCTCGCAATGAAGGCCAACATACCATTTGCCTTCTTTACCACCTGCATGTTTATCTTAAGCAACTGGCGCACAAGGACACTCAGGTCTTGCTGCATACTCCCCTCTCCAAAGTTACAGCCATTCAAATAGTAATCTGCCTTTTTGTTTTTGCTTCTAAAGTGAATAACCCCACATTTATCCAAATGCTACTGCATCCACCACTGATTTGCCACCTCATGCAACCTGACCAGATCATGCTAAAGGATTTCAGCATTCTCGTCACAGTCCACTCTCCCACCCAAATTGGTATCATCTGCAAACTTTGAGATGCTACATTTTGTTCCCTCATTCAAATCATTAATACATATTGCATATAGCTGGGGTCCCAGCACCAATCCCTGTGGCACCCCATTGGTTCCTGCCAATTAGAAAAGGAACCATTAATGATTGATTAGCTAAGGTAGGACAGTAGTGGTAATCAGTAGATGGCTTTCTTGCAAATATTTGAATCCCAGCATCTAGTGCCCTTCAGTTTTTAACACACCAAGTTTTAAGTTTCATAATAAGCAAGTCCTTGTTTTAAATTATCTCACTTAATATCATTTTGACAATATTGTTTTAGTATTAGAAGACTGTTTCTTCAGGCTCCCCACTTCCCTCAACCTGCCTTACCTTCCACTTCAGGTCTGCCTCATGGAGTTACTGTTTCCTGCTCTTGCTGTCTCCCCCCTTGTTTTGGTTTTGCCTTGCCCTCTGTTCTTAACAATAACTTAGTTTGCTCCCTTTGTTCTTGAAGCTTTTGCTGGCTGGCCATTCCGAACATGTACTGAAGACTCCATCTAGTGGCAAATGTTGGTCAGTGCAGGATGTCGACAGCTGCTTGGATAGACTAGCTTCAGCTTGGTCAATCAAAATTACAGGGAGAAAGTGAGGACTGCAGATGCTGGAGATCATGGTCAAAGAGTGTGGTGCTGGAAAAGCACAGACAGTCAGGCAGCACCTGAGGAGCTGGAGAATCGACATTTCGAGCATAAGCCCTTCATCAGAAATGATTATTCTTGATGGAGGGCTTATGCTTGAAACATCGATTCTCCTGTTTCTCGGATACAGCCAGACCAGCTGTGCTTTTCTAGCATCACACTCTTTGACAATCAAAATTACAGGTAAGAATACTTTCTCAACTTTAAAACAAAAACTGGATGGTACAGTAGGTATATTTTATTGTATTTACAGTTCATTCCAGAACATAACAAAACTCTGTGGAGGTTTGGTAAGGTTTTTTTTATCTCTTCTGGCAATTTAGAGCAGAGGGGATGGAAGCTAGGGCAGCTGCATGTTCCTCTTGCAGAATGTAGGAGGTAAGGATCACCATTAATGTCCCTGCTGACTTCACCTGCGAGAAGTGCACCCAACTTTCACTCCTCACAACCACGTTGGGGATCTGAAGCTGCAGCTGGATGAACTTTGGATCATTCAGCAAGCTGAGGGGGTGATAGAGAAGGGTTATAGAGTGGGAGTCATACTTAAGTTACAGGATAAAGGTATCTGGGTGCCTGTCAGGAGAGAGAGAAAGGGAATAGGCAGTGCAGGCATCCTGTTTGGCCATTCCACTCAATAATGAGTATACCACGTTGGACATTGTTGGGGGGTCAACCTACCAGGGGAAAGCCACAGCGATCAGGTCTCTGGAAATGACCCTGGTTCTGTGGTTCAGAAGGAAGAGGGAGAATAGAAGAGTGATAGAGATAGGAGATTCAATGATTAGAGGAACAAACAGGAGATTCTGTGGTCACAACGAGAGACTCGGATGGGAAGTTGCCTCCTCGGTGCCAGGGTCAGGGATGTCTCAGATTGAGTCTACAGGATTCTTAAGCTGGAGGGTAAGCAACCAGACGCCATGGTACACGTCAGGACTAATGACATAGCGAAGAAAAGGGATGAGGACTTGAAAAGTGAATATAGGGAGTTGGATTGGAAGCTAAAAGGCAGGACAAGCAAGGCAGTAATCCCAAGATTACTTCCAGTGCTACAGGATAATGAGGCTTGGAATAGACAGTGAATACAGCTGAACATGTGGCTACGGTGTATGAGGGATGACTTCAGATACTTGGGATCATTGAGATACCATTGGGAAATTGTGGGAACTGGACAAGGAGAACAGGTTGCACCTGAACTGAAGGGGTACCAATATCCTAGGCAGAAGGTTTGCTAGAGCTCTTCAGGGGGGTTTAAACTAGTTTGGCAAGGGGGTGGGAACCAGAGCTATGGTTCAGAGAATGGGGTAGCTGGTGAACAGGCAGATACAGCATGCAGAGAGTCTGTAAGGAAGGATAGACAGTTAATAGGGCAAGGTTGAAGTCATTTGATGGGTTGAAGAGTGTCTATTTTAACACAAGAAGTGTCAGGCATAGGGGAGATTAACTTAGAGCAGGGATCAGTACTTGAAACTACAATATTGTGGCCATTACAGAGATTTGGATATCACAGGGGTAGGATTGGTTGATTGGGAGGTTTCTTTTGACCACCTAGTAGCAACAGAGACATGGAAGAGCAGATTGGGAGGCAGACTTTGGAAAGGTGCAGAATTAACAGGGGTCATGGATGACTTCAACTTCCCTATTATTGAGTGGACCCTCCTTAGTGCAAATAGTTTGGATGAAGCAGAATTTGTCAGGTGTGTCCAGGAAAGATTCTTGACTCAATATGTAGATAGGCCAACAGGAGGGGTGGCCAGATTGCAATTGGTGCTTGGCAATGAACCAGGTCAGGTGCCAGATATTTTGGTGGGACAGCATTTCTGTGATAGTAATGACAACTCCTTGACCTTTACTATAGTCATGGAGAGAGAGACAGGATCAGACAGTATGAGTAAGTATTTAATTGGGGAAAGGGGAATTTGAATGCTATTAGACAGGAACTGCGGAACCTAAATTGGGAACAGATATTCTGAGGGAATATCTGTTTAGGGAGCACTTGCTGTGAGTGCTGGATAGGTTTGTTCAACTGAGGCAAGAAAGGGATGGGGGGTTGAGGGAACTTTGGATGAAGAGAGATGTGGAATATCTAGTCAAGAGGAATAAAGAAACTTACTTAAGGTTGAGGAAACAAGGATCAGACAAGGTTCTAGAGGATTATAAGGAAGCCAGGAAGGAACTGAAGAATGGACTTCGGAGAGTTAGAAGGAGGCATGAAAAAGACTTGGTATGTAGGATTAAGGAAAACCCCAAGGTGTTCTACACTGATTCGAGGAAGAAGAGGAAGGCCAGAGTGAGTTTTAGGGCCAATCAGGAATAGTAGAGGAACTTGTGTCTGCAGTCGGAGGAGGTAGGGGAGGTCCTTAATGAACACTTTGCTTCAGTATTCAGTACTGAGAGTGAACTTGACATTTGTGAGGACAGTGTGGACACAAGGAGGATGTGCTAGAAATTTGAAAAACATGAGGATAGTTAAGTCCCCTGGGCCAGATGGGATATACCCAAGCTTAGTACGGGAAGCAAGAGAAGAGATTGCTGCACTTTTTGTGGTGATATTTGTGTCCTCACTGTCCACTGGAGTAGTACCAGATGATTGGAGGGTGGCAAATGTTATTCCCTGTTCAAGAAAGGGAATTGAGATAACCATGGGAATTACAGACCAGTCTTACAGCAGTGATGGGCAAATTATTGGAGAGAATTCTGAAAGACAGGGTTTATGATTACTTGGAAAACAATAGTTTGATTAGAGATAGTCAGCGTGGCTTAGTGAGGAGCAGGTCATGCCTCACAAGACTTATTGAATTCTCTGAGGATGTGACAAAATACATTGAAGGTCGAGCAGTGGATGTGGTGCATATGGACTTTAGCAAGATGCTTGATAAGGTTCCCTGTGATAGTCTCATTCAGAAAATAAGGTGGTATGGGACACAAGTAAATCTGGCTGTCTGGATGCAGAATTGGCTGGCCATAGTAAATGCTGAAAATGTGTTGCTGGAAAAGCGCAGCAGGTCAGGCAGCATCCAAGGAGCAGGAGAATCGATGTTTCGGGCATGAGCCCTTCTTCAGGAATGAGGAAAGTGTGCCAAGCAGGCTAAGATAAAAGGTAGGGAGGAGGGACTTGGGGGAGGGACGTTGGAAATGCAATAGGTGGAAGGAGGTTAAGGTGAGGGTGATAGGCCGGAGTGGGGGTGGGGGCAGAGAGGTCAGGAAGAAGATTGCAGGTTAGGAAGGTGGTGCTGAGACAAGGTGGGGGTGGGGAAATGAGGAAACTGGAGAAATCTGAGTTCATCATTTGTGGTTGGAGGGTTCCTAGGCAGAAGATGAGGTGCTCTTCCTCCAGCCGTCATGTTGCTATGGACTCAGATATAGGAACCCTCCAACCACAAGGGATGAACTCAGATATAGCAACACGACGAATGGAGGAAGAGCACCTCATCTTCCGCCTAGGAACTCTCCAACCACAAGGGATGAACTCAGATTTCTCCAGTTTCCTCATTTCCCCTCCCCCCACCTTGTCTCAGTCCCAACCCTCGAACTCAGCACCACCTTCCTAACCTGCAATCTTCTTCCTGACCTCTCCGCCCCCACCCCCACTCAGGCCTATCACCTTCACCTTTAACCTCCTTCCACCTATCGCATTTCTAACGCCCCTCCCCCAAGTCCCTCCTCCCTACCTTTTATCTTAGCTGCTGGACACACTTTCCTCATTCCTGAAGAAGGGCTTATGCCCGAAACGTCGATTCTCCTGCTCCTTGGATGCTACCTGACCTGCTGCTCTTTTCCAGCAACACATTTTCAGCTCTGATCTCCAGCATCTGCAGTCCTCACTTTCTCCTGGCCATAGTAAATGGAAAGTGTTCAGCCTGGAGCTCTGTGACAAATGGTGTTCTACAGGGATCTGTTCTAGGACCTAGGCTGTTTGTGATTTTGATAAATGGTTGGATGAGGAAATGGAAGGCTGGGTTACTAAGATTGCCAATGACATAAAAGTTGGTGGAGTTGTGGATAGTGTGGAAGGTTGATGTAGGTTGCAACAGGACATTGACAGGATGCAGAGCTGGGCTGAGAAGTGGCAGATTGAGTTTGACCTGGAAAACGTGAAGTGAGTTATTTTGTAAGGTCAAATTTGAATGCAGATTACAGGGTTAAAGACAGGAATCTTGGCATTGTGGAGGAACAGCAGGATCTTGGGGTCCATATACATAGCTGTTTTAAAGTTGCAACCCAAGTTGATAGGTTTGTGAAAAAGGCATATGGGGTTTGGGTTTCATTAACAGGGGGATTGTGTTTAACAGTGGCAAGGTTATGCTGCAGCTCTATAAAGCCTTGGTTAGACCACACTTGGAATATTGTGTTCAGTTCTGGTTACCCCGTTGTAAGAAGGATGTGGAAGCTTTAGAGAGGGTGCAGAAGAGATTTACCAGGATGCTTCCTGGACTGGAGGGCATGTCTTATGAAGAAAGGTTCAGGGACCAAAAAAGAGAAAATGCTGGAAAATCTCAGCAAGTCTGGCAGCATCTGTAAGGAGAGAAAAGAGCTGACGTTTCGAGTCAAACTCACCCTCTGTCAAAGCTTTAGGGAGCTTGGGCTTTTCTCATTGGAGTGAAGAGGTGACTTGATAAAGGTCTGCAAGATGATGAGAGGTATAGTTATAGTGGATAGCCAGAGACCTTTTCCCAGGGTGGAAATGGCTTTCATGAGGGTTCATAATTTTAAGGTGATTGGAGGAAAGTTTAAGGGAGATGTCAGAGGTAGATACTTTAAACAGAGCACGGTGGGTGCATGGAATCCACTGCTAGCCGTGGTAGTAGAGTCAAATACATTAGGGACATTTCGGCAACTATTGGATGATAGTAAAGTAAGTTAGTTTGATTTTAGAGTAGGATCAACAACATCAAGGGTTGAAGGGCCTGTACTGTACTGTGCTGTACTGTTCTATGTTCTAAAACCTCTGGCTGTGTTTCTCATCACCTTGGAATTGCTTCTTTTGCAAAACAGTTTAAAATGGTGCCCTCTGGTTCTAAATCTGTTACAAGAAGAAACAATTTCTCCCTATCCATTCTGTCAAGTTTTCTGAAATACTGTACCAGAGGAAGTTATGGAATCAGTGGCTGTCCCGGAGACAACTTCTGCAGCCACAAACCATGGTTTGTAACTGAGGAGCTTCTCCTTCCCTCTCCCAGGGAAATGTCCTCTATCCTGAGCAGCAAGTGGAGAATGGCAAAGGATGTCCCAAGGTGGACTAAAGGAGCAACTCACTGCCATCATATTGTGACTTCAAAGTCCCTCCTCTTGGAATAAGCTCAAGCAACAAATGGGCTGTGGGTGTGGCCTTGAAATACCTCGGAGGCAAGAAGGATAAAAGGGGATTAATGGAAGTTTTCAGAATCAAGTAGCGTATAGATAGAATGGACATAGTGAAAATGTTCTGGCTAATAAAGACATGGAAAATGAGAAGGCGTACATTTGAAGCAATTTACAAAATAAGTAAATGCAATGTGAGAAAATAAAACTTGTTCCCCAAATGGTGAGCAATGACGAGAAGTGTGGTGAAGTGGGGTCAATTGAGGCGTTCAAGTGAGCATTGCATGATCATTTGAATAGGAACAATATAGAAGGTTACAGAGAAAAGGTAGACAAATAGCACTAAGTCATAATGCACATTCGGAAAGCAGTTGCAGACAAGATGGATCAGTGGCCTCCTTCCTCACCATACTGCTTTTTTCCAGGCTGGAAAACATCTGAAGGAACCTAAATCTAACTTTAACATAAGTTTACATTGGAATCGATGATTCGTTTGATGTAATTTCACCTAACTTGCAATTTTTAAAAACACAATCACAACTTTAAGTAAGGGCTTGCTGCATACTTAATAAAATCAGAATTGTTACAAGTTGACTGGTCTGGCCATTGATTACATTGACAAAAAACCGAAGGAGCTGCAGATGCTTGAAATCTGAAACACAAACAGAAATTGCTGGAAAATCTCAGCAGGTCTGGCACCATCTGTGGAGAGAGATGAGAGTTAACATTGCAGGTCCAGTGACACTTCAGATTACTTTATTAACTTTGACTCAAAGTCTTACAATCTGGTTACTATGGCAGGGCTTGATCTGCATTAACTTCATAACAGCCTCCAACATTCTCCAATAATCACTGTGCTTGAGAATGGGAAGTAATTAAGGTCCGTGCAGCAATTCATTGAGAGACCTGCCTGGATCTCAGATGGGTAGGAACCAAAGGCTCTAAAATCAGTTTATAAAGAGAAGATAAGTTGAGTGCTAATATAACAACTTCTAGTGGATGTCTCCCTAACAGTGAATGTACTCATTTGAAGAATTCGAAGGGCTTCTCCAGGATTGGATAGACCCAGAAAAGCCACTCATTGAAAAGTAAAGAATATTTAGGTATAAGGAGCTTACTATCACACTCAAAGAGATGACATAACATCAGATAGTGAGCTTGATGAAGGAGGTAGAATATTTGAAGAAAATGTTCCAGAATACAGATTTCTAAAATTTAGTGGTTGGCTCTCTTACATAGAGGATGAAAGCATCCAGGCTCAACTTAACAACCAGCAAAAGGCAAAAAGGGGGTAAAACAAAGGACAATAAATCTATGAAAGCAGCAATCATCAATGACACACTGGATGCATGTTAGAAAATTGAATAGTGGAGACACAGTACAAAAATCAATATGTTGCATCAGAAGAAAATTCAACCAGATTATTTGTGGTCAGAAAACTCCCTGAATTGTAAATGAATGATTATATTTATTCCAAGTCCATGTGAGACCTTTGTGACCATTTTTAGAGTTTGGATTTCAAAAAAGTAGCATATTGACAGAGGTTACTTTTCTAAATTGTTTTCTTTAAAATAATTTCTTTAAAATAAAATCAAGGTCAGAGTCCTTGTGAAACAGTTTAATCTGACATTGCTCAGAAAGCAGTGTGAATGAAAACTTGTTTAAAATGTGGTGGCTTATGATGAATAGAAAAACATGGAAGGCCATTAACTTGCTTTGAGTTCAAAATAATCAAGGGTTAATTGAGTTTAGAAACACCCTTAGACCCCCCAAAGGTTTTAGGGAGGTTTGAAGGAGACTTGACTGGGGTTAGAAGTACTGGATTAGTGGTGCTGGAAGAGCACAGCAGTTCAGGCAGCATCCAACGAGCAGCGAAATCGACGTTTCGGGCAAAAGCCCTTCATCAGGAATAAAGGCAGTGAGCCTGAAGCGTGGAGAGATAAACTAGAGGAGGGTGGGGGTGGGGAGAGAGTAGCATAGAATACAATGGGTGAGTGGGGGAGGAGATGAAGGTGATAGGTCAAGGAGGAGAGGGTGGAGTGGATAGGTGGAAAAGAAGATAGGCAGGTCGGACAATTCCGGACAAGTCAAGGAGACAGTTACTGAGCTGGAAGTTTGAAACTAGGATGAGGTGGGGGAAGGGGAAATGAGGAAGCTGTTGAAGTCCACATTGATGCCCTGGGGTTGAAGTGTTCCAAGGTGAGGCGTTCTTCCTCCAGGCGTCTGGTGGTGAGGGAGCGGCGGTGAAGGAGGCCCAGAACCTCCATGTCCTCGGCAGAGTGGGAGGGGGAGTTGAAATGTTGGGCCACGGGGCGGTTTGGTTGATTGGTGCGGGTGTCTCGGAGATGTTCCCTAAAGCGCTCTGCTCGGAGGCGCCCAGTCTCCCCAATGTAGAGGAGACCACATCGGGAGCAACGGATACAATAAATGATATTGGTGGATGTGCAGGTGAAACTTTGATGGATGTGGAAGGCTCCTTTAGGGCCTTGGATAGAGGTGAGGGAGGAGGTGTGGGCACAGGTTTTACAGTTCCTGCGGTGGCAGGGGAAAGTGCCAGAATGGGAGGGTGGGTCGTAGGGGAATGTGGACCTGACCAGGTAGTCACGGAGGGAATGGTCTTTACGGAAGGCGGAAAGGGGTGGGGAAGGAAATATATCCCTGGTGGTGGGGTCTTTTTGGAGGTGGCGGAAATGTCGGTGGATGATTTGGTTGATGCGAAGGTTTGTAGGGTGGAAGGTGAGCACCAGGGGCATTACGGTTGGAGGGATGGGGTCTGAGGGCGGAGGTGCGGGATGTGGACGAGATGCGTTGGAGGGCATCTTTAACCATGTGGGAAGGGAAATTGCAGTCTTAAAGAAGGAGGCCATCTGGTGTGTCCTATGGTGGAACTGGTCCTCCTGGGAGCAGATACGGCGGAGGCGGAGAAATTGGGAATACGGGATGGCATTTTTGCAAGAGATAGGGTGGGAAGAGGTGTAATCCAGGTAGCTATGGGAGTCGGTGGGTTTGTAAAAAATGTCAGTGTCAAGTCGGTCATCACTAATGGAGATGGAGAGGTCCAGGAAGGGGAACGAGGTGTCAGAGATAGTCCAGGTAAATTTAAGGTCAGGGTGGAATGTGTTGGTGAAGTTGATGAATTGCTCAACCTCCTCGCGGGAGCACGAGGTGGCGCCAATGCAGTCATCAATGTAGCGGAGGAAGAGGTGGGGAGTGGTGCCGGTGTAATTACGGAAGATCAACTGTTCTACATAGCCAACAAAGAGACAGGCATAGCTGGGGCCCATACGTGTGCCCATGGCTACGCCTTTGGTCTGGAGGAAATGGGAGGATTCAAAGGAGAAATTGTTAAGGGTGAGGACCAGTTCGGCCAAACGAATGAGAGTGTCAGTGGAAGGGTACTGTTGGGGACGTCTGGAGAGGAAAAAAAAGTAAGTTTTACTCCTAAAACATAACTTTTTTTTTGTTAGAATTGGGAGCAGTTGTTTGACGGTAAACCCACATCTGATATGTGGAAGGCTTTTAAAAGGACGTTGGCTAGGCTGCAGGACGGAAATGTCCCTGTGAAAAAGAGGGCTAGAAATGGCAAGGTTAGGAAACTATGGATGATAGGTGTAATTTTGAGACTAGGTAAGAGGTAAAAGGAATCATACATAAGGTCTGGGCAACTGAAAACAGACAAAACTTTGGAACAATATTGGGAAAGTAGGGCCAATCTGAAATGTGGAATTAAGAGGGATCCTGAAAATGGGTGAGATCCTTAATGAGTATTTTGCATCAATAGTCACCGAGGAGAGGGACATGGTGGATATTGAGGTTAGGGAGAGATGTTTGATTACTCTAGGTCAAGTCAGCATAAGGAGGGAGGAAGTGTTGGGTATTCTAAAAGACATTATGTTGGACAAGTACCCAGGTCCGGCTGGGATCTATACCAATTTACTGAGGAAAGCGAGAGAGGAAATAGCTGGACCTTAAGAGAATCTTTGCAGCAACCTTGAATACGGATGAGGTCTGAGAGGACTGAAGAATTGCTAACATTGTCCCCTTGTTTAAGAAGGGCAGCAAAGATAATCCAGGTAATTATAGACCAATGAATTTGACATTAGTGGTAAGGAAGCTGCTGGAGAAGATACAAGGGATAGGATGTATTTACATTTGAAAGAAAATGGGCTTATCAGTGATAGGCAGCATGGTTTTGTGTGGAGAAAGACATATCTTACCAACTTAATAGAATTCTTTGAGGAAGTGACAAAATTGATTGATGAGGGAAGGACTGGAGATGTCATATACATGGACTTCAGCAAGATGTTTGATAAGGTTCCCCATGGTAGGCTGATGGATAAAGTGAAGTTGCATGGGTCCAGGGTGTACTAGCTAGATTGATGGAGAACAGTCTGGGCAACAGGAGACAGAGTAGTAGGAGAAGGGAGTTTCTCAAAATGGAGAACTATGACCAGTAGTATTCCACAGGGATCCATGCTGAGATCACTGTTGTTTGTGATATACATAAATGATTAGATTAGATTAGATTACTTACAGTGTAGAAACAGGCCCTTCGGCCCAACAAGTCCACACCGCATCCGTCGAAGCGCAACCCACCCATACCCCTACATTTACCCCTTACCTAACACTACAGGCAATTTGGCGTGGCCAATTCACCTGACCTGCACATCTTTGGAGTGTGGGAGGAAACCGGAGCACCCGGAGGAAACCCATGCAGACACGGGGAGATCTGGAGGAAGATGTAGGTGGTCTGATTAGCAAGTTTACAGATGACACTAAGATTGGTGGAGTAGCAGATTGTGAAGGAGACTGTCAGAGAATGTAGCAGAAAATGGATAGATTGGAGAGTTGGGCAGAGAAAGGGCGGCACGGTGGCACAGTGGTTAGCACTGCTGCCTCACAGTACCAGAGACCTGGGTTCAATTCCCGCCTCAGGCAACTGACTGTGTGGAGTTTGCACATTCTCCCTGTGTCTGCGTGGGTTTCCTTTGGGTGCTCCGGTTTCCTCCCACAGTCCAAAAATGCGCAGGTTAGGCGAATTGGCCATGCTAAATTGCCTTCAGTGTTGGGTGAAGGGGTAAATGTAGGGGAATGGGTCTGGGTGGGTTGCGCTTCGGCGGGTCGGTGTGGACTTGTTGGGCTGAAGGGCCTGTTTCCACACTGTAAGTAATCTAAAAAAAAATGGCAAATGGAGTTTAATCCAGGCAAATGTGAGGTGATGCATTTTGGAAGATCCAACTCTCGAGTGAACTATACTGTAAATTGAAAAGCCCTGAGAAAATTGATGTACAAAAAGATCTGGGTGTTCAGGTCTATTGTACTCTGAAGGTAGCAACATAGGTCGATAGAGTGGTCAAGAAGGCATATGGCATGCTTTCCTTCATCGGACGTGGCATTGAGAACAAGAGTTAGTTGGCCATGTTACAGTTGTATAGGATTTTGATTCGGCTACATTAAGAATACTATGTACAGTTCCAGTCGTCACATTACCAGAAGGATGTGGATGCTTTGCGGAGGGTGCAGAGGAGGTTCACCAGGATGTTGTCTTCTATGGAGGGCGCTAGATCTGAAGAGAGGTTGAGTAGACTAAGATTATTTTCATTAGAAGGACAAAGGTTGGGGGGGATATGATTGAGGTCTACAAAATCATGGGAGGTATAGACAGGGTGGATAGCAAGAAACTTTATCCCAGAGTGGGGGGACTCAATTACGAGAGGTTCTGAGTTCAAGGTGAGAGGGGAAAAGTTTAAGGGAAATATGCATGGAAATGTCTTTACACAGGAGGGTGGTGAGTACCTAGAATGCACTGGCAGTGGAGGTGGTAGAGTTGGGCACAATAGCATCATTCACAATGTATCCAGACAGGGCAGGCAGCAGAGGGATACAGATCCTTGGAAAATAGGCGATGGGTTTAGAAAGAGGATCCAGATTGGCTCAGGCTTGGAGGGCTGAAGGGTCAGTTCCTGTGCTATAATTTTCTTTGCTAATTGTTCTTTCTTTTGACTGTGTGTTTTAATGACTGACCACCCAATTAAAAACTAAATTTACTGAAATTGTAAAAACTTTGATTAATCAAGCCAGATTTCATTCTGGCATTGCACTTGCCCAATGGCACTATAATCTGGAATGATTACAAGGTGTGTGTCTGTTTCACACTACTATGCATAATAGCAAAAACTGGTCCAGTACTGAATACTTAAAGTTAGAGGAACTAAATAATCTATTCCTATTCTGATGCTTCAGGAGATTGAAAACTGGCCAGAAGTTGATGGAAATGAGTAGCTTGATAGAGAAAATAAAGAGATTAAAAATCAGTAACTGAAGTAAATCCTTCCACACTTGCAACCTTCCTCAAATATTTATTTTCAATGAAGCTATTGGTCATTTTCCCTAATTCTACTACACTCTTTAATCTAATCTATTTCACCAAGCAGCAGCATGTTTTTTACATCAAAATATAAATTTTACAACATTATTGTTAACACGATGTTCTCACACTGTTAATCTGTGAATGATCTGAATGCCAAAATAAAGGAAAACAGCATTTGGCGCATAGGTGGATAAGTACTTAGATTCTGAAAATTTAACACACAAAAAAACTCAGTTTTTCCCAGTTCCAAGAAGTTTTCATCTGACCAGACCAGTTACATGAAAACAATGCACAAGTAAACTGAAGTGGATTTTTTAAAATCATAATTTTTCTATAATTTACCTCCATTTTCATGGCCCTTCTCAAATGGCTAACCTGACCAAAATTTTGATCATCAAAAGTAGTTGAATCCTATCAATGGCAGAGAATGGCAAAATCAGAGAATAATTGGCTGACATCTTGGTTCTAGCTGTGCAACCAGTTTAATGGATAGGTTTATAAACTTGGGAATTCTCTCAATTCAATTCTGCGCTCTCGACCAGGTAGTGAAAATTCAGTGTCTTGTTCTTCTCTTCACACATCCTTCCTGACTTTTTTCCTGGATTTCTCTTTTCTTATATTTCAAGTAATTTCTTCTCTTGTTCTAAAACTTTTTTAGTACCTGCATTTTCACAACTCAGACCCTTGAGAGAAGCAGGTTAATGGATGGTATCTAATTTCATGCCCATGAGAACATAAGTGCATTCAGTCTATCAAGGCTGTTCCATCATTTAATATAATCATGACTGATCTCATTTCAGTCTGAACTACACTTTCTTGCTCATTGCCCATAACACTTTTAACTAATTAAAAATCTGTCAATTTCCAATTTAGATTTACTCTATATCCCAGCACTCTGGGTAGTGAATTCCAAAGATTCATGACTTTGAGACATAATTTCTCCTTGTCTTTGTTTTAAATCTGTTACCCTACAACTGTAACGTCTTGTTCTAGATTGCTGCACATGGGGAATTATCCTCTCCATGCCTACTCCGTTAAACTCCTTTAGCATCATCTATAACTCAATTAGATCTCCTCTTATTCTCCTAAACTCTGGAGAGTACAGGCCTAAACAATTCAAATTCTCTTCATGAGACAAACCCCGCATCTCTGGAATTAATCTAGTGAACCTCTTCTGAATAGCCTCCAATGTAAACCCTCCTCAAGAAAGGGGACCAAAATCATATGAAATATTCCAAGTATGGTCTCATGCATGTCGTGTACAGTTGCAGAAACACTTCCCTATCTTATACTTTATTCCTGTAGTAAAAAAAATTCTCAAATTCCATTTGTCTTCTTATTACTGGCTGCACCTGCTAATTAGTTTTTTGTGATTCATGCACAATGACTCCCGAATCCCTCTGTATTGAAGCACCGAAGTTTCTTTCCATTTGAGACCATGAGAAATAGGAACAGAAGTAAGCCATTCGACACCTCGAGCTTCCTCCACCATTCAATGGGATCGTGGATAATGTCCACTTTCCAATTTCCCATAATCCTTGATTCCCCTACTAATCAAAAATCTATCTCAGCCTTGAATATACTGAGCATTTCTGACCCCATAACTGTCTGTGGCGAGAAGTTCCAAAAACTCAACTCTCAGAAGAAATCCCTCGTCATCTTAGTCTTAAATTGGCATCCCTTAATTCTGAGATTCTGTCCCTATGTCTGATCCTAGAGTCTCTCATGAGAGGAAACATCCTCTCAGAATTTACCTTGTCAAACTGCTTAAGAATACTACATCTTTCAATGAGATTACCTCTCATTCTTCTAAATTCCAATTGAGTTCCCAACAGGTTTAGTTTTGCTCATAAGACAATTGCTTCATACCAGGAACCTGTCTAAACTGCCTCAAGTTAAATGATATATTTCCTTAAATAAGGGGACTAAAACTGCTCGCCATATTCCAGATATGATGTCATCAGCACATTGTACACTTGCAGCAAGACTTCCCTTCCCTTATACACCAACCGCCTTGAATACAAGGCTAACATTCTAACAACCTTCCCAAATACCTGCTGCATCTGTGTGCTAGCTTTATGTTTGCGCACAAGTCTCTCCCCCAGTCCCTTTGTGTTTCAGTTTTCTGCAGTTTTCATCCACTGAAATAATTTTGTCCTTTGGTTTTCCCTGTCCCACGCAAGCCACTGTGGTGGAAACATTTCCTTAACCATCAGATTATACCTTAATTTTTTTTGGTCTTTTCCTTCTTCAGCACTTTCACTCCTTCAAGAATCTAACCTTATTCCAACCCTCTCACTTCTCCTTAAAATCTTCATCCTCCTAATGTTTTCCTTCTTCTAGACTTGTCTAGCAACTCCATTTCCTTCTGCAAGCACCAAGTAAACCTATAGAAATTTTAAAGTTACTTCCAAGTTGCCAACCCACTAGCTTTTGAATTTTCATTTGTCTTGATACTTATACAGTTGCTCAAACACTTCCAAACAACCATACTTAATGCCCTTATCCCCTTTAACTTTTGCACTCCTTTATCCTGGCCTCTAGCATCGTCACTTCTTGAAGGCACAGACATGAGCATAACTGGTAGGTTGACCCATTTTTGGAAACATTGTCCACTACTCCAGCATATTCTTCAGGGAAGAAAGATAATCCTTGCTTTTCTTTCAATAGTATAATACTTATAGTTTAATGAAATGTTTAACCAAATAAAATATCCCAGGTGCTTGAGTAGTATTAAACAGAATTTGACACACAGTCACATAAAGAGGTATTAAATCAGATGACCAAAAGCTTCATTGAAGTAGTAGGTTCAACAAGACCCTTGAAGGAAAAAAGTGAGAAAGAGAGAATGTAGGGAGGCAATTCCAGAGATAGGGGCCGTGGGAACTAAAGGCACAGTCACCAATGGTGAAAAAGTTATAATCAGGAATGCTTAAGAGGTGAGAATTAACGAGAACAGGTATTTAAGAGGGCTTTCAAGAAGAATATTTCAGAGCTAGGGAGAGCCCAGGCTTGGAGGGATTTATAAACTGGGATGAGAATTGTAAAATAAAGACTCTGCTTGACCAGGAACTAATGTAGTCAGTGAGCTCAGCATTGACAAGTAGGAGCTAAAATACAGGCTCCAGAGTTTTGGATGACCTTGAGATGACAGCACATCTTTTTCCACAAGCACACAAAGAACAGGGTTGAACTGGCTTTTAATCCATGTTCCTGTGGTTTCTTGAAAGAAGAATAAATAAAATGCTCTGACAGTGAAGAAGGTTACCTCAGAGTACAATGAGACTTTGATCAGATGGGCCAATGGACTCAACAGTGCCAGATGGAATTTAATTTAGACAAATATGAGGTGCTACATTTTGGTAAGGCAAATTAGGGCAAGGCTTATACTCTTAATGGTGAGGTCCTAGGCAGAGTTGCTGAACAAAGAGAATTTGAGTGCAGTTTCATAATTCCTTGAAAGTGAAGTCACAGACAGACAGGATGGGAAAGAAGGCGTTTGGCATGCTTGACTTTATTGGTCCAGTGTATGGATTTTTAATGTTTCAATGTCACGTTGAGGCTGTATTGGACATTGGTTAAGCCATTTTTGGAATACTGGGTTCAACTTTGGTCTGATGAAGGGCTTTTGCCCGAAACATCGATTTCCCTGCTCCATGGATGCTACATGACCTGCTGTTCTTTTCTGGCACCACAGTCTTGACACAATTTTGGTCTCCCTCCTCTTGGAAGGATGTTGTGAAACTTGAAAGAGTTCAGAAAAGATTGAGAACATAGAACAATATAACACAGTACAGCCCCTTTGGCCTATACTTTTGAGCTGAACATTTATCTTATTCTAAGATCAACGTAACCTACACACCCTCAATTTACTGCCATCCATGTGCTTGTCCAGCTTAAATGTCCTGAATGTCTCTGACTCTACTACCACCGCTGGCAGTGCATTCCACACACCCACCACTCTCTCTGTAAAGAACCTACCTCTGAGATGTCCCCAATACCTTCCTCCAATCACCTTAAAATTATGACCCCACATGACAGCCATTTCTGCCCTGGGGAAAAGTCTCTGACTATTCACTGTCTCTATGCCTCTCATTACCTTGTACACTTCTATTAAGTCACTTCTCTACCTTCTTCTCTCCAGTGTGAAAAAGCCCAAGCTCACTCAAGCTCTCTGCATAAGACAAACTCTCGAATCCAGGCAGCATCCCGATAAATCTCCTTTGCACCCTCTCTAAAGTATCTACATCCAGAACTGAACACAATATTCTAAGTGTGGTCTAACCAGGGTTTTACAGAGCCACAACAAAACCTGATAGCTCTTAAATTCAATACCCCAGTTAATGAAAGCAAAAACACCATATGCCTTCTTTACAAACCTATCAAATTGGGTGGCCACTTTGAGGGATCTATGTACACGGACCCCAAGATTCCACTGTTCCTTGACACTGCCAAAAACCTGTCTTTAATCGAGTATTTAGCACTCAAATACAACCTTGCAAAATGAATCACTTTGCATTTATCAAAGTTGAACTCCATCTGCTACTCCTCAGCCCAGGTTCTCCATCCTATCAATATCCTGTAGTGTGCAACAGCCCTCGACACTATCAACAACACCACTGACGTTTGTGCCATTGGCAACTTACTAACCCATCCTTCCACTCTTTCAGACAAGTTATTTATAAAAACTACAAAGAGCAGAGACCTAAGAACAGGGCCCTGTGGGACACCACTGGTCATCGACCTCCAAATAGAATACTTTCCATCCACTACCACTTGCTGTCTTCTTTCAGCCAGTCAATTCTGCGTCCAGACAGCCAAATTTCCCTGTATCACATTCCTGCTAGCTTTCTAAATTAGCCTACCATGCAGAACCTTATCAAATGCCTTACTGAAATCCATATACACCACATCCATTGCTCGACATTCATCAACTTGTCTCGTCACATCCTCAAAGAACCCAATAAGGATTTTGAGGCATGACCTGTCCCCCATGTTGACTGTCTTTCATCAAATTATGTTTTTCCAAATAGTCATAGGTCCTATCTCTCAGAATCCTTTCCAGTACCTTGCGTAACACTGTCTGGTCTGTAATACCCAGGGATTTCCCTATTTCCTTTCTTGAACAGAGGAACAAAATTCGCCTCCCTCCAATCATCTGGTACCACTCCCGTAGAGAGTGAGGATGCAAAGATCATCGCCAGAGGTGCAGCAATCTCATTCCTTGCTTCCCGTAGTAACCTTGGATATACCTGGTCTGGCCCTGGGACTTATCTATCTTGATGTTTCCCAGAATTTCCAGCACATCCACTTCCTTAACATTAATCTGTTCAAGCCTATTAACTTGGTCCACAGTGTTCTCGCCATGGTTATTCTCTCTAGTGAATACTGAATTTTTAAAAAACTCATTTAGGGCCTCCCCTATCTCTTCAGACTCCAGGCATAAGTTCCCTCTACTATCCCTGAATGGTGTTACCCTCTCTCTGATCATTCTCTTGTTCCTCACATATGTGAGGAAAACCTTTGGGTTTTCCTTCCCACCAAGGCTTTTTGTGCCCCCTCCTAGCTCTCCTCATTTTTGAGTTCTTTCCTAGCTACCATGCAATCCTCTAAAGCCAGATGCTTGCTTCCTCAACCTTAAGCAAGCTTCTTCTTTTTGATGAGAAGCTCCTCTACTCTTGCATTCCAAGGCTCCTTCACCTTACCATTCCTTGCCTGTCTCAGTGGGGCAAAGTTATCCGACATTTGCAACAAGTGTTTCTTAAACAGCCTCCATATTTCTGTTGTGCCTTTCCCATAGAACAATTGTTCCCAATTTATACTTCACAGCTCCTGTCTAAAAGCAGTATAATTTTCCCTCCCCCAGTTAAATACCTTCCTATACTGTTTGTTCCTATCCCTCGTTCTGTGGAGTTTGCACATTCTATCTGTGTCTGCGTGAGTTTCCTCCGGGTGCTCCGGTTTCTTCCCACAGTCCAAAGATGTGCAGGTCAGGTGAATTGGCCATGCTATATTGCCCATAGTGTTAGATGCATTAGTCAGTGGGAAATGTGTCTGGGTGGATTACTCTTCAGAGGGTCGATGTGGACTTGTTGGGCCAAAGGGCCTTTCCCGCTGTAGGGAATCTAATCTAATCTAATCTAATCTCTCCATGTCGATGCTAAAGGTGAGGCAGTTGTGGTCACTGTCACTGACATACTCTCCCACTGAAAGATCTAACATCTGGCCTGGCTTGGTGCCTAGCACCAAATCCAATATGGCCTCCCCCCCCCCCCCCCCCCCCCCACCCCCCACCCCCCTATCTACACAGTTGGCCTATCTACATATTAATTCAGGAATCCCTCTTGGACACATCTGACCAAATTGGCTCCATTCAGACTATCTGCATTAAAGAGGTTCCAATCAATATTGGGGAAGTTGAAGTCACCCGGAACAACAACTTTGTTACATCTGCACCTTTCCAAGATCTGCTGTCCAGTCTGTTCTTCCATCTCTCTGTTGTTATTGGGAAAGGGGGGTCTACAGAAAACACCCAATAAAGTGAGTGCTCCTTTCCTGTTAATACCTTCCACCCATATTGACTCAATAGACAAACTCTCTTCAACAACCTTATTTTCTGCAGCTGTGATGCACTATCTAATTAACAATGCTACTCCAACTCCTCTTTTACCCCCCTCTCTGTTCTTTTTAAAAAGATCGAAACCCTGGAACATCCAATAACCATTCCTGTCCCTGTGAAATCCATGTCTCCGTGATGGCCACAACATTGTGGTTTCAAGTACTGATCCATGCTCGAAGTTCATCATCCTTATTCCTGATACTCCTACATTGAAACAAACACACTTTAACCCATCCCTTTGCCCTATCATCGTGTATCCTTCCTGACATACTCTCTGCATTCTATTTCTGCCATTCACCAACTACCCTCTCCTCTGATCTGTAGCTCTGGCTCCCTTACCCCTGCCAAATCAGTTTAAACCCTCCCGAAGTGCTCTAGCAAATCTCCCAACATTGTTGCCCCTCCAGTTTAAGCGGAACCCATCCTTTATGTACAGGTCCCACCTTCCCCAGAAGGTACACTAATATCTATGTATCTGAAGCCCTCCCTCTGGCACCAGCCCTGAAGCCACGTGTTCAGCTACACTCGCTCCCCGTTCCTTGCCTCACAAGCTCATCACACCAGTAATAAGCCTGAGATTGCTACTCTGCTCATCCTGTTTTTTGCCTTCCAACCTAACTCTCTGAAATCACCTTTTAGATCCTCATCCCTTTTCCTGGCTATGTCATTTGTGCTAATGTGCACCACGACTTCTGGCTGCTCACCCTCCCCCTTCAAAATCTTGTAGATTTAATCAGAGACATCCCGAACCCTGGCACCTGGGAGGCAACATACCTTTCAGGAGTCCATTATCAACCAATTACAAGAATGTCGCCAACATTTGAGGGTTTGAGCGATATAGAGTGGCTGAATAGACTGGGGCTATTTTACTGGGAGCAGCTCAGGGCTGAGTGGTGACGTTATGGAAGTTTAGAAAGTCATGACGGGCATGAATAGGGTGAATAGCTAAGGTCTTTTCCCCAGTCCCAAACTAATGAGGGCTATGGGCCAAATGCTGGCAAATGGGACTGGATTAATTTAGGAAATTTTGTCGGCATAAACATTGAACCAAAGGGTCTGTTTCCATGCTGTACAACTCTAAGAGTCTGTGCTTTATTTTCTCTCACTTTGTACATGGTCTCTCTCCATAACTGTCTGGATCTCTCTCCAGACAGTTCAATCTGCAATCAACATTTGGTTCTGTGTCCTTTGTTAAGAAAGACATATGTTTTATTAAATATGTTCATAGGTTATTTGGAGTTATAATCCATAAGAAAGACAAGATGTGCTTGGTGATCTCCTATATTACAAAGGTGGTCAAGAGTCAATGTTGTTTCCTGCATCCATTTAGAATTCCTTCAACTCTTTCCTCATAATTGATTGTATGTTTTTATTAATTTAAATATAACTTTTCACTTTATCACAATGTTTAAGGTATCTATATTTGAACATGGATTAAACTCCTTTCCTTAATAACAAACCTCAATAACTATTTCCTTAATAACAAACTTTGTTTACAATATTTTCAGCATTTAAATAAAAATACATCTAAAATTTTCAATTTTAAGAACATTTTAGAATACAGAATGTAAGAGAAATTCATGGAAGAAAATAAGTTAACATTTCTCTGACTTACATTCGAGGACTCAAATGTTCATATTTACCCAAGATATGTTCATGCTGCAATGGTAGCAGGATAAATATCTGAGTAGCGGGACCAGGCCTGAGGTCAGTCTGTGCAGCAACTGCAACAGCAAAAAAGCAGAGTGCACCTGCTGTTGAACAGTGACAGTGTGGAGCTGAAGTTAGAGATGAAATCATGACTCAAAAAGTGGCATAGGCTTGGTTGCTCAAGAACCAGGTTTGCAGATTAGCTAAGCAGTATTTGGGGAGAGATAAGGTACTTACTTTTCATCTGTTCGGAATAGAGAGCAGGAGTGAGATACCAGGGTTTGATGACAAGTGGATAATGTTGCATAATCAGTTCCTAGATTATTGTCTGTAGTTGATAAGATTGATGTGGTCAATAAAGTTCAAATACTTAAGGAGAACTAGGCCCCATGGAATGCTCCTCTTCCAATACGTGAGAAATCAGAACACTTCCAATGTGGAAGGTGACTGCATCCAAGAAGTGTGTTCAGCTGTAGCTCCTGAATTTCCACATGGAGTGCCTGGTGCTGCAAGTGGACTCACTGTGGAACACCCATGAGGCTGAGAATGCCATGGATAGCATATTTCACGAGTAAGGGCTATACAGACAGAGAAGAGTTGGGTGACCACCAGAAAGATGAGTAAGCATGGGCAAGCAGTGCAGGAGTCCCTGTGACCAATCCTTCTCAAACAACTATAGTGTTTTGGATACTGTTGAGGGGGGCTGGTATCTCAGATTATAGCAGCAGCAGCCAGATCAGTGGCACCACAACTTGCACTGTTGTACAGCAGGAAGGATTGAAGTGTAGGTGAGCAATAATGATAGGAGACTCTATAATCAGGGGCAGATATGCATTGTGTGGCTTCAAGTGAGATCCCAGGGCAGTATGTTGCCTCCCTGGTATCAGGATCAAGGATGTATCTGAATAGGCGCAGGATATTCTGAAGGCGAAAGGTAAATAGACAGACGTTGTGGTCCATATTGTAGCAATGACATTGGCATTAAGAGAGATAAGGACCTACAAAGGAAGTTCAGGGAATTAGGTACAAAGTTGAAAAGCAGGACTTCTACGTTTGCAATTTTGTTTTTTCATTCATTCACAGGATGAGGGCTAAGGGAGCATTTATTGTCCATCCCTAACTGTTAAGAGTCAAACCACATTGCTATTAGTTTGTAGACCAGACAAGGTAAGATGGCAGTTGATTTTCCCTAAAAGATATTAGTGAATCAGATGGGTTTTTCCTCACAATAATGTTGTAGCTATTACAGAGACTTGGTTGAAAGAGGGACAAGACTGGCAGCTTAACATTCTGGGATTTAGATATTTCAGGTGTGATAGAGGAGGTATTAAAAGAGGTGGGGTGGAAGGTTACATTATTTATTAGGAAGGATATCACAGCTGTACTGAGGGAAAACACATTGGAGGGCTCATCCCGTGAGTCATGTAAGTAGAGCTTAGGAATAGGAAAGATGCAATAACTTTTGATGGGATTGTACTACATACCTCCAATTGTCATCAGTGATTGAGGAACAGGTATGTAGAAAGGTTATGAAAAAATATATAAACAACAGGTTATTGTGGCAGGTGATTTTAATTTTCCCTGTATTGACTGGGACTTGCTTAGTGCCAGAAATGTTTCCAGCTGCAGCTCCTGGAAATGTGGATTTTGGAATTAGAGTGGTGGCTGTGTCATTGGAACATCCATGAGGTGAAGTGTTTGGATAGCATGTATGGGGAAATGTTCACACTGCAGGCTAAGACTCCACAAGCAGGGAAGGAATTGGTGACCACCCTGCAGAACAAGAGGAACTAGCAGACAGTGCAGGAGCCCCTGTACCTATTTCTCTCCAAGACAGAATTGTGTTCGATGGGAGGAATGGTATCTTGGGGAAAGCACGATAGCTAAATTTGTTGCAACATTTGTTGCTCTGCTGTATAGGGGAAGAGTAAAAGGTATGGGAATGCAACAAAACCTTTCTGTTAATAGTTAATCAGCATTAACAGCTGCATTCTCATGGCTAAGACATCTACCAATCACTTGCCAGCCAATCAGCACTCACCTTTCATGCAGTACTGGTTTCCCTACTTTAGGAAGGATATAATAAAATTGGAGAAGGTTCAGAAAAGATTTACCAAGATGTTGCTGGAATGGAGGGTGTGAGTAATAAAAATAGGCTGGCTAGACTGGGACTTTCTTGCACTGGCACTGGAGCATAGGAGGTTGAGAGTTGAACTTAAAGGTTTATAAAATCATTAGGGGCAATAATAAGACTAGCAATGATCATTTCCCCAGGGTGGAGGAGTTCAAAACTAGTGGGCATATTTTTTAAATGAAAGGAGAAAGTTTTAAAAAGGACATGAGGGGCAATTTTTCTTTTTATAGAGTGAGGTTCTTGGTGGAGTAAGGTGGGTGAACTTGCAGCATAGGTTTTTACCTAGAACTTTGATGTTGTGGCCATTTTGGAGACATGGATAGACAGAGATAGGAATAGTTGTTGCAGGTTCTAGGGTTTAGGTATTTTAGTAAGAACAGAGAAGGTGTTAAAAGAGGAGGATGTGTGGCATTGTTAGTCAAGGACAGTATTATGGTGGCAGAAAGGATGTGTGATGAGGACTTGTCTACTGAAGTAGTGTGGGCTGAGGTTAGAAACAGGAAAAGTCCCCCTGTTGTGAATTTTCTATAGGCCTCTGAAACATTCCATGTAGTGGAAAGGATAGCAAAGATGATTCAAGATAGGAGTGAAAGTAACAGGGTAGTTATTATAGGGGATTTTAACCTTCCAAATATTGACTGGAAATGCTGTAGTTTGAGTACTTTTAGATGGATCAGGTTTTGTACAATGTGTGCAGGAGGGTTTCCTGACACAGTATGTAGATAGGCCTACAAAAGGTGAGACCACATTGGATTTGGTACTGGGTAATGAACCAGGCCAAGTGTTAGATTTGAAGGTAGGTGAGCACTTTGGTGATAGTAATCACAATTTGGTTACGTTTAATTCAGCAATGGAAAGGGTTAGGTATGTACCATAGGGCAAGAGTTATAACTGGGGAAAGAGCAATTATGATGTGATTAGACAAGATTTATGATGCAGGGATGGGCACAGTTGAAGCGTGGAGCTTGTTCAAGGAACAGCTACTGTGTGTCCTTGCTAAGTATGTACATGTCAGGCAAGGAAGAAGTTGTCAAGTAAGGGAACAGTTGTTTACTAAAGAAGTTGAATCTCTTGTCAAGAGAAAGAAGGATGAGACATGAAGGCTCAGTTAGGGTGCTTGAGAGTTACAAGTTAATCAGGAAAGACTGAAAGAGAGAACTGAAGAGCCAGGAGAGGACATGAGAAGTCTTTGGCAGGTAGGATCAAGGAGAACCCTGAAGCTTTCTATAGGTGTGTCAGGAATAAAAGAATGTCTAGATTAAGATTAGGCCCAGTCAAGGACAGGCCAGAGAAGTTGTGTCGAGTCTGGGGATGTACCAATGAATATTTTTCAAAAGCATTAAGTTAAGACAACATTGTTGAGGAGAATACTGGGATACAGGCTATTAGAAAATACGGAATTGAAATCCATAAGGAGGAGGTGTTAACAATTCCGGGAAGAGTAATAATAGATGGGATTTATCCTAGGATTTTCTGAGAAGCCAGGGAGGAGATTGACAACATTAAGATCAAAGCCAAAGGTTCTGCAATGTCAATAGAAGACTGGAGAATAGCAAATGTTGTTCCGTTGCTCAAGAAGGGGAGTCGGGACAACCCTGGTAATCATAGACCAGTGAGCCTTACTTTGGTTGTGGGTAACGTGTTGAAAAGGAGAATAAGAGATGGGATTTATAATCATCTAGAAAGGAATAATTTGGGAAAGTCAACATGGTTTTTTGAAGGGTAGGTCATGCCTCACTAATCTTACTGAGTTCTGTGAGAAGGTGACCAAACAGGTGGATGAGGGTAAAGCAGTGGATGTAGTGTGTATATAGATTTCAGTAAAGCATTTGATAAGTTTCCTCATGGTAGGCCATTGCAGAAAATAGAGGTATGGGATTGAGGGTGATTTAGCAGTTTAGATCAGAAATTGGCGAGCTGAAAGAACATAGGTTGGTGGTTGATGGGAAAGGCTCATCCTGAAGTTCAGATACTAGTGGTGTACTGCAAGGATCTGTTTTGGGGCTACTGCTGTTGGTCATTTTTATAAATGACCTGGATGAGGGTGTAGAAGGATGGGTTAGTAAATTTGCAGATGACACTAAGGTCAGTGGAATTGCGGACGGTGTGGAAAGATGTTGCAGGTTTCACAGGGACATAGATAAGCTGCAGAGCTGGGCTGAGAGGTGGCAAATGGAGTTTAATGTGGAAAAGTGTGAAGTGATTCACATTGGAAGGAGTAACAGGACTACAGAGTACTGGGCTCATGGTAAGATTCTTGGCAGCGTGGATGAGCAGACAGATCTTGGTGTTCATGTACATAGATCTTTCAAAGTTGCCATCCAGGTTGATAGGGTTGTAAAGAAGGCATACGGTGTGTTAGCTTTTATTGGCAGAGCGATTGAGTTTCGGAGCCGTGATGTCATGTTGCAGCTGTACAGAGCTCCAGTGCACTTGGAGTATTGCACGGAGTTCTGGTCACTGCATTATAGGAAGGATATGGAAGCAGTGGAAAAGGTGCAGAGGAGATTTACTAGGATGTGCCTAGTATGGAGGGAAGGTCTTATGAGGAAAGGCTGAGGGAGTTGGGGCGATTTTTGTTAGAAAGAAGGTTGAAAGGTGACTTAATAGAGACATATAAGATTATCAGAGGATTAGATAGGGTAAACATGAAGCCTTTTTCCTCAGAGGGTGATGGCTAGCACAAGGGAACATAACTTTAAATTGAGGGGTGATAGATCGAGGATAGAGGTCAGAGGTAGTTTCTTTACTCAGATAGTAAGGACGTGGAACACCCTGCCTACAAACAATAGTATACTCACTAACTTTAAGGGCATTTAAGTGGTCAATGGATAAACATATGGATGATAATGGAATAGTGTAGGTTAGATGGGCTTCAGATTGGTTTCATAGGTAGTGCAACATTGAGGGCCGAAGAGCCTGTACTGTGCTGTAATGTTCTATAGTCTGTGTGGAATGAACTGCCAGAGGAAATGATGGATGCAGGTTCAGCTACAACATTTAAAACATATTGGATAAGTAGATGAACAGGAAAGTTTTGGAGGGATAGAGACCAAACCACAAGCAAGTGGATCTAGTTCAGTTTGGGAACATGTTTGGCTTGGACTAGTTGACTGAAAGGTTTGTTCCCACACTTTATGACTCGGACACAATCAATGCTTTCCAATGAGTGTGGAAACGAAGGACATCTAAAAGTAGAACTTTCTGGATAACCAAAATAAAACTAAATGAGGCACAACAGAAAATAATGTAATTGTCAGGTTCCTAATATCATGAAATAAGCTGAATTAGAAAGTACAGAAGAACTATTAAAGAAGGGAAAATAATATGGAAATCGATAAAGGGAACACAGAAGTATTTTTAAACCTACAGAATTCAAAAGGATAGGCAAAGGCTAGTTATGAGTGCTGGAACAGAGATATTCTTGTGTCCAAGTAATTAAATGATCATTTGCCATCTTAATGAAGACTCCAGTTTAAAAAAAAGGCAGAAGAAATACTGAAAAGGATAAAAGTAGGTAAATGAGATTTTCTTTAAAAGGTTACTATCCTCAAGATTGAATAGTCACTTAATCCTTATTCCTTAAATTGCAGAGAATTTAGCCAAAATTTATTAAGCCAAGGTGGATGATGTAAGAACACTGGAGGATTGCAGATGTTCTACATTCCTGTTTAAGAAAGGGAAAATGGACAACCTGGGCAACTAAGCATTCCGTGTTAGAGAAAGTGTTCGAGGCAATAATGTACTACAAACAAAATTCACATTTAGAAAAGTAGGAACTAATAAACAAAATTCAGGATTAGTATGCTAAAGACAAAAAGTATTTGAAGTTGACAGTTACTTTATAAAATAACATATGAATAATGAGTATTATGATTCCAATGGAAATGTAATGTAAAAGTATAGAAGGGAAATTATACAGGGCCTTGGTGAGTTTGCATTTGGAATCCTGTGTACAATTTTGATCTGCTAATTTGAAAAAAAGGAAAATTGTGTTAGCAGTTGTCAGGAAAGATTTACCTCATTCATTTGTGGGTTGAGGTTCCTGGAATTCCAGGAGGTGTTAATAAAAGAAATGATAACGACTTTTAAGAGTCATTTAGACAGGCACATGAACAGGCAGGGAATAGAGGGATTCAGAGTATGTGCAGGTAAATGGGATTAATTTAAAATGTCAGGATCTGTGGAAAGAGTGAACATTTCAAATTCAGTGTGAGTTCTTCAAAATAGAGTCAAATGGACTTTGGACACTAATTGTGTCTTTTTCCACAGATGCTTCCTGTTTCTCCATCATTCTGTGTGTTTGAGTGACATTTCTAACATGAGCAGTATTTTGCTGTTGTCGGAACTTATTAAATAATAGAGCGAGCTCAAGCAAACCCTGCTCTTAAGTCATAAACTCCTGCATATTCTTCTATGATTCCAGAAGTTTTTTTATTGTTTCTTGTTCCATGCATGATAAAATTACTGCATTTTTAATAGACTTATTGAATTAATCTGTTAACGATCCTTGAGCTTTAAAGTATACCTGCTCTCTGCTGATCCTTTCACATTGTTTACTCAGTTGCGTGGGGACTTAGCATCACCAGATCCCAAAGAAAGAAAAACACAAATCGCTGGAAAAGCTCATTTGGCAGCATCTGTGGAGAGAAATCAGTTATCGTTTTGGGTCCAGTGACCATTCCTCAGATGTCACTGTTGGAAATGGATGTTTCCAGTGGGCCAATAGCTGATGGACAGCACCAGGCCACCTCACTAGTCAACAGCCCAGTGATGGTCTTGGTATGGCACAACAATAGCCACAGAGCCAGCAGCAACAAGGCCACCATCTTTCTCCTTCATCTTTGTGCTTTGTGTCACCCAACAAAGCCAGTTCCCATTACCCAGCACAGCCCAATCAACGGCAAACAGGTACGGTTCTCATATACTTCCACCATCACACCCCGATGGCTTGTCCAAGAGGGTATCAGTGAGGGCGTAGTCTGACTATACTTATGAAAAAAAATCAGTACACATTTATTAGTGGCTCTAGTGTTTATGTTGTGTTGCCCTTATGTGGGGCATATTCATTCAGTTAGCAAACATTCTACTGAAGTGTGAGTACTCCCCCTTTACTATGATGTTGCTTCAAAAGTCTTTTGCTTCTAGCAGCTATACTAATAGAATTTCAACATTAGTTACCTGATTGTCAGTGTAGTTAAGAAAGAAAGTGACATATTCATGCAGCAGTAATGTGTATCTTTTGATGTATAGTCATAATTCAATAGTAGCAAACCCATTTTGTACATCTCATGATCCTACAGATGAGGCAATGACCAGTTAAACTGGGATGGAGTTAGGCCACAGCACTATAAAATTCTGCTTTTTGAAAAACCTTTTACATTATGTAACTGCACACGCAAGACCAAAATGATCATTCTCCTCCATTTCTGCTATCTCCAGCAGAATACCATCACCAAATACATACTCCCCTCCATTCCACTATCAGCATTGCACATGGACTGTTCACTCTGCGATATCCTGATTCACTCCTCCATCACTTTTGACATTTTCTCACTCCCCATGGCACCTTCCCATGTATAACACCACCCATTCAGCTCCTCCTCACTGTCCAACGTTCCAAAAAAGTGAATGACCTGTTCCTGTTCCTATGTTTTGATGGTTGTTGAGGATGCAGAATGAAAATTGACCAGTACAACTTCTGAGTATTGTCATGACATATTTTATTTAAAATTAATATTTGTTTTTATTTAATAATGAACTTGAAGCATAATTGTGTTGATATTTGGCTTAAACATGTTTATAATATGACTTCAGTTTTTTAAACATATGGAGTGATATTTGTGGTGAACGGTTTATGAAACTGTTGTTTGGAACTGAAAAAAATTCACGATTCTACATATTACAGCTCAGACTCATGTTGGTATGTATTTTTAGTAATACATCTTTTTGTATTTGTTGTTGTTATACAGAGAATATTTAATTGAAAGGGACCTTTTGTAGGAGTTCAAAAAATGATTTTATAGTTTATAATTTGGGGAAATTGACTCTCCCCACGGTTTAACTTTTATTAACTTACAAGCTATTTATTCCTAAAAAAAAAATGCCAAATTGATTCTAACATCAATTTTATAGTCAAACAACATCTTGGGTTTATTACCTATTTTGAATACTTCAACAATAAGAACACAACTTTTGAATTTCAAAGAAATGTAACCCTTTTGTATATTGCAAGCTTAACTTTAGCTAATCTAGTAATAAAAGTTAGATATTCCTGCTTGTCAGCATGATTCCATAATTGTGATGGGTAACATTGGAAGAATGCTGATGAAGAATTTACGTTCAAAACATCAGTTCTCCTGCTCCTCGGATACTGCCTGGCTGTCTGTGCTTTTCCAGCACCACACTCTGGACAGCATTGGAAGAATTCATGGCTTTCTTTTAATTTTGAAATTAGTGACTGTCAGCAGGTTTCCAGGAGAGGTTTAACTCACCAGGAAGCAACAAGCATAGCAAAACAGATGCATGGGAGTTGTGTCCCTTTCCACTCTAACTTTTACCTATTGATAAAATAATGATGCTTATCTTAATGATTTAGTAATACATCTTTTTGTATTTGTTATTGTTTATAGAGAGAATATTTAATTGAAGGGGTCCTTTGTAGGAGCTCAAAAAATGATTTTATAATTTATAATTTGGGGAAATTGACTTTCCCCACGGTTTACCAGCTCCAATAAATGGGGCTCACAATGGACTTGTTTTCTCAGACTCATGTAAACCTTTTCTCAGTGTAAACATATTAAGTCAACTGATGTTCAAATGACCTCCAACCAGCTGGAATCATTCTTATTGCTCTGCAGCACAATCACTTACTGTGTCCATTATGTGACTGTTAGATCTCATATATTTTTCAGTGGAAGCATGAGTGCTGGAAATAGATTCAAAATACAACCTCTTACTTATTTCATAGAACTGTTCAAATACAGCATACAGCACAAACAAAAGGAGCAAGGTCACGAAGACACACAAAAAAAAGCAAGACAGAACAAAGAATGAGAGAAATCAGAACAGAATCCATGGGCTTCAAAATGGCTTCCTTGATAATCTTTTTGTTAGAATGCACACACCCTCCTTTGATTAGTATTCATCAGCAGGGCTGAGCTGTCACTCTGTGATTGGTTGTCTCATCAATGGACAGGCTCATGGCTCAATCACAGTTAGTTATATTTTGAAATTTTTCACAATGTTTTCTATCAGAAACTTTTGCCAGAACTGACAATTATTTAAAAACATTTCAATACAGGTTAAATAAAAGAATATTGACTTCTGATCGGTTCCTACGCAATTATATGGTTTATCACATACCAATTAAAATTAAAAATCTTGAGAGCAAGCGAGAGAGAAAACCTTTCTAATGAGTGCTGTTAACCATTGTGGTCTGGTTTGAATCCTTTTATTAACAAATTTGGGTCAATAAATATTGATCAAGCAGTTAATAGTGTGAGGTCTAGAATTGCTTTATCTATGGTTTACAGAATGTTCTTCAAATGTATATATTAGCTTATATCTGTTCTATTGTTCAGATGTCATCATTTGTAAGTGCTAATTTTATTATCTGTGGCTAATAAAGTCTTAGTTGTGACTGAGGAAAAATGTTGTCAGCAATAGTTGAGGGCAGCCATCTTTTGTTACTCAGTGATGGCCAGCCCAAGTTGAATCTGCAAATATGCATCTTTCGAAGAATCCTTTCTCTCCAGGCATTCCAAAGCAAATTTAATGTTAGTCTTTAATGTATCAGATGATTTTTAGTATACTTGCAGATAACCTAGGTGATTGGATTTAACAGCATTTAATGCCAAAATCTCCTGGAGTCTACACATGTGCAGTTGTTTAGCATCAATCAATGTTATTGTATGTAATGGCATTAGATTAGGAACAGGAGTAGGCCATTCAGCCCATTCCAGGCTTTTCTGCCATTCAGTGAGAACATAGCTGATCTGTGGCCTAACTGTACGTTCCTGCAAGGAGTGTAACAAACACTACATTGGACAAACAGGAGAAAATTAACCATCAGGAGACATGAACATCAATTAGCCACAAAAGGACATGACCCTCTCTCACTAGTATCCTTATATACAGATAAGGAAGGACACCACTACAGCTGGACGACACATCCATCCTAGGACAAGCCAAATAAAGACATGCACGAGAATTCCTAGAAGCATTCTAGCTGGAACTCTATCAACAAACACATACTCCACCGAATCCATCTACCACACCCTGAGAAAAGGAACAGGAAGTGACTTCACCACAGGAAATAGCATCACCAACCCAAAGAAACTCAAACATATAAATAGAAAGCAGGAATTTTCAGCATTGCTTCGCCTGAGGCCCACTGAAGATGTTACCTAGTAGGGTAACAAAATGTCTGGAAATGAACCTTCCTGCTCAGCGAATAAACCTACATCCAAACCTCAACCTGAGCTACAAATCTTCTCAAAACTCTATATTCCTGCCTTTGGCCTATATACCTTTGCTTAACAAACAATTATTTATTTCACATTTAAAAATTAACAACAGATGTAGCAGCAACTGTCATTTGTAGAAGATTCAACACTATTATCCCCTTGAAACTGATTACTAAGCTTAGTCATCTCAGACTAAGCCCCACTCTCTGCAACTTGATCCTCAGTTTCCAGACCCACAAGCCACAATCAGTGAAGATTGGGGACAATATTTTATCTTCACAAACGCTCAACTTGGAGCCCCTTAGGGGTGCATACTCAGCCTCCCACTGTATTCACTGTAAATCCATCGCCAAATGCCAGATTTATGCCATTTAAGAGTTCACTGATGACACCACCATATTTGGTTGGATCTTGGATGGCGATGAAACAGACTACAGATGGGAGGTGCAAGACCTGGGAAAAAGGTGCACTGAGAACAACCTAGCTCTCAATGCCGGCAAAACAAAGGAACTCATTATTGACTTTCGGCGGGATGTTACTCGTGCCCCCCTACACATTAACAGCACAGAGTTTGAATGAGTGGAGAGTGTCAAGCTCCTGGGGAGTGGTCATCCACAACAAGTTTTCTTGGACTCTTCATGTGGATGTACTGGTTACAAAGGCCCAACAACGTCACATCTTCCTCGGGTAGCTGAGGAAATTTGGCATGATAGCAAATACCCTTGCCAACTTTTATCGGTGTGCCATCGAGAGCATTCTGTCTGGATGTATCACTACCTGGTATGGCAACTGTACCATTCAAGATCGGAGACAGTTACAGAGAGTGGTGAACTCAGCCCAGACAATCACAGAGGCCAACTTCCCATCTATAGAATCCATCTACCAGACCCGCTGTCAAGGAAAGGTCGTCAGCATTCTCAAAGATCCATCCCACCCTGGCAATGTTTTTCTACAATCTCTGCCGAGTGGTGGCAGAGTGGCTCAGTGGTTAGCACTGCTGCCTCACAGCACCATGGTCCCAGGTTCGACTCCAGCCTTGGGTGACTGTCTGTATGGTGTTTGCACATTCTCCCTGTGTCTGCATGGATTTCCTCCCATAATCCAAAGATGTGCAGGTCAGGTGAATTGGTCATGCAAAATTGTACATAGCGTTAGGTGCATTCGTCAGAGGGGAATGGATCTAGATGGGTTACTCTTCAGAGGGTTGGTGTGGACTTGTTGGGCCAAAGGGCCTGTTTCCACACTGTAGGGAATCTAATCTATTGTTGTTAGAATACCGAATGGACTCGAGGAGAAAGTGAGGACTGCAGATGCTGGAGATCAGAGCTGAAAACGTGTTGCTGGAAAAGCGCAGCAGGTCAGGCAGAAGGGCTCATGCCCGAAACGTCGATTCTCCTTCTCCTTGGATGCTGCCTGACCTACTGAATGGACTCCCAAACTCTTAACATTCACCTGTACCTGTGTTTTTGTTTTTGCCGCTGTTTGCCTATTATTTAATTATCTATGCTTTTTAATTATGTGATCTGCCTCTATTGCTCATAAGACAAAGCTTTTCACGATGCCTCGGTACACATGAAAATTTAATTTAATTCAATTCAATTCAAGAGTGTCCCATATCTATACCACCCTTTGTGTGTAGACATTCTTCCCAGCATCTCTCCTGAATGGTTTAATTTTTAGATTGCACCCCCAGATCTAGAATCCCAAACCAATGGGGGCTATTGATCTTGTTTTTCCTTTTAATATCTTGAAGATAAGATTACCCCATAAACTTCTAAATTCTACAGAAAACAGGCCTATTTGTGTAATCTCTCCTCATAACTTAAGCCCTAAAGTTCAGGTATCATTCTTGTAAACCTATGTTGTACTCCCGTTGAAGAGTGTGGTGTTGGAAAAGCACAGCTGGTCAGGCAGCATTTGAGGAGCAGGAGAATTGACATTTCGGTAAAAGTCCTTCATCAGGAAAGTTGTACTCCCTCCAAGGCCAATATATCCAACTTAAGGAATAGTGCCCAAGTCGGCTGGTTACTCCAATTTCGGTCTCACAAGCATTTTATAGAGATTCAGAATAACGTCTGCATCTTTATAATCCAGTCTTTGAGATGTAGAACTGAAAAATGTGTCGCTGGAAAAGTACAGCAGGTTAGGCAGCATCCAAGGAGCAGGAGAATCGACGTTTCGGGCATAAGTCCTTCTTCAGGAATGAGGAGGGTGTGCCAAGCAGGCTAAGATAAAAGGTAGGGAGGAGGGACTTGGGAGACGGGCGTTGGGAATGCGATAGGTGGAAGGAGGTTAAGGTGAGGGTGATAGGTCAGAGAGGGAGTGGGGGCGGAGAGGTCAGGAAGAAGATTGCAGGTCAAGAAGGCGGTGCTGAGTCCGAGGGAAACATTTTTGATAGAAAGTGTTTTGAAAGACTCTCTCTCTCTCTCTCTCTCTCTCTCTTTTTATATATATATATATATATATATATGGCAGGTTGCTCTCTCTCTCGCTAACTCTCAAAATGCCAGCTTCTTTTATACCCCAAACATTGGATCGCCTCATTGGTTCAATGTTGATAAAATAGTAAAATTCAAATGCAATTGGGTTTTATTGTCCTAGGGCATAATTTAAACTGATTAGTTAAATTCAAATGATGGTCAAAACAACTGAGGTACCTATGTTACATATTTCCAATTTTCCAGTACACTCTGGAACTGCTAGTCAGTCACATGACAGTTGCTTGCAAACTCTCACTGTCAAAACAGCCTTCACTCTCTCATACAATACATGATTTCAACTTCATAACACCTCCCCCTTAAGAAAAAATGAACCATCAAAATGAAAAGATTATTTCTTTTTTTTCTAATTCTTAACCCCACTACAATGAAATATACACATATATATAACATTGGTATCTGTTCAATCTTAATGATATGTTATCCATTAAATCTGCAATAACTCATCTGCCATCACATTCTTATGACCCGCAACATGTACAATTTGTAAATTAAATGTCTGTAACATAAGACTCCAACAAAATAGTCTCCTATTCTTGTCTTTAAATTGTTCCAAGAACATAAGAGGATTGTGATCCGTGAAGACACCCGTTTCTACTTACTGTTTATCACAAAAATATTAAAATGTTGTAAGGCCAGTACAAACCTCAAAAATTCCTTCTGATTGTGGGGTATTTTCTCGGGTAGGTGTTGGGTTTCTTTGAAAGTAAACAACTGGCCATTCGATTCCATTATCATCTTCCTGTAGCAGTACAACTCCAACCCTTGTGTCACTAGCATTGATTGCAACTTTGAAGGGTTTCAAAGTCCATTAGCCTTTCAGGACTAAACACTTCTGCCTGTTTAGGTTTTTCCTGCCCCATTACATCAAACAGGGTGTCAGCTAAATGAACCTCAACTCCTTTGTCTTTCTCTTTAGTTTTTGCTTCATGCTGTGACTTATGATAGCGGGATCTTATTATGACACAGTCTGGGAAAATACCAAGGTATTTTTCTTTTAACTCCTCAGTTCCCTGATCTTCCTTTGGCTTCTCCACAACAAGGGGTGTCATTCCCACCTTGGATTCTGCTGAATTGTTCTAAAGAACAGACTGATGACTGCATTGGCGCCACTTCGTGCTCCCTCAAGGTGGTTGAGCAATTCATCAACTTCACCAACACATTCCACCCTGACCTTAAATTTACCTGGACCATCTCTGACACCTCCCTCCCCTTCCTGGACCTCTCCATCTCCATTAACGACACCCAACTTGACACTGACATTTTTTACAAACCCACCGACTCCCACACCTACCTGGATTACACCTCTTCCCACCCTACCTCTTGCAAAAATGCCATCCCATATTCCCAATTCCTCCGCCTCTGCCGTATCTGCTCCCAGGAGGACCAGTTCCACCACAGAACACACCAGATGGCCGCCTTCTTTAGAGACCACAATTTCCCTTCCCACGTGGTTAAAGATGCCCTCCAACGCATCTCGTCCACATCCCAAACCTCCGCCCTCAGACCCCACCCCTCCAACCATAACAAGAACAGAACACCCTTGGTGCTCACCTTCCACCCTACCAACCTTCGCATAAACCAAATCATCCGCCGACATTTCCGCCACCTCCAAAAAGACCCCACCACCAGGGATATATTTCCTTCCCCACCCCTTTCCGCCTTCTGCAAAGACCATTCCCTCCATGACTACCTGGTCAGGTCCAGGCCCTCCTACAACCCACCCTCCCATTCTGGCACTTTCCCATGCCACTGCAGGAACTGTAAAACCTGGGCCCACACCTCCTCCCTCACCTCTATCCAAGGCCCTAAAGGAGCCTTCCACATCCATCAAAGTTTTACTTGCACATCCACTAATATCATTTATTGTATCCGTTGCTCCCAATGCAGTCTCCTCTAAACTGGGGAGACTGGGCGCCTCCTAGCAGAGCGCTTTAGGGAACATCTCTGGGACACCCGCACCAATCAACCAAACCGCCCCGTAGCCCAACATTTCAACTCCCCCTCCCACTCTGCCGAGGACATGGAGATCCTGGACCTCCTTCACCGCCACTCCCTCACCACCAGACGCCTGGAGGAAGAACGCCTCATCTTCCGCCTCGGAACTCTTCAACCCTAGGGCATCAATATGGACTTCAACAGTTTCCTCATTTCCCCTTCCCCCACCTCACCCTAGTTCTAAACTTCCAGCTCAGCACTGTCCCCATGACTTGTCCGGACTTATCCTACCTGCCTATCTCCTTTTCCACCTATCCACTCCACCCTCTCCTCCCTGACCTATCACCTTCATCTCCTCCCCCACTCACCCATTGTACTCTATGCTACTTTCTCCCCACCCCGACCCTCCTCTAGCTTATCTCTCCACGCTTCAGGCTCACTGCCTTTATTCCTGATGAAGGGCTTTTGCCCGAAACGTCGATTTTGCTGCTCGTTGGATGCTGCCTGAACTGCTGTGCTCTTCCAGCACCACTAATCCAGAATCTGGTTTCCAGCATCTGCAGTCATTGTTTTTACCTTGTATTCCTGGAACTGGCGCTCTGTCACTCACGCCCACTCTTACTTCCCCAGCCTTGAGTTGGCACTCCAACCTTATCTTATACTGGGGAATGCAAAATTTCTGTCCATCTATCCACAAATTACCATTCTCTCAGGTAACCAGGTTAGAAAGAATGTAAATACATTCATCTCTAATCATTAGTGACTGATTAGATCCTGTATCTCTCAACATTATAACTTTTATCCCTTCTCCCTTTGTTCTTTCTGAGTAAACTTTACTGACTGAGGCAAAGTCTTTATAGAGATATACCCAGCCCTGCCTAGGCTGTGCATTCTCCTGCAACTCCTCAACTTTTCTTGGGACTTCCATTATGACTTTCCCTAATGCCACTGGCTTAGCTTCTTTACCACATCTTTTCCCACAGTGCCTTTCTTTAACGATCAGCATTGTGAGTTTACGTATCCCACTTTACCACAGTACAAACAGCTGAAGCCTTTCACCTCCCTTTCACGCTCTTGGGCTTTTTTAACCTGTGGTAAACTAATACTAGTGTGCTTTACTCTTTGTTTTGTACTATAGGACCTCCTCTTCTTGCAATTTCTATCCCTCACAGAATGAAATTCTTGCCGGAAGCTAAATCTCACTTTACCCACAAATGCATCTTCATTTCCTCCCACAATCCAAAAATGTGCAGCTTAGGTGAATTGGCCATGCTAAATTGCCCATAGTGTTAGGTGAAGGGGTAAATGTAGGGGAATGGGTCTGGGTGGGTTGCACTTTGGCGGGTTGATGTGGACTTGTTGGGCCGAAGGGCCTATTTCCACACTGTAAGTAATCGAATCTAATCTAATCTGCCATCTCTCCTGCTCTCCTCACTTCTTGAATGTTTTGTTTATCCACATGAATTCTTGTCATCATATTTGTATCATCGATAGTCACAGGTGAGGTACTGGAAGACTGGAGGTTGGCAAACGTGGTGCCACTGTTTAAGAAGGGCGGTAAAGACAAGCCAAGGAACTATAGACCGGTGAGCCTGACCTCAGTGGTGGGCAAGTTGTTGGAGGGAATCCTGAATACAGGATGTACATGTATTTGGAAAGGCAAGGACTGATTAGGGATAGTCAACATGGCTTTGTGCATGGGAAATCTTGTCTCACAAACTTGATTGAGTTTTTTGAAGAAGTAACAAAGAAGATTGATGAGGGCAGAGCAGTAGATGTGATCTGTATGGACTTCAGTAAGGTGTTCGTTAAGGTTCCCCATGGGAGTCTGATTAGTAAGGTTAGATCTCATGGAATACAGGGAAAACTAGCCATTTGGCTACAAAACTGGCTCAAAGGAAGAAGACAGAGGGTGGTGGTGGAGGGTTGTTTTTCAGACTGGAGGCCTGTGACCAATGGAGTGCCACAAAGATAGGTGCTAGGCCCTCTACTTTTTGTCATTTATATAAATGATTTGGATGCGAGCATAAGGGGTACAGTTAGTAAGTTTGTAGATGACACCAAAATTGGAAGTGCAGTGGACAGTGAAGAGAGTTACCTCAGATTACAACAGGATCTTGACCAAATAGGCCAATGGGCTGAGAAATGGCAGATGGAGTTTAATTCAGATAAATGCGAGGTGCTGCATTTTGGCAAAGCAAATCTTAGCAGGACTTATACACTTAATGGTAAGGTCCTAGGAAGTGTTGCTGAACAAAGAGACCTTGGAGTGCAGGTTCATAGCTCCTTGAAAGTGGAGTCGCAGGTAGATAGGATAATGAAGAAGGCATTTGGTATGCTTTCCTTTATTGTTCAGAGTATTGAGTACAGGAGTTGGGAGGTCATGTTGCGGCTGTACAGGATATTGGTTAGGCCACTGTTGGAATATTGCGTGCAATTCTGCTCTCCTTCCTATCGGAAAGATGTTGTGAAACTTGAAAGGGTTCAGAAAAGATTTACAAGGATGTTGCCAGGGTTGGAGGATCTGAGCTATAGGGAGAGGCTGAACTGGCTGGGGCTGTTTTCTCTGGACCGTTGGAGGCTGAGGGTTGACCTTATAGAGGTTTACAAAATCATGAGAGGCATTGATAGAATAAATAGACAAAGTCTTTTCCCTAGGGTTGGGGAGTCCAGAACTAGAGGGCATAGGTTTAGGGTGAGAAGGAAAAAATATAAAAGAGACCTAAGGGGCAACTTTTTCACGCAGAGGGTGGTCTGTGTATGGAATGAGCTGCCAGAGGATGTAGTGGAGGCTGGTACAATTGTAACATTTAAGAGGCATTTGGATGGGTATATGAATAGGAAGGGTTTGGAGGGATATGGACCGGGTGCTGGCAGGTGGTACGAGATTGGTTTGGGATATCTGGTCAGCATGGACAGGTTGGACCGAAGGGTCTGTTTACATGCTGTACATCTCTATGACTCTGGAAGAAAGTTCTCAACTCTCCCAGCAGAATAAATTCTCTTAGAGCCTCATATGTCTTTTTTAAGGCCTGCACCCATCTATCAAAATTTACTATGTTTAATTCTTTTGAACTCAACATAAGACCATAAGACCAGAACACATAGGAGTGGAAGCAAGGCCATTCGGCCCATCAAGTACACAACACCATTTAATCATGGCTGATGGGTGTTTCAATTCCACTTACCACACTCTCCCCATCGCTCTTAATTCCTTGCAAGATCAAGAATTCATCAGTCTCTGTCTTGAAGACACCCAAAGTCCCAGCCTCCACTGCACTCCATGGCAATGAATTCCACTGGCTCTCTGGCTGAAGAAATGTCTCCTCATTTCCATTCTAAATTGGCCCCTTCTAATTTTAAGGCTTTGCCCACAGGTCATCGTCTCCCCGCCTAACGGAAACAAATTCCCAGCGTCCACCCTTTGTAAGCCATGTAAGTTTCTATTAGACCTCCCCTCAACCTTCTAAACTCTAATGAACACAATCCCAGGATCGTCAGCTGATCATCATATGTTTGATCTACCATTTCAGGGATCTTCCATGTGAATCTCCGCTGGACATGCTCCAGTGCCAGTATGTCCTTTCTGAGGTGTGAGGCCCAAAATTGGACACAGTATTCTAATTGGGGCCTAACTAGAGCTTTAAAAAGTCTCAGAGGCACGTCGCTGCTTTTATATTCCAACCCTCTTGAGATAAATGACAACATTACATTTGCTTTCTTAATCACAGACTCAACCTGCAAGTCAACCATTAGAGAGTCCTGGACTAGCACTCTCAGAACCCTTTGTACTTTGGCTTTATGAATTTTCTCACTGTTTAAAAAGTAGTCCATACCTGTATTCTTTTTTCCAAAGACCTCGCACTTGCTCACGTTGAATTTCATCAGTCATTTTCTGGACCACTCTCCTAAATCTTTCTGCAGCCTCCCCACCTCCTCAGTACTACCTGCCTGTCCGCGTAACTTCATATCATCGGCGAACTTTGTCAGAATGCCCCCTGTCCCTTCATCCAGATCTTTAATATGTAAAGTGAACAGCTGTGGCCCCAACACTGAACCCCCACTTGTCACCAGCTACTATTCTGAAAAAGAACCTTTTATCCCAACTCTCTGCCTTCTGTCAGACTGCCAATCCCCAATCCATGCCAGTAGCTCACCTCAAACACCATGGGCCCTCACCTTACTCAGCAGCCTCCTGTGAGGCAGATGACACAAAAATTGTTTGTCTTGTTGATAATGAGGAGGATGGTCCCAGGCTACAGCCTGATATTGATCAGCTGGAAAATTGGCAGACCATGACAGAGGGAATTTTACCCTAAAAAGTGCAAAATGATACATTTTGGGAGGTCTAATAAGAAAAAGATTTACTCAATCATTAGTAGATACATGAAGAGTATTAAGGAACCAAGGGACTTAGACACGTGTGTCTAAGACCAAAAGATACAAGTTTAAAGTCAGGAGCAAATATTTAGAGGAGATCTGAGGAAAACATCTTCACCCAGACGGTCTTAGAAATATCGAACCTGCTGCCTGAAAAGGTAGTTACTCTTGAAACATTTAAAAGATATTGAGATAAGCACTTCAAATGTCAGGACCAAGTGCAAGTAAGTAGGATTAGTGTTTATTGGTCGGCATGGGTATTTTGGACTAAGAGGCCTGTTTCGATCTAAATGATCTGTGACTCTATAAATCACAGAAAGTGGAAGACCATGTTGAGAGAGCAGTTCATAACACCTATAGCTTACTGGGCTTTATTATTCTGGGCATACAGTTCAAAAGGAAGGAAATTATTTCGAAATTATTTTCTGAGGAAGGGTCAGTCAACTTGAAACATTAACTCTGATTTCACTCCACAGTTGCTGCCAGATCTGCTGAGTTTTACTATTCTTGTCTTTGATTTACAACATCTATCGTTTTTTCAGCTTTTATTTGGAAGCTATGCAAAGCCTATATGAAACATTAGTTTTGGCTCAAAGTAAAGAATTACTTGCAGTTCTCAGTGCCACACTTTAGGAAGGATGTGAGGACATTAGAGTGCAAAAAAGATTTACAAAAAAAAATCTAGGCATGAGGAACTTCAGTAATATAGATAGATTAGAGAAATTGGGGCTGTTCTCCCTAGAGACAGAAAGGTTGAAAGACTATTTTATAAACGTTTTCAAAATCATGAAGAGTCTGCTTTGAGTATACGGGGAGAAACTGTTCCCTATTGTGAAAGGATGTCTGACCAATGAAGCATTTAGTTTTTTTTCTCATTTATGTGTGAATAAATATAACTTCTGGTTCAAAGCCATAGAAGTGGGCGGCACGGTGGCACAGTGGTTAGCACTGTTGCCTCACAGCGCCAGAGATCCGGGTTCAATTCCCGCCTCAGGTGACTAACTGTGTGGAGTTTGCACGTTCTCCCCGTGTCTGCGTGGGTTTCCTCCGGGTGCTCCGGTTTCCTCCCACAGTCCAAAGATGTGCAGGTTAGGTGAATTGGCCATGCTAAATTGCCCCTAGTGTTAGGTAAGGGGTAAATGTAGGGATATGGGTGGGTTGCGCTTCGGCGGGGCGGTGTGGACTTGTTGGGCCGAAGGGCCTGTTTCCACACTGTAAGTAATCTAATCTAAAAAAAAAAGACTGCTGCTGATTATTTTTAAACTGATCACATACTAAGGGGGATTTGAAAACCCACACATTTACCTTTTCGGAAATAAACCACACTGATTATAATTGAAAGGGAAGGGAACTGAAGGCTTTAGTTAATCTTGCCTCTCCTCTTCATAGCATTTTATGTTATAAATATTGTACAAAAGCAAGTTAATGTTTTGAATGGCTCAGTCCTACTTGCACCTTCCTTTCTCTATATTGACTAGATTTGAAACAATTCGACATCCACACATAAATATGTCAACAATTTGTTCTCAACATTATTTCCTAGATCAGCAATCATTGTTCTGGAAAGCATTTTCCAACTTTAAAAGCTGGTCTATTAAAATGTTTTTGCCATCCATACTCAATACGTTGTGGAGCTAAATGCAACATACCAGTTTACTTGTAAAAAATTATAATGTGGTTGTTTATTTCTTCATTTTACATTATTCTCATAATGATCAAGTTTGTAATGATAAATAATCTTCAATCATCATTTTGTTCAAGCAGCAACGGTGATTTAAAAATTAATATGATCAATTTCAGGATTTTGGCTAAATATAAGATAAGGCAGCACTCATTAATAGACTTCAGTTACTTCATGCTTTCTGATCTTCTGCGTAGCAAACCTATGGCTTCTTGAATGGATATGTACTTTCAAGTTGATATGTGGGCCTTATTATCATAGAATCCCTGCAGTGCAGGAAGAAGCCATTCAGCTCATAAAGTGTGCACCGACCCTCGGAAAAGCATTCCACTCTATCCCCATCCCCATAATCTGCACTTGTTGACACTACCAGGCAATGTTTAGCATATCTAATCCACCTAACCAGCACATCTTTGGGCTAGAGCACCTGGAAGAAATCCATGCAGATACAGGGAAAATGTGCAGAGTCCAGACAGACAGACAGAATTGAACCCAAGTTCCTGGCACTGTGATGGAGCAGTGGTAACCACCATGCCACTTCAAATCATAGCAGACTGTGAGATTTCTTGGTAGTTGAAGATCTGGTAGGTGGGTTCTCGGGTGAGCTTTGAAACTGGAAATAGGTTAAGTACTTTGGGTATCTAAGGACTTGCAGCTAGTTTCAGAGTTTTGTTCTCAGGCTGTCTGATCATTCTGATAGACTTGCTGCATTTGCCTGTCGACAGCTCTTAGTTTATCTTTTCAAACATACAGGATGACCATAGCTGTCTCACCATGTGACTTTTGACAAGGTTGAGGTTCTAAATAAGGAATTGTGTTACATAAGATTTACACTTCTGAGGCCCTCCCAGTCTAATGAACAGCCTGCAAAGACTAGTGGAGAAGATGTCTCCACTATTAGGAGAGACTAGGACCAGGGATGTAGACTAAGGGTGAAGGGACAACCTTTTAGAACTGAGATGAGGAGCAATTTCTACAGCCAGACGGTGGTGAATCTCATTACCACAGAGGGCTATGGAGGCCAAGTCATTGAGTGTATTTAAGACTGAGATAGATAGGTTCTTGATTAAGAAGGGGATCAAGGGTTACAGGAAGAAGGCAGGAGAATGGAGTTAAGAAACACTTGGATCATGATTGAATGGTGGAGCAGACTCGATGAGGCTGAATGGCCTAATTCCACTCATATACTCTATATCTTATGCTTTTTTTGGAACATATTATTCACAGCTGGCCAAGTTGGCACTCAAAAGACAGCTAAAGACCAGGTACCTGCTCAATCCTGTGCAGGAAAGGACCCATGGTTTGGGAATTAGGCACTTAATATATATGCGCAAGAAGACAGGTTTGTCAGGGCCGCAGGGCAACCTGACACAAAGGTTTCAGGATTGCAACAAAGTTGTAGGGTCCCTGCGTTCTCAGATATGCAAAAGACTGTCTTCATGGACACATTGATGGCTGCCATGAGGGTCAGGTCCAGCAGTCTCAGAGTCTGCTGTCCTCCGTTACTCCAGCATGTGTGCTTAGCACTAACAGTAGGATGACATGAAAGGCTGGTCCAAAAGGTAAGCGCTCATAGGACCCAAGGAGGCAAAAGGTATTTGTAGAGGGATGTCTTTGTAATTGGAAGATTGTGACCAGCAATGCACCACAAGAATCAGTGTTGGGACCCCTGCTATTTGTTGTGTACATTAATGGCTTGGATGTGAATATAAAAGGTATAATTAGTACATTTGCAGGATGACACAGAAATTGTTGAAGTTGTTGATAATAAGGAGGATGGTCTGATATTGATCAGCTGGTAAATCAGTCAGAGGAATATCAAAGGAAATTTAATCCTCGTAAGTGCAATACTATGCATTTTGGGAAGTCAAATAAGAGAAGAATATACAAAATTGGGGACTGCAACTTCCCAAATATTGACTGGGAATACTATAGTTCAAGTACTTTAGTTGGGTCAGTTTTTGTCCATTGTGTGTAGGAGGGTTTTCCTGACACAGTATGTAGACATTCCTCTCATTCCTGATGAAGGGCTTCTGCCCGAAACATCGATTTTCCTGCTCCTCGGATGCTGCCTGACCTGCTGTGCTTTTCCAGCACCACTCTAATCTTGACTCTGATCTCCAGCATCTGCAGTCCTCACTTTCACCACAGCATGTAGACACTGCCAACAAGAGGCAAGGCCACATTAGATTTGGTACTGGGGAATGTAACACCCCAGTACCAGGTGTTACATTTGAGGTAGGTGAGCACTTTGGTGATAGTGACCACAATTCAATTATGTTAACTTTCATGATGGAAAAGGATAGATATACACCAGAGTGCAAGAGCTACAGCTGGGAGAAAGGCAATTATGATGCAATTAGACAAGATTTAGGATGCATAGAATGGGAAGAAAACTGCAGGGAATGGGCACAGTAGAAACGTGGAGTTTATTGATGAGTATGTACCTGTCAGTCAGGGAGGAAGTTGTCGAGCGAGCTCAGAAGCCATGGTTTATTAAGGAAGTTGATTTGCTTGTCAAGAGAAAGAAGAAGGCTTATGTGGGGATGACCTATGAAGTAAACAGGTAGCCAGGAAAGACCTAAAAAGAGAGCGGAGATGAGTGAAGAAGGAGCATGAGACGTTGTTGGAGGATTGGATCAGGGAAAACGTGAAAGTTATCTGGAGGTATACAAGGTATAAACAAATGACTAGAGTAAGATTAGGGTCAATCAAAGACAGTAGTGGAAAGGTTTATGTGGAGTCAGAGGAGATAGGGGAAGTGCTAAATGAATATTGTTGTCATGAGAATATGGAGAAACAGGCTACTAGACTAGATGGGTTGGGGTTCACAAGGAGGTGGTGTTAGCAATTCTGGAAAGTATGAAAATAGATAAATTGCCTGGACCAAATGGGATTTATCCTCAGATTCTCTGGGAAGCCAGGGAGGACATTGCCAAGCCTTTGATTTTGATCTTTATGTCGTCATTGTCTACAGGAATTGTACCAGAAGGGGGCAAATGTTGTCCCCTTGTTCATGAAGGGGAGTAGAGACAACTGTGGTAATTATAGACCAGTGAGCCTTACTTCAGTTGTGGGTAAAGTGTTGGAAAAGGTTATAAGAAATAGGATTTATAATCATCTAGAGAGGAATAAGTTGATTAGGGTTAGTCAACACAGTTTTGTGAAGGGTAGGTCGTGCCTCACAAACCCAATTGAATTTTGTGAGTAAGTGACCAAACAGGTGGATGAGGGTAAAGCCATTGATGTGGTGTATATGGATTTCAGTAAGGCGTTTGAGAAAGTTCCCCTTGGTAGGTTACTGCACAAAATACGGAGGTGATGTCGTTGATTGAAGGTGATTTAGCAGTTTCGATCAGAAATTGGCTAGCTGAAAGAAGCTGAAAGGTGGTGGTTGATGGGAAATGTTCATCCTGGAGTTTGGTTATTCATGGTGTACCGCAAGAATCTGTTTTAGGTCCACTGCTGTTTGTCATTTTTATAAACAATGTGGATGAGGGCGTAGAAGGATGGGTTAGTAAATTTGCAGATGACACTAAGGTTGGTACAGTTGTGGATGGGATGTAGTAGGTTACAGAGGGACATAGATAAGCTGCAGAGCTGGACTGAGAGGTGGCAAATGGAGTTTAATGCAGAAAAGTGTGAGATGTTTCAATTTGGAAGGAGTAACAGGAATGCAGAGTACTGGACACATGGTAAGATTCTTGGTAGTGTAGATGAGCAGAGAGATCTTGGTGTCCATGTGGATAGATCCTTTAAAGTTGCCACCCAGGTTGATAGGGCCATTACAAAGGCATACTCTTTTATTAGTAAAGGGATCGAGTTTCAGAACCATGAGGTCATGCTGCAGCTGTACAAAACTCTGGTGAGGCCGCGCTTGGAGTATTGCGTGCAATTCTGTTCACCGCATTGTAGGAAGGATGTGGAAGCTTTGAAAAGGGTTCGGAGGAGATTTACTAGGATGTTGCCTGGTATGGAGGAAAAATCTTATGAGGAAATGTTTGAGGGACTTGCGGCAGTTTTCATTAGAGAGAAGAAGGTTGAGATGTGACTAAATTGAGACATATAAGATAATCAGAGGGTTAGATAGGGTTGATAGTGAGAGCCTTTTTCAGAGGATGGTGATGGATAGCAAGAGGGGGCATAACTTCAAATTGAGGAGTGATAGGTTTAGGACAGATGTCAGAGGTAATTTCTTTACTCAGAGAGTAGTAGGGGCATCAAATGCACTGCCTGCAACAGTTGTATACTGGTCAACTTTATGGGCATTTAAATGGTCATTGGATAGCCATATGGAAGAGAATGGAATAGTGTTGATTAGATGGGCTTCAGATTGGTTTCACAGGGCGGCACAACATTGAAGGCCGAAGGGCCTGTACTGTGCTATAATGTTCATATTCTATGTTCTACAATAAATGGTGGGTCCCTCAGGAGTATCAAGGAACAAAGGGACCTTGGTTTACGAATCCATGGATCCCCAAACGTCACGAGTGTAGTGCTCAAAAGCATAGCACATCAGGTGGCATCTGAGGAGCAGGAGAATCGACATTTCGGACGTAAGCCCTTCTTCAGGAATGCGGCTTGTGGGTCGGGGCTGAGAGAAAAATGGGAGGGGGTAGGGCTGGGGGAAAGGTAAATGCAAGGTCTTGCACTTTGTGATAAAGAATACAGGCATGGACTATTTTCTAAACGGTGAGAAAATTCGTAAAGCCAAAGTACAAAGGGATCTGGGAGTGCTAGTCCAGGATTCTCTAAAGTTTGACTTGCAGGTTAAGTCTGTGGTTAAGAAAGAGAATGTAATGTTGTCATTTATCTCAAGAGAGTTGGAATATAAAAGCAGCGATATCCTTCTGAGACTTTATAAAGCTCCAGTTAGGCCCCGTTTGGAATACTGGGAATACAATTTTGGGCCCCACACCTCAGGAAGGACATACTGGCACTGGAGCATGTCCAGCGGAGATTTACACGGATGATTCCTGAAATTGTAGGCCTAAAATACGATGAATGGCTAAGGATCCTGGGATTGTATTCATTAGAGTTTAGAAGGTTGAGGGGAGGTCTAGCTAATGCATGGCTTAGAAAGGTTGGGTGCTGGGAATTTGTTTCTGTTAGGTGGGGAGACTCAGACACGTGGGCACAGCCTTAGAAATAGAGGAGGTCAATTTAGAATGGAAATGAGGAGACATTTTTTCAACCAGAGAGTGGTGCGCTTTTGGAATTCATTGCCACAGAGCGCAGTTTAGGCCAGGACATTAAGTGTCTTCAAAGCAGAGATTGATAAATTCTTAATCTTGCAAGGAATTAAAGGCTACAGGGAGAGTGCGGGTAAGTAGCGTTGAAATGCCCAAATGCCACGATTAAACAGTGCAGTGAACTCAATGGGCCAAATGGCCTTACTTCCACTCCTGTGTCTTAAGGTAGCTGGGAAACCGATAGGTGGATGAAGGTGAGGGAGAAGGTGATTGGTTGTGGGGAAGTGATGGACAAGTCCAGAGGGCGATGCTGAATTGGAAGCTTGGGACTGAGATAATATGGTATGAGGGGAAATAAGGAAGCTGTTGAAATCCACATTCATCCAGTGTGATTGCAGGGTCCAAGGCGGAATAGGAGGCATTCCTCCTCCAGGCGTCGGAAGTTAACAGTTTAGAGGAGGAGGAGGCCCAGGATCTGCATGTCTTTGATGAAGAGGGAGGCGGAGTTGAAGTGTTCAGCCTCCTGCAGTGGCAGGGAAAGGTGCCAGGAGTGGGGTATGGGCTGGTTGGGGGTGTGGACCTGACGAGGGAGTCGATGAGGGAATGGTCCATTCCCTCCACGACTCCTTCGTCAGGTCTATACCTCCCAACAGCCCAGTCTCAAGCCTCCAACTCAGTACTGCCCTCTGGGCCTGTCCATTACACCCCCTTTTCCACCCCCCCCCCCAACCGACCTATCACTTTCTCCCTCACCTTCATCAACCTATCGCTTTCTCAGCTACCTTTCCCCCAAGCCCCACCCCCTCCCATATATCTCTCAACCCAACCCACAAGCTTCATTCCTGATGAAGGGCTTATGCCCGAAATGTCAATTCCTCTGCTTCTCGATTGCTGCCTGGCCTGCTGTGCTTTTCCAGCACTACACTCTCGACTCTGAGCTCCAGCATCTACAGTCCTCACTTTCTCCTAGCAGATCCTCAAATGTGTCAACACAGGTAGACAGAGGTGGTAGAAAATGCAAATGAGATACTTTCCTTCATTACCTGGGGCATAGGAATAAGAAGTCTTGTTACTACGTTATTAGACATTGATGGCAACACATGGAATAGTATATATGGTTCTGATCATGATTACACTGGAGGGGGGCAAGAGAGATGACAAGTCTTAGTTATGAGGAGGGACTGGATAGGCAGGGTTTGTTTCCCTTGGAGCAGGGGAGACTGAGGAGCGATCTGATTGAGGTATATAAAATTATGAGAGTCATAGGAAGAGTAGATTGAGAGAATCTTTCCCTGTGGCAGAGCTGTCAAGACCAGAGTTGAGAATTGAGTGGTTCAGAGAAGATCTGAGAAGAATTATTTCACCCAGAGCATCTTAGAAATATGGAACATGCTGCCTGAGAAGGATGGCAGAGGCAGGTAATTTTGCAACATTAATGAAGCATCTGAATGAACATTTAAAATGCCAGGGCATTTTAGGCTATGGACCAAATGCAGGTAAATGGATAAGTGTAGTTTGGTGTTTGTTTGTCAGCATAGGAGGGCTGAAAGGTGCTGTATGACTCTGTGACAGGAATGAGGGACCTTGAGCTCAAATCCAGGTGGCCCTCATCACAGGGTGACAGGACAGTGCCAATAGGCACTCAGCCAAAGGAGTCACAACAGGCCCTGGAAGCATCTCTTGTCAGGACATTGCAGAGGTGGCCAGACCTTTTACCTCTACCCTACCAGTTTCCCTCAGTGCTGTCGGAGTTTAAACCAAGAAGAGTGTATCTGCAGGTGGGCAGGTCATACTCAGCATGTTTGGGTCACCAAAGCAAACCTCCAGGGCCAACAGGCTCCACTGAGACTGCACTGGGACATATTGGCAGCGAGAAAAACAATACTTTCTGAAAATGCACGGGTGAGATCTTGTTGTAAATAAGATTTCACATTTGTAAGTACAGCTGTGTGTGCGAGTGTCTGGTTGCAACTTCACACCAGATGTACTAAACCCACCCATCCTAAGTTTGAAGTGAGCAGCTCCAACACCAAGTTCAGTCTGTGGGTAAATCACAAATGACTGCTGTGTTTTTTACTGGACTCCAGCATTCCGGTAAACAAACACAGGCATTAGTGGGATTCAGTCACTGCCTTGCATGATCTGGTTAAGAGTGCCTGGGGAAAGGATTTAGACTCGACTCAACAAGCTGATACTTTGAGAACCTAAGTCATAGACTGCTCTCAGGTGTGTTTCAGCCTTGCTGCATGTGTCTATGTGGTGCTGTTGCTGTTTGAAAGGCCTCACATCACTCAAAATTGAAGCCCTCTTCCTTCACAGATAAAGCAGCTAGAGCTCCAGGTCTCAGAATGTCAGCAGTGGTTGGAAACACTATGCTGCACCTTTGAGGCTAAACATTACATGCAAAGCACGTTTAGAAAGGTAGTCACAACACAGCTCAAGGGACGAGAGGAAAGATGGAATGGATGACCATCAGATAATCTATAAAACAGGCAGGTTGACTTGTGGAAGAATGACATTGTTGCCATCACAAAAGCATGATTGAGGGAAGGGCTGGACTGGTAACTTAACATTCTGATATATACGATCTTTAGGCGAAACAGAGGAGATTGTATAAAGGGTGTGGTCTTACACTCAGGTAAGGAATCAATTGCTGCAATATGGAGAGATGATATCATAGAATCCGTACAGTGTGGGCACAGGCCATTCAGCCCATCGAGTCCACACCAACCCTCTGAAGAACATCCCACCTAGATCCAAACCCTTACCTATCCTTGTAACCCTGCATTTAGCATGGGTAGTTCATCTAGCCAGCACACCCTTGGAGATGGCAATTTAGTAATGCCAATCTACCTAAGCTGTACTTCTTTGGCCTGTGGGATGAAACTGGAACACCCAAAAGAAACCCACACAGACATGGGAGAATGTGCAAGCTCCACACACAGTCGCCCCAATAGTGGAATTCAACTTGGTGCTGTGAGGCAACAGTGCAATATCTTGGAAGGGTCTTGAAATGAGGTTTTGTGGGTAGAACACAGGAATGTTAAGGAGGTAAAAACAATGACTGCAGATGCTGGAAAGCAAATACTGGATTAGTGGCGCTGGAAGAGCACAGCAGTTCAGGCAGCATCCAACGAGCAGCAAAATCGACGTTTCGGGCAAAAGCCCTTCATCAGGAATAAAGGCAGTGAGCCTGAAGCATGGAGAGATAAGCTAGAGGAGGGTGGGGGTTGGGAGAGAGTAGCATAGAGTACAATGGGTGAGTTGGGGAGGAGATGAAGGTGATAGGTCAAGGAGGAGAGGGTGGAGTGGATAGGTGGAAAAGGAGATAGGCAGGTTCGACAAGTCTGGACAAGTCAAAGAGACAGTGCTGAGCTGGAAGTTTGAAACTAGGATGAGGTGGGGGAAGGGGAAATGAGGAAGCTGTTGAAGTCCACATTGATGCCCTGGGGTTGAAGTGTTCCGAGGCGGAAGATGAGGTGTTCTTCCTCCAGGCGTCTGGTGGTGAGGGAGCAGCGGTGAAGGAGGCCCAGGACCTCCATGTCCTCGGCAGAGTGGGAGGGGGAGTTGAAATGTTGGGCCACGGTTCGGTTTGGTTGATTGGTGCAAGGTCAGTTACTTTACTGAGAATGTATTATATGCCCCCAAAGAGTCAGCTGGAACAAATATGTAGATAGTACACAGAGATGTGTAATTGGGAATAATAACTATACCAGGGAATTTCCCAACATATATTGGGATTGTCATAATGTTAAGGATTTAGAGGGGGCAGATTTCTTGAAATGTATTCGGGGTGTTTTTTGTTTCAGTACATAGAAAGCTCAACAAGGGATAACACAATACTGAGCTAACAAGAAGGAAAGATCTACTTAACCTCATCTTCAACAATCCACCTGCAACAGATGCATCTGTCCATGACATTATTGGTAAGAGGTCCTTGTGGACATGACGTCCCATTTTCACATTTACGGTGTAAACTAGAGTGGATCTAGCAGCTCAAAATTATTCCTCCATGAGGCACTGTTGGCCATCAGCAGAAGTAGCATAACATTCAACAACAATCTGCAATCTTATGTCCCAGCATATCCCCCACAGAATCATTACCATCAAGCCAGGGGATCAATCCTGGTTCGATGAAGCGTACAGGAGGGCATGTCAGGAGCAGCAATGGGCAAACTGAAAAATGAAAAAAACAAGTGATAGATAGAGCTATGCAATCCCACAATCAACAGTTCTGATGCCAGTCCTGAACCAATTCGATGCACTCCATGTGATATCAAGCAATTGTTGGAAGTACTGGATATTGCAAAGGCTGTGGGCCTTGACAACGTTCCAGCAATAATTCAGAAGACTCGTATTTCAGGACTTACCCCAAAGCCAAGCTGTTCCAGTACAGCTGCAACATTGGTATTCACCTGACAGATTTGAGATTGAAATACATGAAATGTCTCTGTAAAGCATTCAAAGGGCTAAGGAATAGTTTGTATTAGCACTCTCACATGGAGTGGTTGCATGTGCTGCAATGGATGCTTCAACAAATTAATTGTATATTGTTCCATCTTCCATTGTAGCTTTTTCCTGAACATTGAGGTCAGCAAAAACACAGAGAAGAGGAAATGGGTGGCGCGCCATACGCAATCAGATCAGAGTAAGATAATCTTTCTGCTGTTTGTGCTCTGATTAGCAGAGGTCGTGGTCTGCTTTAATGGTTCAATCTCATATCACGCATGACAACACCTATTAAATAGAAACATGTTGCTTGATCATGACATAATGTCTTTTTTCAAAATCCTTTTACATTCTGTCCCACATATGGCTGAGCTGTTGCCTCTTCCTATACCAACAAGCAATATTTAAATGAAGGTGCAGCTTTACTGCCTTTTGTACATAGTGATCCAACTGTCAATCATATGACTTTGGAATTGTGGATAAAGCCTGAAGCTAGAAAGGAATATCAGAACTGAGAACATTTCTGACAAATCTGAACATTGTTGTAAAGTAAATTATAAAAAAGGCAATCACAAGTGAGGTGAAAACTATTGAAAGCCAAAGGTGCTTTTAGATAGAACAGCCTCTACAAAAGATCCCTTTCTTATGAATTCAAGATTCTCATTGGATACTATGACAAATAAACCTGGAAGTGCAGCTACATTCCTTACATTTTAATGTTAATGCAAAGCCCAAGATAGCATACAACAGCACTAAACTCAGGGCGCAAATGAAACATTCAGCCCCAGGCTGATTTATAAGTTGAAGCTGAGTAGGGCTGTGTGAAAGTTATTTTGCTGTCTGACCAAGACCTGACTCTTGATTAAGGCTTTATTTCTGCTGATTGAGATATTAATGTGAAGCCAAATTGCTTCGGACCAATCCAATGATTTGTGTGTGAATGGTTACTCAGAGTTGTCCTTCAGTAAACCTATCAGTTAAGATTGCTGGATCAATTATAGAAATACAATTGGCTTATTCAGGAAGTGGCAACAGCTCAAGCCATGCATGGGACTGTGACTTTAAAAAGATTTTGATTAAATTGCCTTATGCAACAATTAAATGAAGCTAATGGAAACTTTCATTTGAGTTAACACAGCAGAACCCAATAAATATTTAAATATTACTTAACTAACTTACCATCACAGTTCCAATGGTGATGATTTGGAGATGCCCGTGTTGGACTGGGGTGTACAAAGTTAAAAATCACACAACACCGGGTTATAGTCCAACAGGTTTAATTGGAAGCACACTGGCTTTTGGAGCCACGCTCCTTCATCAGGTGATGAAGGAGCATCGCTCCGAAAGCTAATGTGCTTCCAATTAAACCTGTTGGACTATAACCTGGTGTTGTGTGAGTTCCAATGGTAATAGACATGTTTGGGTAACACTGACATAGCCAATAAATTTGATGCAGCAATTATGATGTTGGTGCATCATAGCGGCTGCTGATTTCTTCTAGGCTGAACAATCACCTTTAAATTTTAATAAGATACCACCAATATGGAGAACTAATATAAAACAAAATACTGCAACTGCTGGAAATCAGATATGAACACTGAAAATGTTAGAATTACTTAGCAGGGTGGGTAGAATCAATGGAGAGAGAAACAGAATTAACAGGCTCAACTTTCTTTTTCACTAATTATGAGTTGTGTTGAGTTTTTTTGGAGGGTTTTCTGTCACGAAGTCTATCAAATTCTCTTGCTGTATTTCACCAGAGACACCACATTAGTTATCCAGGCTGCCCCATGACATCCCTCACATCTGATTCCTGCCCAATTGTACCATGTGCTGTTCCCAGAACAACTTGTCACATACTGGATAACATCTAAAAGATTTGCATTCCTCATGTATGCGCCATCTTTAAAAGACTGGTTTACACCCAAATGAACCTTGGAATTCTGGATCTACCCTGCTTGATCGAGGACATTTACAGATGATATCAGAGAAAGGAAAGATGGCACTGTGATTTCCCAACAGGGAATTGGAAGTCTTGGTCAAGGGGTTGTTACATAGGAGGGATGCCCTCTTCCTGGAGGGTGCTACCTGGTCCTGCCAGCCTGGTCCAAAGTCTCCATAATCCAGAGGAATGGCCAACACAAGAGCAAGGAGGTCAATAACCATACCTGCTATGCCAGGGTAAATGCCACCCTCTTCTTTCTGCTACCTCTCAATGATTCAGTCTCTGCTATTGCACATACTTCTCACAAAGACCCATGCTCAGCAACTCTCATTATCGCCTGCAATATTCTCACTTACTTGTTGTTACCATCTCCATTGTCCCTGCATGGCCTCTGTGGTGCCTATTCACTCTCACATTGCCCCACTTTCACCAGCATTAACAGCCATGTCAGCCACCATCATTGCCTTTAATCCTTGCCTTCCTCTCATTACAGGAGAAAACAATCACAACACAGCAAAGAGAGACCGTACAGGTATAAGGGCTTCAGACATTTTAGCTTTTTACTACCTATAGAGAGAATCCTGGCCCTTGCAGGTGAAGACAGGCACTGATTCTGTGGAGATATCGAGACATTCTCCCACCACTTTCTACATTATGAGGTGAATGGGCCCTCTACCTTCACTGTGCCTGCTCCCTTCTAACCCATTCATACTACAAGAAGACCTGGCATTGTCAGTCCTGTCTAAATACAACAACCCCAGGGTCACCTAACTAAGCTTCCAGGGCCACAGGCTCCAACTCCAGAACCAGGACCTTCACCCCAACTCCAGAACCAGGGCCTAGACTAAGGTGGAGTGGGAGGGAGAGGAGAAGGAAAGCCTATTGAGCATATTTTAGTGGTAGGCATGACAATATAATATACATGATTCTGATGTCAGCATAAATGTTTGTGCCTACCATTTCCACCTATTCCCTGGCATATGATGTCAAAAAGTGTGGCGTAGGAGAAACACAGCAGGTCGGACAGCATCTGAGGAGCAGGAGAATCAATATTTCAGGCAGAAATCCTTCATCAGAAATATGGGCAGGGTGGGAGCTGCAAGATAAATAGGACGGGGGTTTGGTCTGGGGAACAGATAGCTGGGAAGGCGATAGGTAGGTGTAGGTGGGGGAAGGTGGTGACAGGTCGGAGCAGAGGGTAGAGCGGATATGTGGGATGGAAGATGGACAGGTTGGACAGTTCAAAAGGGTGGTGCTGAGTTGGAGGGTTGGATCTGGGATTTGGTGGGAGGGGAAATGAAGAAATGAAGAAATGGGTGAAATCGACATTGATGCCGTGTGGTTGGAGGGTCCCAAAATGGAAGATGAGGCGTTCATCCTCCTGGTGTCAGCTGGCTAGGATTTGGCAGTGGAGGAGGCCCAAGACTTGCATGACTTTGGTGGAGTGGGAAGGGGTGTTGAAGTGGTAGACTACAGGGCAGTGGAATTTCTGGGTGTGTGTGTTCCAGAGATGTTCTCTGAACCTTCAATTCTCTTGCTCATCGGATGCTGCCTGTCCAGCATGCTTTTCCAGCACCACACTTTTTTACTCTGATCTCCAGCATCTGCAGTCCTCACTTTCTCCATATCATGTCATCATGCCAGATGTGGTCATTCACTGCAACAACCCCCCCATCCATCATAAAACCAGTGACCTTGGATAACCCCATCTCACATTATCTCCTTCCCAGCCATTCATTATTAGATCCCTTCCTTACGGACACTGTGACACATTCCCTTCACAACTAACATCCTCCCAATCCACAGCCTGTAATCCCCGCAAATATTAATTTGCCAAGTTTCAATCCAAGGATTATAGCCACTTTCGATGTCATCCCAAGCCTGCTTAGTTGCTGTGGATCGATCCTATGGAATGATCCTGTGCAAGGTTGAAACCTTTGAACAACCTGACTGGATAGTTCCAGGACGAGAAGTGCTGAGATCCCTGACCGGAGGTTATACACGTCCCCAACTATGTTCACCATATCTCTTGCACTGGCCACTATGGAGCCACTCCCCAGATTGTAGAGGCACAAACCTCCTGACCGAGATCACCTTGACCAGACATCTGACCATTGCCAATCCCAGGACTGCAATTGGAGGCTGTCTTTGACTTACCGTGCTAGGTCCCCCTAACTAACAGGAACCTCCATGGGCTTTCATCAGGACAACTCACCTAAAACTTCAAGATATGGTTGGCTACTTGCTGGATATGCAGTACGTAGAAGTGAGATTGAAGTACCTCACCATTGTACAGCAAGATCGCTCCTACCTCAAGCAAGGCTGACCAGCAAGGCCAGCTGCCAGGCTGTGTGACTTCATTAATTGGCACAGCAAGGCAAGCCAAGGCAGGGTTGTGTGAGCATGCAAGTAAGTGCTAAGTCAGCAGTCTGTAGTGGAGAAAAGAACAGTAGGAGAGTGAAGATTGCCAGATGTGGGAGAGTCAGAGTCGATAACGTGTGGCGCTGGAAAAAGTACAGCAGGTCAGGCAGCGTCCAAGGAGCAGGGCAGCAGGATTCCTGATGAAGGGTACTGCCTAAAACATCAATTCTCTGCTCGTCAGATGCTGCCTGACCTGCTGTCCTTTTTCTAGCACTACACTTCATCGAAAGAATAATAGAACAGATCTACAAAAAGAGGGAAGATTGAAAATGATCAACAAGTGTTCATTCCAAAGTTTCCAAGGTGCCCAATCAAAGGATGACATGTGCTTCCTAAATTTCTGTTCATCAGGCTTCTTTTGGAGGCTCAGTCGAAAGAAGTCAGAGTAGAAATGAAGTGCAGAATTAAAGTGAAAAATGAATAAAAGCTCAGATCAACTGAATGGAAGTGATCACCTTATCTGTACACATGTCCCCAGTGGAAAGAAGACAGGATTGCAGGAAACTAAAAGGTTCTTCTCTGAGAAGAATTATGGATGATGGGAAGGGAGGAAGTCAAAAGGCAAGTTATCGACAATAAGTATGCCAGGAAGGAGGAACAATTCTAAGAGAGGAATAAATCAACTATGACTTTGCAAGTTTAGGAGATTATATAAGTTGAAAGACAAAGCATGTAAGGAGGCAAAATTTCAGTGATAACCCGGAAGACTGGGATAAATTCAGAATTCAGCAAAGGAAGACATAAAGATAATACAGAGAGAGAAAATTAACTAAGATTATGAACAGATTTTGATCAGTTGGGTCATGGGCTGAAGAGTGGCAAATGGAGTTTAATTTGGATAAATGTAAGATAATGCATTTTGGTAAAACAAGCAAAGACAACACTTATACAATTAAAAATAGGGCCTTGGGCAGTGTTGTAGAACAGAAAGAGCTAGGGGTTCAGATACAAATTTCTTTGAAGTTTGCACTTAGATAGGATGGTAAAGAGGCATTTCACATGCTTGCCTTCATTGTTCAGACTTTTGAGTATAGGAATTAGGATTATTGTCAGAATGGACCAGTTGGACCAAAGAGTCCATTTCTGTGCTATTTGTCTCTATAACTATGAGGTTATAACTATGAAGACTAGCAAGGAATATAAAAGTTAGCAATAAGACCATATTTAAACATCTAAAGAGGAAAAGAGAAGTCAAAGTAAACGTAGGCCCATCACCATCAGAAGAGAAGTAGTATTTGGCAAACTAATGAAGATTGAGCCAAATAATCCCTTGGCCCTGATAGCTTGCATTCGAGAATCCTACAAAAGGTAGCTGCAGCATTAATGGATACATCGGTTATAATCTGTCAAAAAGCCTTAGATTCTGAGAAGCATCGAAGGATTGGAAAACTGCCAATGCGACACATCTCTTCAAAGAGGGAGGAAAGTAAAAAGCAAGTAGCTATAGGCCAATTAGCCTAACATCTGTTGTTGGAAAAATGTAGAAAGTCATAATTTAATCAAGCAGAATCAGTATGATTTCATAAAAGGGAAATTGTGTCTAACTAATTTATAGAAGGGAACCAGTAAATGTGTCATATTTGGACTTCGAGAAGGCATTTAGCAAGGTACCTCGTAAAAGGTGAAGTCATGAGACAACAGCCCATGGTGTTAGAGGTATATTGGTATGGATAGAGAACTGGCCAATGGTCAGGAAACAGTGAGTGGAAATATGGGTTTCTTTTTGGGATTGCTGACCTGTGACCAGTGAGTTTCCACAGGGATCAGTGCTGGATCCATAACTGCTTACAATACATTTAATGACTTGGAGGAAGGAGGCAAAAGTACTGCAGACAAACTTGCAGATGCCATAAAAATAAGTGAAAAGGCAAGAGGGATACAAACTGTTTACAGAGAGATGTTGATAGGTTAAGAAGTCGGCAAAAAATTGGCAAATAGAGTACAAAACGGAAAAATGCAAAATTGTTTATTTTGGAAGGGAGATCAAAAATATTAGAGAACAAAAGAGTATTATTTATATAGAGGAAACAGCACAAAGCTGCAATTCAAAAGGACTTGAGGGTACTTGCACGTGAAGTACAGAAAGCTAGCACACAGGTGCAGTGTTTAATCAGGAAAGTTAATGGAATGTTGACTCATTTTACAGGTTCATTCCTGATGAAGAGCTCATGCTCAAAACGTCGACTCTCTTGCTCCTCGGATGCTGCCTGACCAGCTGTGCTATTCCAGCGCCACACTTTTCAATTCTGATCTCCAGCAACTGCAATCTCAGTGGGCCATCTACACATTGGCACAAATAACACCCCTGGATACACTTCAAGAAATGTGCCCCCTCCAAACCGTAGACAATCCTCATTTATGTTGGGAAAGTTGGAATCCTTGAGTATTGTTACTCTTACACATCTCTGTGAACTGTTTACATATTTGATCCTCTATATCCAGCTGACTCTTTGGGTGCCTATAATACACTCCCAGTAAAGTAGCTGCACCCTTAATATTTCCAAGTTCCCTTAATATTCCTAAGTTCCATGCACAAAGCCTAATTTTACGAGCTTTTCAATTTATCATCTCTGCTTGTGGCAGTAATTGACTGCTTAATAAATACCACCCTTTTTGCAATTTCCTCTGTCTTCACTAAAGAATTGAATTGAATTGAATTTATTGTCACATGTACCGAGGCACAGTGAAAAGCTTTGTCTTGCAAGCAATACAGGCAGATGACATTGTTAAGTAGCATAGATAGTAAATAACAGGTAAATAGTGGCAAAAACAAAATCATAGGTACAGGCAAATGTTAAGAGTTTGCGAGTTCATTCAGTATTCTAACAACAGTATGGTAAAAACTGTTGCAAAACTGGCTGTTGTGTGTATTCAGGCTTCTGTAACTTCTCCCCAGTGGTAGAGGTTGTAGAAAACCATTGCCAGTGTAGGATGGATCCTTAAGAATGCTAGCAGCCTTTTTTTGACAGCGAGCCTTGTCAATGGATTCTATAGATAGGAGGTTAGTCTTTGTGATTGTCCAGGCCGAGTTCACCATTCTCGAGTTCATACATCCAGACAGAATGCTCTCAATGGCATACCAATAAAAGTTGGCAAGGGTATTCGCCATCATCCAGAGATTACAATCAGTGAGATCCTGCTTTTTAATCTAGTGCCGAGCATCCTGAATTCGTGTTGTAAGACCTCATTCTTCACTTTTCCCATATCATTGTTACCAACATCTATCACAACCTCTAACTCATCACCCTTCCCTTTCAGGATACCCTGGACCTGTTCAATGACATCCCTGGCCCTGGCACCCTGAAGGCAACACACTATCTGCAGAAACACCTATCTGCTCCCCGATTAAAGAATCCCCTATCACTATTGCTCTTCCTTTCTTCTTCCACCCCTCATACAGTCAAGCTGCTTGATGTAATTGATGCTTATCTCTGACTGCATTTCTCCAAGGTACCAGCACCCTCATCAGCTTCCAAAATGGAATGCAGTTAGTGACTGGGACTCCAGTTAGGGACTGAGACTGGGACTCATCCCATTTCTTTCTTTCCTCTAGTCCTTTGAGCTGTGGTGTGATGACCTCTCTAAATATGCTATCCATGTGACTCTCAGCTTTGCAGATGTACTACGGTGTCTGCAACCACTGCTTAAACTCCAGACCTACAGCTCCAACTTGTGCAGCTGGTAAAATTTTCTGCACATGTGGTCATCTGGGACACTGGCAGCATTCAGGACTCCACATATATGACAAGCTACACATTCCACTTTGATGGTCCCTCCTGTCATCTTTAAACTTACGATTAACACCTTAGATTAAAATTATTAGACTTATTTTCCAAGACTTCCTGCTCTATCACTAAGGTTAAGAAAGATAAGATTGTCTTATGAGGAGCTAATCAGATTGCAGCTCTACTGTTTGGAGTTTAGAAGAATGAGATGTGATCTCATTGAAATATATATCATTCTTAACAGACTTGACAGGGTTAGTACCCCTCTTGGGACAATCTAGCACCAGAAAGCATAGACTCAGAATAAATTTAAGACTGAGATAAGGAGGAATTTCTTCTCTCAGAGAGTTGTGCATTTTAGGAACTCCTTGCCATAGAAACCTGTGGGGGAACAGTCTTAAGTATATTTAAGGCTAAGATAGATTCTTGATCAGTAGGGGAATCAGGGGTTATGGGGAAAACACAGGAAAGTGGCTATGAGGAATGTTCGATCAGCCTTAGAGTCAGAGAGATATGGAGATACAACATGGAAACAGCCCTATCCATCCAACTCGTCTATGCTGACCAGATATCCTAAATAAATCTAATCTCATTTGCAAGCATTTGACCTATATCCCTCTAAACTGTTTGTATTTGTATACTCATCCATATGCCTTTTAAGTGTACCAGCCTCCACCACTTCCTCTAGCAGCTCATTCCATGCACCTGTGTGAAAAAGTTGCCCTTTAGGTCTCTATCATATCTTTCTCCTCTCACCTTAAACCTATGCCCTCTAGCTTTGGACTCCCCATTCTGGGGAAAAGACCTTGTCTATTTACCCTATCCATGCCCCTGATGATATTATAAACTTCTCTCAGGTCACACCTCAGCTTCTGACACCCCAGGGAGAATAGCCCCAGCATATTCAGCCTACCCCTGCAACTAAAACCCTCTAACCCTGGCAATGTCCTTGTAAATCTTTTCTGAACCTTTTCAATTTCACAATATCCTACAGCAGGGAGACCAGAATTGCATGCAGTATTCTAATAGTGGTTCAACCAATGTCCTGTTTAGCTGCAAGATGACCTCCCAACTCCTATACTCATTGCTCTGACCAATAAAGGCAAGCACACCAAACACCTTCTTTACTATCCTATCTATGTGAGACTCCATTTTCAAGAAACTATGAATGTGCACTCCAAGGTCTCTTTGTTCAGCAACATTCCCCAAAACCTTGCCATCAATGGTTCTGTTCGCCGAGCTGGGAATTTGTGTTGCAGACGTTTTATCCCCTGTTTAGGTGACATCCTCAGTGCTTGGGAGCCTCCTGTGAAGCGCTTCTGTGATGTTTCCTCTGGCATTTATAGTGATTTGTACCTGCCGCTTCCGGTTGTCAGTTCCAGCTGTCCGCTGCAGTGGCCGGTATATTGGGTCCAGGTCGATGTGCTTATTGATTGAATCTGTGGATGAGTGCCATGCCTCTAGGAATTCCCTGGCTGTTCTCTGTTTGGCTTGTCCTATAAATGCCAGAGGAAACATCACAGAAGGCTCCCGAGCACTGAGGATGTCACCTAGACAGGGGACGAAACGCCTGCAACACAAATTCCCAGCTTGGCGAACAGAACCACAACAACGAGTACCCGAGATACAAATCTTCTCCCAAACTTTGAGCACCTTGCCAGGTATATGTCCTGCCCTGATTTGCCTTTTCAAAATACAGCACCTCACATTTATCTAAATTAAGGTTCACTTGCCACTGCTTGGCCCATTGATCCAGCTGATCAAGATCCCATTGTACTCTGAGGTAATTTTACTCATTGTCCACTACACCTCCAATTTTGGTATCCCCTGCAAAATTACTAGCCATACCTCCAATGCTCACATCTAAATCATTGATATAAATGATGAAAAGCAATGAACCCAGCACCGATCCTGTGGCACACCACTGGTCACAGGGCTCTAGTCTGTAAAGCAACCCTCCATCACAACCCTCTGTCTTCTACCTTTGAGCCAGTTCTGTATCCAAAAGGCTAGTTCTTCCTGTATTCCATGTGATCTAACATTGCTAACCAGTCTACCATGGGGAACCTTGTCGAACATCTTCCTGAAATCCATATTGATCACATCCACTGCTCTGCCCTCATCAATCGATTGTTCTTGTTGCTTTTTCAGGGAGCGGAATGGTGGCTCAGTGGTTACTGCTCCATCACAGCGCCAGGGACCTAGGTTTGATTCCAGCCTCAGATGACTGTCTGTGTGGAGTTTGCATATTCTCCCCCTGTCTGCGTGGGTTTCCTCCGGGTGCTTCGGTTTCCTCCCACAGTCCACAGATGTGCAGGTTAGGTGAATTGGCCGTGCTAAATTGCCCATAATGTTCAGGGATGTGAAGATTAGGTGGAAGAAAAGTAGAGTAACGGGTCTGGGTGGAATATTCTTCGGAGGGTCGGTGTAGACTTGTTGGGCTGAAAGGCAGGTTTCCACACTGTAGGGATTCTAGTTCTAAAAAAGAACTTGATCAAGTTCATGAGACATGATTTCCCATGCACAAAGCCATGTTGACTATTCTTAATTAGTTCCTTGCCTTTCCAAAGACACGTGAACCCTGTCTCTCAGGATTCCCTCAAACAACTTGCCCACCACTGATGCTGGGCTCAATGGTCTAGAAGTCCCTGGCTTTTCTTACTATCTTTCTTAAATAGTGGCACCACATTAGCCAACCTCCAGTTTCCCAGCACCTCACCTGTCTATTGTTGATACAAATATTACAGCAAGGAGCCCAGCAATCATTTCCCTAGCTTCCCACAGAGTTCTAGGTACACCTGATCATGTCCTGGGGATTTATCACCTTTTTGAGTTTTAAGCTGTCCAGCACCTTCTCATCTGTAATATGGACATTTTTCAAGATGTTGCTATTTATTTCCCCAAGTTCTTTAATTCCATATCCTTCTCCACAGTAAACATTGATGCAAAATGCCCATTTAGCATCTTCTCCATCTCCTGCAAGTCCATAAATAGGCATCCTTGCTGATATTTAAGGGGTTTTATTCTCTCCCTAGTTACCCTTTGTCCTTAATGCATTTGTAGAATCCCTCTGGATTGTCCTTAACCCTATTTGCCAATGATGATCCCATTGAATGGTAGAGTAGGCTCGAGGGGCAATATGGTCCACACTTGTTCCTATTTTGCGAATGGCCTTATGACTCCCCTAAATTACTGTGGAAGGAGATTTGAGGAATGGAACTGCTCCTTCTGGAGGCTGCAATGGTCTGCCTAGAAACTACATCAGCTCTTTCATTCGCAAAATATGATAAACTAAACAGCTTCAAAGATCAATATTCTCAGTATTATTGTTCAAATTATTCATAACAACATTGTTCAGAACTCAACTTACAACATATTAACATTATCCACCGTGGCAAAAAAATCCCTTTTTTGATGTCATGCATATCTTCAGATCCTCCTAAAATATGTTTCCCAACCAGGGAAAACATCGAATTTACATAGTCTTTCCTGAAGGGGTCCAGCTGAAGAATTAACTGGAGGGTACGCCTTCTACTGAAAAGGAAAGGATGACATTGATACTCATGTTTATGAAGTTCATTTTGCATCCAGAATAGGATCTTGGATCCACTGTCAAAACACCCAGTTGTATACATGGAATGCTTATGATACTTCATAATCAACATACAAATATTGTCAGTTTTGATGACCTGAGATATGACTCTGTTGGAGTCGATAACATCTTCCAGTATTTTGCTGATTATTGTGTGAAGAGTGATAGGGATAGCATTTGTTGGTTTGGATGTGTCATAGAGTCATGGAGGTTTACAGCATAGAAACATCCCCTTTGGGACCCAATATGTCCATGCCATCCAATTTTCACAATTAAACTATCCCATTTACCTGCATTTGCTCCATATCCCTCCACACCTATCCCATACATGTACCTGTCCAAATGTTTCTTAAATAATGAAATTTTACTTGCCTCCACTACTAACTCTGGCAGCCCATTTGAGACACTCATCACCCTCTATGTGAAAAAATTGCCCCTCTGGGTCCTTTTTATATCTCTCCCTTCTCAACTTAAACTTAAGCCTTCTAGTTTTGGACTCCTCTTACATGGGTAAAGCTATTGGCTATCTATTTTATCTAGGCCTCTCACGATTTTATAGGCATCTATAAAGTCACCCCTCAATTTCCTAGACGCCAGGGAAAAAAAAGTCCCAGCCTATCTAGCCTCTCCTTATAACTCAAACCTTGCAGTCCAGGTAGCATCCTAATAAATCTTTTCTGCACTCTTTCTAGTTTAATAACTTGGTGACCAGAACTGCATGCAGTAGTGTTTTTCTTTTTGAGGCAGGACATATACTTTTGCAAAATGTGAGGTAGATTTTGGTGTTAAATTGCAGATGGAGTTTAATCCAAACAAATGCAAGGTGATGTATTTTGAAAGATCTAATGTAGGAAGGAAGTGCACACTAAACGGTGGAACCCTTAATAGCATCAACGTACAGAGAGAACTAGGCATATAGATCTACAGTTCCCTGAAAGTGGCAACATATGTGGATAAGGTGATCAAGAAGGGTTATGCTCAACTTCATCAGTCAGAATATAACAGTTGACAAGTAATGTTCACAACTGTATAGAATTTTATTTTGACTCCATTTGGAATATTGTGTATACAGTAGTTTCATCCCACCCCCCGCAACCCCCGGCCCCGCAGGGGATACGTTCCAAGACCTACTGCCCACACAACCCCAGATAGGAGTGAAGCCATTCATTTCAATGGGAAACACACCTTTCCATCAGCTTCCTGGTCCCTGGTTCTGGAATGTTCCCTTTCTATATATTTGGGTTGCGGTACTGAAACTGTGGTAACTGGACCCACGAATACAGGGGTCACCCTGTAGTCTGGTTGCCACACTACCAGAAGGATATGGAGACTTCGGAAAGGGTACAGAAATAGTTTACCAGAATGCTGCCTGGTTTGGAGGGTATTAGTAATAAGGAAAGATTGGACAATCTTGGTTTGTTTTAATGCACAGACAATAGCAATGTTTAAGCGGTACCTCAACAGATAGATGAACCAGCAGGGAATTGATGGAGTCAGACCCAGTAGAAACAAAAGGTTTTTAATTTCAAAAGGCATCATGTGTCAGTGCAGTCTTTGTGGGCCGAAGGATCTGTTCCTCTGCTGTCCTATTCTTTGTTCTGTAACAACAAGGAACAAGAGTAGGTCATTCAACACTCTGAGCCTGCTCCACCATTCAATCAACCATGTCTGATTTGGTTTTAACCTCAAATCTATGTTCCTGCATATCCCCAATAATCTTTCATCGCCTTTAAAATCAAGATTGACCTATCTAATTTCAAAAACTCATAACCCTCTTAGACAGAAAAAATTGCATTGTGTCTGTTTTAAATTTATTTTTATATAGATTCTTCCGCAAGAGGAGCCATCCTTTCAACACACATCCAGACAAGTCCCTTCTGACTTTTCTAACTGACTCATCCTCTGCAGGCCCAGCTTATCTAGCCTTTGCTAATAAGGCAATCCATTCATTCAAGGTATTAATAAATCATCTCTGAAATGCTTCCATTGCAATAACATCCTTTTGTAAGTATGTTGACTAGTAGTATACATGGTATTCTAGGTGTAGTCTCACCAATGCCCTGTATAACCGATACATTATGTCCTTTGCACTTGCGTTCAATTCCCATAGTTAAAAATCACACAACACCAGGTTATAGTCCAACAGGGTTAATTGGAAGCACACTAGCTTTCGGAACGCTGCTCCTTCATCAGGTGATAGTGGAGGGCACAATTCTAAGGCACAGAATTTATAGCAAAAATTTACAGTGTGATGTAACTGAAATTATACATTGAAAATTTACGTTGATTGTCTGTTGAGTCTTTCATCTATTCGAATATCATGTTGGAGGTGTTAGCCCAACATATTGTCCAGCTAACACCCATTGTTACAGCTAACCTGAGAATGCAACTTTTAAAATAAAAAGCTTTGTGATTTACACATGAAAGAAGTGAAACTATCATGGTATTTGAACAGATGAAAGACTCAACAGACAATCAAGGTATTTTTCAATGTATGATTTCAGTTAGGAAGATGGTCAGTCACCTCAACCCCAGGGCATCACTAAAGGAGTTCTTTAACTAAGGGTAATGTCTATGTCAGCTGTTTCATTAACCTTCCCTCCATAATAAGCTCAGAAATGAGTGTTTTTTTGAATTCATTTGTTGGATGTGGGCATCACTGGCTGGCCAGATTTTGTTGCCCGAGCCTAATTCTCCTTGAGAATGTGGTGAGCAGTCTTCTTGAACTGCTACATTCAGCATTGGCATTTATTTTGCGAGGACTTGAATATAACAGCAGTGATGTACTTCTGAGGCTCTATAAGGCTCAGGTCAGACCACATTTGGAGGATTGTGTACAGTTTTGGGCCCATATCTTAGGAAGGATGTACTAGTCCTGGAGTGTGTTAAGAGGAGATTCACGAGAATAGTCCCAGGAATGAAAAGCTTAACATATGAGGAACGTTTGAGGACTCTGGGTCTATACTTGATGGAGTTTAGAGGAATGAAAGGGAATCTATTTGAAACATACAAAATACTGAATGGCTTGGACAGATTAGATATTGCGAAAATGTTTCCGTTGGTAGAGAGACTGGGCCCCGAGAGCACAGCCTTGAGTAAAAACATTTTAGAATGGACAGAAGGAGAAACTTCTTCAGGTAGAGACTGGTGAATGTATGGAATTCATTACCATAGAAGGCTATGAAGGCCAGGTCATTGAGTAAGTTTAAGACTGAGATAGATAAGTCCTTGTTTATCAAGGAGATCAAGGGTTACGTGAGAAAGTGGAAGAATGGGTGAGAAATGTGTCAGCCATGATTGGGAATGGTGGAGCAGTTTTGATGGGCTGAATGGCCTAATTTCTGTTCCTATGTCTTTTATCTTATGGTCTTATCATCTCCAGCAGGATTGAATCTAACCATTGCTTCTTGGTATTCAATGGTATTGCCATCACTGAATTTCCCACTATCAACATTTTGGGAGCTACCACCTACAAGAAACTGAACAAGATCAGCCATATTAAATACAATGACTACAAGGGAAGTCTGTGAATCCTACTGTGAGTAAACTTGTCTCCTGACTCCCAAAAGCATGTCTACCATCGATAAATTATAAATCTGGAATGTAATGGAATTCTACCCACTGGATCAATGCAGAATCATAGAATTGCTACAGTGTGGAAGCAGGTCATTCATCCCACTGCATCCACACTGAACCTCTGAAGAACATCACACTCAGATCTACCCTCCTACCCAATCCCTGTAAACGTGCATTTTCTATGGCCAATCCTAATCTGGACAAAATGGTCAATCAAATATGGACAATCCACCTAACCTGCACATCTTTGCACTATGGGAGGAAACCAGAGCATATGGAGAAAACCGATGCTGACAGTCACGCAAGGTTAGGTTGGAACCTAAGACCCTGGTGCTGTGAGGCAGCAATGTTAACCACTGAGCCACTATGCCACTCCATGGTGTCGATATAACACAGATATTTCCCCTTGTGGGGTAAGCTAGAATGAGAGGTCAGAGTTTCAGACCAAGGGTTTACAGATTTAAAATAGAAATGAGAAAGAATTCTCTTTAAGGATCACAAATCTGTAGAATTCACTATCCAATGTGCAGTGGATGTCAGGTCACTTAATAAATTTAAAGAGGAGATAGACAGATTTTTAATTAACAATGCATTAAAGAGTTATGGGGAGTAGACAGAAAAGTGAAGGCGAGGCCAAGATAAAATAATCCATCATCCATGATCGAATTAAATGGTAGAAAAAGCTTGAAGGGCTGAATTGACTACTGTAGTCTACTTCTTATGGTCTGAGTTTTTCCACCGTTTTCTGTGTGTGTATCCACATTCCTTAATGCTGATGCTCACTCAAGCCAAGTTCGTTTAAACACTTACCAATCATAACAATTTTTCTCCCTATAACGACATTTGTTCCAGTCCTTTTGTGGTGAGAGGCTCTTGTGATTCGGGTAAGGATCTTCAGATTCAGGACAGATCACAGTGCTTCAAGAGTCTGAAGTCTTTGCTCCTGCAATATGCTTTACTCTCTTTCCATTTCTGCTGTTCCTAGTGGCTGGCATTGGGAGTAATCCAAACACTACTACCCAGAGCTCCAACTTTTTAACTTCCTCCTTATCAACCAAAATTCAGACTCTAAGACCTCAATACTTGTCGTCTCTATGTCAGTAGTACTGACATGACTCATAAATTTGAAATAAACAGACCTAGCAGCTATAAAGACGCACTGTGGACCATTAGCCGCAGTCATTTCAGAGAAGGTTCACGAAGGTGATCGCTAGCATAGAGTGAGTGCCTTATAAGCACTCTATTTATTGGCACTCTATTTATTGGCACTCTATTTATTGGCACTCTATTTATTGGCACTCTATTTATTGAAGTTTAGATTCCATTGAAACAAATAGGATTCTTAAGGGGCTAGACAGAACTAATACTGAGAGGAGATTTCCTTCATGGGACAGTCTCGGATCGAAGGGCATAATCTCAGAATAAAGGGGAGCTAATTTAATACTGAAATGAGGAATTTCTTTTCTCAGATGGCTGTGAGTCTTTGGAACTCCTTGCCGCAAAAAGCTGTGGGAGCACATTCCTGCATATTTAAAACTGAGATAGACAAATTATTTATCAGTAGAGGAATCAGGAGTTATGGAGAAAGGTCAGGAAAATGAATGCGAGGAACAGCCAAGATCCTATTGAATGGTGGAGCAGTTTTGAGAAGCCAAATGGCCTATTCCTGTTCCTATTTCTTAAGGTGTTATGGTCTTAATAAGTAGTCACAGAATCATAGTACATAGAACATAGAACAATACAGTGCAGAACAGGCCCTATGGCCCTCGATGTCGCATAGGACCTGTGAACTATTCTCAGCTCGTCCCCCAACACTATCCCATCATCATCCATGTGCTCACCCAAAGATTATTTAAATCTCCCAAAGTGGCTGAGGTAACTACATTGGCAGGTAGGGCATTCCACGCCCTTACCACAATCTGAGTAAAGAACCTGCCTCTGACATTTGTCTTAAATCTATCACTCCTCAATTTGTAGTTATGCCCCCTCGTACAAGATGACATCATCATCCTAGGAAAAATACTCTCACTGTCTACCCTATCTAATCCTCTGATCATCTTGTATGTCTCTATCAAATCCCCTTTCAGCCTTTTCTTTGCAATGAGAACAGGCCCAAGTCTCTCAGCCTTTCCTCATAAGACCTTAATACAGCATGGAAACAGACCTTTCAGTTCAACTCGTCCATTATGACCAGGTTTTCCAAACTAAATAGTCTCATTTGGCTCATATCCCTCTAAATCTTTCCGATTCATGTACCTGTCCAAATTTAAATTTTGGAACTGCACCTGCATTTAAAACTTCCTCTGGCAGTTCCTTACACGTCCAAACCACTTTCTGTGTGAAAAGGTTGCCCCTAGGTCCTTCTTAAATCTTTCCCTCTCACTTTAAAATTATGCTAGCTAGTTTTGAACTCGCCTACCTTTGGGAAAAACATCTTGCTAGTCACCTTATCTATGTTAAAAATCACACAACACCAGGTTATAGTCCAGCAGGTTTATTTGGAAGCACTAGCTTTTGGAGTGTTGCTCCAAGTGGTAGTCTGGCGCACTGACCTCTACACCGCTGAAGCCAAACGTCAACTCGAGGACATCTCTTCCTACTGCCCCCTTGACCATGACCCCACCCCCCATCACCAAACCATCATCTCCCAGACCATACAGAACCTCATCACCTCAGGAGATCTCCCACCCACAGCTTCGAACCTCATAGCCCGGGAAACCCACACTGCCCGGTTCTACCTCTTTCCCAAGATCCACAAGCCTGACCACCCTGGCCGACCCATTGTCTCAGCATGCTCCTGCCCCACTGAACTCATCTCTACCTACCTCGACACTGTCCTATCCCCCCTAGACCAGGAACTCCCCACATACGTTCGAGACACCACCCACGTCCTCCACTTCCTCCAAGACTTCCGTTTCCATGGCCCCCAACGCCTCATCTTCACCATGGATATCCAATCCCTCTACACCTCCATCCGCCATGACCAGGGCCTCCAAGCCCTCCGTTTTTTCCTCTCCAGACGTCCCCAACAGTACCCTTCCACCGACACTCTCATTCGTTTGGCCAAACTGGTCCTCACCCTTAACAATTTCTCCTTTGAATCCTCCCATTTCCTCCAGACCAAAGGGGTAGCCATGGGCACACATTTGGGCCCCAGCTATGCCTGTCTCTTTGTTGGCTATGTAGAGCAGTTGATCTTCCGTAATTACACCGGCACCACTCCCCACCTCTTCCTCCGCTACATTGATGACTGCATTGGCGCCACCTCGTGCTCCCGCAAGGAGGTTGAGCAATTCATCAACTTCACCAACACATTCCACCCTAACCTTAAATTTACCTGGACCATGTCTGACACCTCCCTCCCCTTCCTGGACCTCTCCATCTCCATTAATGACGACCGACTTGACACTGACATTTTTTACAAACCCACCGACTCCCACAGCTACCTGGATTACACCTCTTCCCACCCTACCTCTTGCAAAAATGCCATCCCGTATTCCCAATTTCTCCGCCTCCGCCGTATCTGCTCCCAGGAGGACCAGTTCCACCACAGAACACACCAGATGGCCTCCTTCTTTAGAGACCGCAATTTCCCTTCCCACGTGGTTAAAGATGCCCTCCAACGCATCTCGTCTACATGCCGCACCTCCGCCCTCAGACCCCACCCCTCCAACCGTAACAAGGACAGAACACTCCTGGTGCTCACCTTCCACCCTACCAACCTTTGCATAAACCATATCATCTGCCGACATTTCCGCCACCTCCAAACAGACCCCACTACCAGGGATATATTTCCCTCCCCACCCCTTTCCGCCTTCCACAAAGACCATTCCCTCTGCGACTACCTCGTCAGGTCCACGCCCCCAAACAACCCACCATCCCATTCTGGCACTTTCCCCTGCCACCACAGGAACTGTAAAACCTGTGCCCACACCTCCTCCCTCACCTCTATCCAAGGCCCTAAAGGAGCCTTCCACATCCATCAAAGTTTTACTTGCACATCCACTAATATCATTTATTGTATCCGTTGCTCCCGATGCGGTCTCCTCTACATTGGGGAGACTGGGCGCCTCCTAGCAGAGCGCTTTAGGGAACATCTCCGGGACACCCGCATCAATCAACCACACCGCCCCGTGGCCCAACATTTCAACTCCCCCTCCCACTCTGCCGAGGACATGGAGGTCCTGGGCCTCCTTCACCGCCGCTCCCTCACCACCAGACGCCTGGAGGAAGAACGCCTCATCTTCTGCCTCGGAACACTTCAACCCCAAGGCATCAATGTGGACTTCAACAGTTTCCTCATTTCCCCTTCCCCCACCTCACCCTAGTTCTAAACTTCCAGCTCAGTAACTGTCCCCATGACTTGTCCGGACCTGTCCTACCTGCCTATCTTCTTTTCCACCTATCCACTCCACCCTCTCCTCCTTGACCTATCACCTTCATCCCCTCCCCCACTCACCCATTGTACTCTATGCTACTTTCTCCCCACCCCCACCCTCCTCTAGCTTATCTCTCCACGCTTCAGGCTCACTGCCTTTATTCCTAATGAAGGGCTTTTGCTCGAAACGTCGATTTCGAAGCTACTTGGATGCTGCCTGAACTGCTGTGCTCTTCCAGCACCACTAATCCAGAATCTGGTTTCCAGCATCTGCAGTCATTGTTTTTACCCTTCATCACAACCACCTAATGAAGGAGCAGCGCTTTGAAAACTAGTGTTTCCAAATAAGCCTGCTGGACTATAACCTGGTGTTGTGTGATTTTTAACTTTCTACACCCCAGTCCAACACCAGCACCTCGAAATCATCACCTTATCTATGTTCCTCATGATTTATGAACCTCTGTAAGGTCACTGCTCAACTTCCTACATTCCAGGGAAAAAAAGTCCCAGCCTCCCAAATCATCCAGCCCGGATAACATCCTTGTAAACCTTTTCTGCACCCCTTTCAACATAATATTATGCTTCCAATAGCAGGAAGGATGCACAGGACTCTACACTGTGCTCCAAAAGTGACCTCACCAATATCCTATACCACCACAACATGATGTCTCAATGGAGAAAGTGATGAAGACCTTCTGTTCGAAACATCGTGTCTCCTGCTCCTCGGATGCTGTTCGACCTGCTGTGCTTCTCGAGTGCCACATCTCTTGACTCCCGTTCTCAATGCTCTGACTAATGAAAGCAAACATGTTCTTCAGCACCTGTGATGGCACTTTCAATTAAATATATACCTACACCTTCTGGTCTCTCTGTTTGAAAACATACCCAGAGTCCTGTCATTTACTGTGTAAGTCCTGCCCTTGTTTGTCTTAACAAAATATAATATTTTGCTTTTATCTGAATTTAAACTCCACTTTACTCTCCTCTGCCCAGCTGTTCAAGATCCCATTGTACTCTGAGATATTCTTCTTCAGCATCCACTATTCTAGCAACTTTACTGTCATCTGCAAACTTCCTAAGTCATATATATTCCTCATCCCTCTGGAACACAGTTGGTCACAGGCTTCCGGTCCAAAACAAAACCTCCACCATTACCTTCTGTCTCCTACTGTTAAACCAATTTTGAATCCAATTGGCTCGCGCTCTCTGGCTCCTATGTGATCTAACTTTGCTAATCAGTCTACTGTACAGAACCTTGTCAATGGCCTTGCAAAAGCCATGTAGACAATATCTACAAATCTACCCTTATTTATCTTCTTGGTCACATCCTCAAAAAAACTCAAGCAAGTTTGTGAGACATGATCTCCCATGCACAAAACCAAACTGACTCTCCCAAATCAGTTCTTGCCTCTCCAACTGCATATAAATCCTGTCTCTCAGAGTCCCCACTAACAATGTTCCCACAACTGACATCAGACTCACCAGTCGCTAGTTCTCAAGCTTTTCCTTGCAGCCTTTCTTAAATAAAGGCATAACATTAGCCACCTCCAGTCTTCTGGCACTTTACCCATGACTGTAGATGAAACAAATATCTCTACTCGGGCTGCCGCAATTTCCTCCCTAGCTTCCCACAATGTCCTGGGATACTCGGGATTGTGGGATCAGGTCCCACAAATTTATCTACTTTTATGCTTTCTAAGAAATCCAGTACCTCCTCTTCTATAATGTGGATTGTTATCAAGGTATCGATGTTTATTTCCCCAAGTTCCTTGCTTCCATATCCTTCTCCACAGTAAATACTGATGTGAAATATTCATTTTGTACCTTTCCTATCGCTGCTGTTTCCAAACATAGACAGCCTCATTGATCTTTAAGGGACCCTATTCTCTCCTTAGTTGTTCTTTTGCCAATAATGTATTGTATGGATTCTCTTTAACCATATCTAGGTGAAGGTGAGGACTGCAGATGCAGTATTAAAAGTATTAAACAATCAAGAAAGGGAGGAAGTAAAGACAAAAACTGTCATAAGAGAAAAAGTATTAGGGAAACTAATGGGGCTTAAGACCAGTACATCCATTGCATTTCCTAGGATACATCCGAGGATATTCAAGGAATTAGCTACAGAGATAGTGGATGTAGTGGTCATAATCTTTCAAGAATCTCAAGATTCTGAAAAAGTCCCAGAGGATTGGAAAACTGACAATTTAACACCTTTATTTGAAAGGGGAAGGAGACAAAAATGATAGGGTAATTAGCTTAATGTTTGTTATTTAGAAAAGGTGAATGTTTATTTCAAAGGATGCAATAGCAGAGTATTTGGAAAAAATTAATATAATCAAGCAGAGTCAGCATAGCTTAATAAAGGAGAAATCATACCTAACAAATGTATTTGATTTCTTTGAGGTGATAACACCCAGGATAGATAAAGGAGAATTAGTGGTATTTAATAAGTTATTGCATTTTTGGCTACATAATAAGAGTCCACAGTGTTGGAAGTAGTACAGTAGTACAGTACAGCGCAGGAACAGGCTCTTTGACCCACTATTTCTGCACTGACCATGATACTATTCCAAACTAATTCCATCTGCCTGTCCAGAATATAGAGTCATAGGGTCACACAGTGTGGATACTAGCTCTTATGTCCAACTCATTCACGCTAACCACGTCTCCCAAACTAAACTAGTCCCTCTATGTACCTCTTATTTCCTGCCTGTTCATGTATCTGTCTAAATGCCTTTTAAACATTGCTATCATATCTCCTTCTACCACCTCCCTTGGCAGCATGTTACAGGCACCTACCACCACCTGTGTAAAAACCTTGCTTCACACATGTCCTATAAAGGTATCCCCTCTCACTTAAACCTGTGCCCCATAGTATTTGACATTTTACCTTGGAAATTGGTAAAGGATTCTAAATATCGATCCTATCCACATAATTTTATATGCATCTATCAGGTGGCCCTTCAAACCCCAATGCTCTAGTAGGAGATGATCTAAGTTTGTCCAACCTTTCCTTATAGCTATTGTGTCCCAATCTAGGCAACATCCTGGCAAACCTTTATGTCACCCTTGCTAAACCCTCCAAATCCTTTCGATAATGTGGCAGACGGAACTGGACACAATACTTCAAATGTGGCCTAACTGAAGTTTTATACAGCTGAACATGGCTTGCCAACTTTTAATACTCAATTCCCAATTGATGAAGGCAAGGCAATACTCTTTAGGGTCCTGCCATTTACCGTTTATTTTCCTCTTGCATTTAACCTCCTATTTGCATGATAGCCAATTTCCTGGATGACATAAAAATATATGGGAAGGCAAGTAGTAAGGATGACACACCATCTGCAGAAGGATTATATACAGGTTAAGAGAGTGAGCAGAAACTTGGTAGATGGAATATAATTTAGCAAATTTGACATTACACATTTTGACAGGAAGAATAGAGGAGCTGAATGTTATTTAATTGGGGAATGCTGCACCACAGAGGGGTTTGGGACTTATGGGATCATAATGCAGTACAGCATGGAAACAGACCCTTCGGACCAACTTGTCCATACCGACCAGACATCCCAATTTGACCTAATCCCATTTGTGAGCATGTGACCCATATGCCTCTAAACTCTTCCAGATGTCTTTGAAAATGTGTAATTATACCTGTCTCTACCACTTCCTCTGGCAGCTCCATCCATATATGCATCACCCTCTGCATGAAAAAGTCCTTTTTAAATTTTTCCCAGCTTAAACCAATGCTGTCGAGTTTTGGATTCCCCCGCACTAGGAAAAAAACATTGGCTATTCACTCTATTAATGCCCTTCATGATTTTATAAACCTTTACTCGGTCACCCCTCAGCCTCTGATGGTCCAAGGAAAAAAAACTACAGCCTATTCAGCGTCTCCCAATAATTCAAAACCTCCAGTCCAGGCAACATCCTTGTAACTCTTATCTGCACCCTCTCAAGTTTAGCTACATCTTTCCTAGAGATGGGAATTTGTGCATAAATCACAACATGTTAGTATACAAGTTCAGCAGGGAAATGGGAAGGTAACTAGAATATTGGCTTTCATGTCAAAGGCAATGGAGTATGAAAGTAGGGAGGTTTCAGTAAAACTACACAAGACATTAGTCAGACCACAGCTGGAATGCTGTTTTGATCCCCTTGTCTAAGGAAAGATGCACTGGCACTCAGGGCAAATCAGGTTCACTCGGCTGATCGTGGATATTGAGGGAATTTTTTTTGATGAGGGATTGAATAGATTGGGCCTAATTTAGAAATATTAAAGATGATCTGTTAAAACATATAAGATTCTTAAGGAGACTTGACAAGATAGGGATGGAATGGTTGTTTCCCTCAGTGGGAGAGTTTAGGATCAGAAGGCATAATCTCAGAGTGAGGGGTTGCACATTTAAAATACAGATAAAAGGAATTTCTTCTCTCAGAGAGCAGTGAATCTATGGGATTCTTTACTACAGGGGGTTATCAAAGCTGTGTTCTTAAGTATATTCAGGGCAGAGATAGGCAGAGCTCTTATTACTAAGGGAATTAGGGTTTACGGAGAAAAGGTAAGAAAGTGGAGATGAGATCAGCTATGGTGGAGCTATTGAATGGTGGAGCAGATTCGACAAGCCGAATGTCCTACTTCAGCTCCTTTGAGGTATTCTCTTATCATCTTATTGCGAGGCAAAAATCTGGTACTGAAAAGCTGGCCCAGCAACATTAGATCTTTTAGTAGGCCCTCTTTCCTATCATTTTCTATCCCATTGCTCCAGCCACAGAAAATTGCAACTGTTTAAAAAGGGCGGTAAAGACAAGCCAGGGAACTATAGACCAGTGAGCCTGACCTCAGTGGTGGGCAAGTTGTTGGAGGGAATCCTGAGGGACAGGATGTACATTTATTTGGAAAGGCTGATTTGGGATAGTCAACAGGGGTTTGTGCGTGGGAAGTCATGTCTCACAAACATGATTTAGTTTTTTGAAGAAGTAACAAAGAAGATTGATGAGGGCAGAGCAGTAGATGTGATCTGTATGGACTTCAGTAAGGTGTTCGATAAGGTTCCCCATGGGCGACTGATTAGCAAGGTTAGATCTCATGGAAGACAGGGAAAAGCAGCCATTTGGATACAAAACTGGCTCAAAGGTAGAAGACATTTAAAATACAGGTGGTGGTGGAGGGTTGTTTTTCAGACTGGAGGCCTGTGACCAATGGAGTGCCACAAAGATAGGTGCTGGGCCCTCTACTTTTTGTCATTTACATAAATGATTTGGATGCGAGCATAAGGGGTACAGTTAGTAAGTTTGTAGATGACACCAAAATTGGAAGTGCAGTGGACAGCGAAGAGGGTTACCTCAGATTACAACAGGATCTTGACCAAATAGGCCAATGGGCTGAGAAGTGGCAGATGGAGTTTAATTCAGATAAATGCGAGGTGCTGCATTTTGGGAAAGCAAATCTTAGCAGGACTTATACACTTAATGGTAAGGTCCTAGGGAGTGTTGCTGAACAAAGAGACCTTGGAGTGTAGGTTCATAGCTCCTTGAAAGTGGAGTCGCAGGTAGATAGGATAGTGAAGAAGATGTTTGGTATGCTTTCCTTTATTGGTCAGAGTATTGAGTACAGGAGTTGGGAGGTCATGTTGCGGCTGTACAGGACACTGGTGAAGCTACTGTTGGAATATTGTGTGCAGTTCTGGTCTCCTTCTTATCGGAAAGATGTTGTGAAACTTGAAAGGGTTCAGGAAATATTTACAAGGATTTTGCCAGGATTGGAGGATCTGAGCTACAGGGAGATGCTGAACAGGCTGGGGCTGTTTTCCCTGGAGCGTCGGAGGCTGAGGGGTGACCTTATAGAGGTTTACAAAATAATGAGGGGCATGGATAGGATAAATAGATAAAGTTTTTTCCCTGGGGTCAGGGAGTCCAGAACTAGAAGGCATAGGTTTAGGGTGAGAAGGGAAAGATATAAAAGAGACCTAAGGGGCAACTTTTTCACACAGAGGGTGGTACGTGTATGGAATGAGCTGCCAGAGGATGTGGTGCAGGCTGGTACAATTGCAACATTTAAGAGGCATTTGGATGGATATATGAATAGGAAGGGTTTGGAGGGATATGGACCGGGTGCTGGCAGGTGGGACTAGATTGGGTTGGGATATCTGGTCAGCATGGACGGTTGGACCGAAGGGTCTATATCCATGCTGTACATCTCTATGACTCTGTGACTAGATCATTTCCCAAACTCCTCTCAATATTGTTTTCCAGTGAAATTGAGATATCATTTACCATTGTATTTCTTTTTCAACATACCCTATATCATGCATATAATGGTACCTGTTCCCTAATCCCATTCCACAAATGTAAATTTGTCCTACCAAGGTAAAATCTGGTTAGTGTCCAGTAACATTTCATTTGAAAATAAACAAAGTGTGAGATCCCAGCTTCTTTTTTAAGACAATAAAGAGATAAGGTTGTAAGCAAAAGATAATAAATATTATGTTACAAAGTTAGAAAAGTAAAACAATCTGTGTTGACACAATTCATATTCTAATATGAACTTGACATGACATAACTATGAAAAGTGACAACTTTGATCAAACATTATACTGAGCAGAACAACTAGCAAATGAAGTTCAGACAGATCTCGCAGATTCCTAATCAAACACTGCACCCAAATATTATTGACAATATGGGTCATCAAATCTCATTAAATTTTTCCAATAAATTCAACTTCCTTAATTTTTGAAAACATTTAGCTTCGGAAATTCCTCAAAAGCTACAACATCTTGCATTATCTTAATGACTGTTCACATTCCAATACTTCACTCTCCTTTCCTAAGACTATCGTTCCATATTTTCTTGAACCTGAACTCTGGTAAATACTTGTAGAATTCAAGATTCTTCAAAGACAGCTAACTTTATCAAGTTGATCCTGTTCCTATTTTTCTCCAATCACTTGTGCAGTACAGTTGTGCAGTACAAAGACTGCTTACTTCACTCTTGCTGTCAGTTGCACAGAGCTAATATGGACACATAGATTCTCTGAACCTCCACATTCCTCAGGCTTTTTCCTGATCTCAAGCACTAATATTTAGCTGCACCTTTTGGCTTCAAGTACTTCTCCTGAATCTTAATTGCTTGAAGTTTTCTGCAGCAGCAACATTTATGAATGGATCCTCTTCATCCTGCTCCTAGATAAATGACTGACTAGCAAACCCAAAGGTAGCAACCTTCTCTTCTAACTGCCCCAATCCAAATGATTAAAACTGACTGTTCAGTCATCCTTGACCTGTTCTACATGACCTACTGAAATCCTCATAATAAAACCTATCCTTATTCCTGCCAGCCCTGAATTTTGCAGGAAAACCCAGTTTCTGGACTATAATAAAATTCAGACTCTTGGTTGACTCAATACAAATGGATGCAAAAGTAATGAATTGCATCACACCTGCATCACACCTTGCATCATCCCCACCTGTTGGTGGGGCTTTCTCTAATAATCACACTTCTCTTAATGGGGGGGAGGAACAGCAAGAAGGAGCAAATAGATTTGGAGTTGGCAGGAACAGAAATTGAAAGATGATTCACAGAACTTTACTATATTATTTTAATAAAAATCAAAAATAAAATAACTAATATTTTCTGAAGAAAGTACATGGGTAAGATGATGACCATGTTGGTGTTATCCTATAAGATTGAATCAATCTGCACATGGAATAAGGGCAAGTGGGAATGTCTGGTGGGTGGAATTAAGGTCCGTTTCTTAAATCATAAGAAGTTGGAGAGTATTAATGTCCAAAGAGACCAGGGTGTCCTTGCCCAAATGTCAACTCACATTTATGTGATTGAATTCCATTTGCCACTGATCAGTAAATCTATATCTTCCTGTAATCTAAAGCTACCTCCTCACTGTTTACCACTCCAACAATTTTTGGACCATGTGCAAACTTACTGATTGAACCTCCTACATTCAAATCTAAATAATTTATTAGTATCGTAAACATCAAAGGTCCCAACACTGACCCCATGGGATGCAAATGAATACAGACTGCTGGTCAGTAAATGATCCTTCAATCATTACCCTTTGCTTCCTGCCACTCAGCCAATTGTGTATCCAGTTTACCAAATTTTTGGATCGCATGGGCTCTTACTTTTGTTATCGTTCTCCCTTATCAAAAGCATTGTTGAAATTTGAGTGGGTTATATGAAAAGTATTGCCCTCCCCTAGACACTATTAACCTTCAAAAAATTCAAACAGGTTGGTCCAACATGACTCCTTTACAAAACCATTTTGACTGTTCTTGATTAATACCTACCTCTCAAAATTTAGATAAATTCTGTGCCTCAGAAATGCTTCCAGAGTTTGTCTGCCACCAAGGTTAAACTGACTGGCCTTTAGTTTCCTAGTTTGTCCTTTGGATTTCCTTCAGTCCTCTGGCACCTTAGCTGCACTTAATGGCAGTTCTCTATTTCTTAAACTCAGCTTATGTTCTGACACCAAATTTGGCATTGGATCAAAGCTTATGAGGATGGAGCAGATTTGTTGTCAAATGCTTTTGCTATTGCATGGCAATTGTTGGTGAGAATCTGTGAGAGAGCAAATTATATTCTACAGTTAAAATGAAGAGTTACCATACCATATTCTCTGATACAAGATAGAAGAAATACTCAAATCCAGAGACTCTGTGGCACCTGTGGGAGAAGTTTCAGTTGTCTTGCCAGGTTGATATTGAGAACAGGGTGATAGACATTTGATGTAATCACTTGCTCAATGGTAGACTAAAGAGTTTTAATTCCTGTTGGCAAAGAATTCTTCCATGCAGCAGAATCCAGCAGAATTCGAAAGTTCTCTCAGAGAAATGCAATGCTTTCAGCAATTGCTAGTGCAGAGAGATGTTCTTACCTTTAAATGCTGCAACCTTGAATTGGAAGCTCTGTCCTCTTCAGCAGAGATGTAATGAAAGCTACTCTTATTGCTGACTATGCTTGCTGCTATTAACTTGTACTTGGTCAATCCTTAAGCACAGTTTTCTGGAGCTCGCTATTTAAGTTACAGAGGAGGATTTATTTTCTTTACTGTAGGCCTACAAAGTGAAAAAGAAGGCTGAGAGAGATTTGATAGAGATCTTCAAAATAAGTTAGTTAGGGTTAAGGTATTCCTGATCATAAGAGAAACAAGAATGAGACAGCATAAATTTAAGGTGATGTGCAAACAAAACAAGGATATTATAATTAAAATGTGTTCACTCTGTGAGTAGTTAGAATATGGTGCAATGGATGTATTAGTTGTAAATGTGATGGAGGTATTTCAGTTGTGGCACTCAAGAGGATACTGGATGATTACTTGTGCAGAAATGATATGGAGAGATATGAGGAAAAGCCAGGAGGAGCCAGTGCAGGCATGATGGAACAATAGCCTCTTCTGCACCATCACAAATCTGTGTTTCTGTTCAATGGCATCAGGAGTTGCCTCATATATCTCTCTGCAATTGGTCACCAAGCCACAAAATTGCCAAGAGAAATGTGAAAGGGATCCAAGTGAGAGTGTAAATTGCTGAAGTGTACAGCTAAAAAGACAGGCAATATTTCATCAATATCAGCACTCCTGCTTGTTGGAGCTTCTTATAAGCAAATTGAGTGCTGATTTTCATATGTTACAGCAGTGACATTTCGAATACACTTGCTAGTTTTCTGCTTGGAAATGAAGATAACCCCCAAATCCCTCCAGCTATCTCTCTGTTTGAGACATTTTTATCAGTTTGTCCATGTTTTTTCCAACAGTTGCAGATGGAGTTACAACTTTGTTCATGGATGTTGATCCTTACTTGAGAATTCTTTAGACAGCAGGCATTGCCTCAGGCAGAATATCATATTTGTACTGTCTATTGATTGGAGATGCTAAAAGTCAACATTTTAGTCGTGTGCCTTTTAAATTCCACATTTGGTCTTTTAATCCTATGGCTTTATTTTACTGAACAGATAGAATTCCATCTATGATTGGTGTAGTCCAATCTCCGGGGAATTCTCAGGACAGAACACAGAGTGCAGTGAGCCGCAAAAGCCTCATCTTTACACAACAGAATCTCAGTAAAATCTCATCTGCAAGACTGTAGCACATTCCAGAGGAAATTGATTGACATAAATCTGGCATAATTTGGCTTAAGCTGGTACATGCACATGCCACCCTTTCGCCCTGAAAGGAGCTTCTAAAATAAAGGCTGGAATGAGTTTGACAACTCTAGACATCACGAATTTCGCTGCGCAAACTTCAAAGTGGCGGCAACAGGCTGGAAAAGCCGATGTGGATTGCGCGCTCAGGTGCCTGTTTAGCGCCGCAAAATTGAGGGGTATTGGAGAGAGCTGTCTTCGTGTTCTGGGGCAGTCCGTCTGATGCAGGAACAACCATAATACTGTGGCAGAGGCAGTTCGTGAGGCGTCTGAAAGAGAAATTTTCCGAGGGCGTTATTCGGCACCGTTTGATAGCTGGCACAAAACACATTATAATAACCAACTGCCATTAATTCATCCTCAATCCAGTTTCCAAAAACTTCAAATCTCTGCGCTTCCTCTGTGTTTGATATTCACGTGATGTTGTGGAGTCAGTTCCATGCAAATATGTGTTTCCGACAATGTGCCATCTGCAAATCAACAGCTTTTCTGTTTCCTTTCTGATTAAGTTATTGAAAATTATTTGTCACCTCATTTTACTGCAGTGCAGTTGACATTTGATATTAGAGTACATGTCATTAATGTGATTAACTTTAATAAACAATCTGGAGTGAGCAAGTTGTTTTGTTGGTAATTGCACGGTAAAGTGAGTTTGTAGCAAAAATAGAAATTGTTGGAGTAAAGCGGAGTCAACGTTTCGGGTCCAGTAACTAACCCAGTGTTCTCCAGCAGTTTTCCGTATTGTTTCAGATTTCCAGCCCGGGGACTTCGAAATCATTTCAAATATGTTTGAGCTAGTTGGAGCCGCGTAAAGTTTTTTTTTCAACTTGACGTGAAACCGAATATGCAGTTGTGTTTAGAATATGATGTGACTGGATAAGGCATTCCATAGGGGACGGTATCTAGGTGTGTAAATCAAATATATGTATTAACATATTTGCATGTGCAATATGTTGGTGTGTCCTTTTCAACTTTAACCTGGGTATATGCTCACTTTGTAAAACTGCAGGATGGTTTTGCAAATGGGGACACATACATTTCTGTGGACCATGCCTTCAACAAGGGTCATGTGAACTGTTGCTGGGCGTGACCCCACAGGTCTCCTGCTGTATGCTGCACGGTTTAAATATTGCTGAAACTAAATACCGAATGCTCAGAGCCCACCGTTTTCGAGCTGTGCGAGATCAGCCCGTATCAATCCCCAAACTGTGTCCCAGGATCCCAGCAACCAGTGAGTTTGAAGTTCAAATTGCCTTTACATCGGCAAGGTGCCAAACTAATGGTGGTGAAATTAACTTCGAGGAGGTGTTCGGTTGGAAAGCGCTATGTTTCCAGTTGTGGTTTGTGTGTTGTTTGTTCGGGCTTTTGGAATTAATTTATTTTGTCTTAAAAATAAACTTGCTTGCGGAAGTGTGGGAAACCAAGTGCAGGAGCGGGCGCGACAGATTTTTGATTGCGAGATAATGCATCGTTTGCAGTGAAGTAAAATTAACTGAATTACCACCCCTTCCCCCTCCCCACACCACCGTCCTTTCATTCAAACCAAATGTATTGTTTTCTTTAAAACAGGTGAGCAATGGGTGATTGGAGTTTCCTTGGGAATATTTTGGAGGAAGTGAATGAGCACTCCACTGTGATCGGGAGAGTGTGGCTGACAGTGTTGTTTATTTTCCGCATCCTTATCCTTGGCACGGCGGCCGAGTTCGTGTGGGGGGATGAGCAGTCTGACTTCGTTTGCAACACTCAGCAGCCGGGCTGTGAAAACGTCTGCTACGATGAAGCGTTCCCCATCTCGCACATCCGCCTCTGGGTACTGCAGATCATTTTCGTATCCACGCCGTCCCTGGTGTATGTGGGCCATGCGGTGCACCATGTCAGGATGGAAGAGAAGAGAAAGGACAGGGAAGAAGGGGACAGACAGCAGCACATGAACACTGAAAGGCTCCTCTTAGCTCCTGAAGAGGCTCTGAAAGACATCGGCAAGACCAACAAGAGATTTCGCCTGGAGGGGACCCTGCTGAGGACCTATATCTGCCACATCATTTTCAAAACCATCTTTGAGGTGGGTTTTGTGGTTGGTCAGTACTTCCTGTACGGGTTCCGCATCTTGCCCCTGTATCGCTGCGAAAGGTGGCCTTGCCCCAACTTTGTTGACTGCTTTGTCTCCAGGCCAACGGAGAAGACGATCTTTGTGATTTTCATGCTGGCCGTAGCCTCGGTGTCCCTCTTCCTGAATTTCGTGGAGGTAAGTCACCTGGGCTGGAAGAAGATCAGGTTTGCTTTCCGAGAGCCTGGCCAGCAGCCTGAAGCCTACCCAGAACCCAAGCCATACCATTCCATTGATGTTGCTTCGGTACCGAAAGCGAAAGGGTACAAGCTCCTGCAAGAGGACAAACCTACTCCCGCTTTCTTCCAACTGACAGCAGCTGGGGTAGACCTGAGCTCGGTGCCGTCCATCACCTATCCGGAGAAAGCAAAGGGTGTTGGCCCGGTAGATAACCTGGTAAAGATTCATAACGAGACTTTGCTGTCCTACCAACAACATGAAGATGCTGATCCCGAGCAGCAGGCTGAACCGGCGGTACAGGCTGAGCCCGAGCCCGAGCCCGATCCCGAGCCCGAGCCTGTCCCGCTCGCAGAACCCGAGGAAGAGGGAGAGAAGAGCGAATTGGAACCTCTGACAGCAGCCAATGAGAGCCTGGCGGATACACGGCCCCTCAGCAGATTGAGCAAAAGCAGCAGTCGAGCTCGCTCTGATGATTTAACTGTATGAGGTAAATACCCCTCCCCTACCAAGAGTGTTCGAGGAACCTCAGTGTAAAAACCACCGGGGAAACTGATAACCGGCCTGGACGAATTCTGCGAAGTCTTGAGAACAGATGCAATGAGCTCAAGACGGAAAAAAATGTTCAACTTTTCAGCCTTCGTTTTCACTGAATGGCATCGCAACAGTTACACAATAAGAAACCTTTAACGTCTTTAGAAGAACCAACAGGACCCCGGTGTTTTTGTTTTTTTTTAGATATTCTCGATGTTTAGTATCAAAAGTGTTCAAAGTATTTGCAACTACATGTATATTAACCAGACCGCTAACTCCCAAATCGATCTGGATCCGAATTCTCACACGTTGAGGTGTGTCATTGGGATGCAAAAGTGCCATTTGAAAGATCAGAGAATTTTAGGCTTTAATGATGTGTTCTCAGTTATTCTCGGTCTTTCATGACTGTGCAGTTAAACCTTTCATTCAGAAACTTGACCAACCCTTCAGCTGTGGAGTGTAGCAACCTTGTGATGACGATCATTTTGAGGAGAGTGGGGAGGGTGTCGCTTCGTAGCATCGGCAAATTCCTAGCCTCAGCAGAAATGCGACTCTCCTGTTGTTTTATAGAAAGGTCTTGGTTATTTAGGTAAATGTTTCCACACTAATACCCATTGCCAATCCACCCCACCCCTCCCCCTTCTTTGAATGGGAGTTTTGAACCATTTATGTACCGATAATTCGAATAAACTATAATAATTCAAGAAAGCAGTTCACCACCACTTTCTCCAGGGCAACTAGGGGCGGACAGTAAACGCACACATCCATTAATGATTTTTATTTTTAAAAAACACGCGTTTGTAGATTTCATTATAAAGTATCCCGCCCCGCACTCAGTGTCTATGCGTAGACATGTCTGGTACATTTACTGGAATTTACATTGCTTGCAGTATCCGCAAAAAAGCACACTTCACGTTTTTTCAAATATAATCAGCAATATCCGAGAAAACAGTCAAAAACCGAAATCTAGCTTGTCTACGGAGAGGGAGGGTTATCTGCCCTTTTTCCCTCATCCGTACAATATTTAAAAAGATGTAAATGTAACTGGCCCTGAAATCTACTCAACGGGTAGATTGCATCAAATTTGGACACAATTAGTTATGGCGCAAAATGTTCACATTCGAGTGCGAATGGTAATTTAGAAATGTTCAATATGTGAACAGTCAGCTGAACTTCGTCTCTACTAATACTTGAATTTTGGAGCTTTACAATCACTAGAATATTGAACAATAACTAAACTAATCCAAATCCTGGTGTTCTGGAATATTAGAACATCTTTATCATTGGATTCTACTGTAGCACTCAAATTGCTTAGACAAGGGCTAATGGTGCAGCTGCATCAAGTTGGTATAGTTAAGTGCTTCATTGAGGCACTAATGCAGTCTATGAACCTCAACTCATCTGAAAGGAACCTGGATTTGGACCTGAAGTACTGTAATCAGCAAAAGTAGGAGGCAGGTGCTGAAAAATGGACACAATGGGTAGAATGGCCTCCTTCTAAATTGTAAAATTCTATGCCAAATGGCCTATTTCTGTTCTGGAATATTTCTATAAATAGAAAAATGTGAACAGCATTTATAAGATGCAATCTCTTTTCACAAGAATATGGATGATTCTAATCCCAAAGAGGAATCAAGATTCCTGGGTGAAAGCAACAGATTGGGGATTGATGGAGTCAAGTGAATGCAGTACTCTGAGCTTTCATTGTGCAATACCCAACAGTGGCAATGATAAATAATCAGAAAAAGTCAGCTATCCTAGTTGAAAGACGTAAGTATACCCACAGTGCAACAGCAGGCTATTCAGCCCATTAAGTCCACACTGCCCCTCCAAAAAGCATCACACCCCACCTCTGTAACCCTGCATTTGCTATGGCTAATCCACCTAGCCTGCACATCCCAGCATACTGTGGGAAATTTCACATAACCAATCCACCTAGCCTGCCCATTTTTGGATTGAGGGAGGAAACTGGAGCACCCAGGGGAAACCCACACAGATACAGAATGTGCAAACTCCACAGAGTCAGTCACTCCAATCTGAAATCAAACCCAGGTCCCTGGTACTGTGAGGCAGTAGTGCTAACTGCTGAGCCATCATGCTGCCATAATAGTCACAACTATGATTGTTTATTAAATATTTGAGTAAACCTTTGATTTACTTTATTACCTCTCTGTCTAGTAATAATTCATCTTGTTTAACACTAAGAACTAAATTTTCACTAGTTCTTTGGATATTTAGATCATTGAGAGATTATTATTATGTACATTTCATCTTTGTCTGCCATCAAATGTTATATGCTCAAAACTTGCAAGAATGATATGCTCCAAATAAAGCATCATAAAAATGCAAAATACATGTTACAAATTGTGCTACCAATAACATAAGGTTTACAACTTGAGCTCTTTAGCCTGCTTTTAGTCATGTTATAACTTTAAATTTATAAATCAATCATGTTCAAAATAAAAAGTACATAATTTGTCTTATTACTACATTTAAAAATATACCCATTGTTGCCTTCATTACCTAAGTGCGTATGATAGACATTGGCATACAAAACCTACTTTTAAGACAGTCACAGTGTTACCTTCAAGGATGAGAGAGGCTCTTGTGGTGCACTGATGTTGTCCAGAAAATCTGTGTACAAATCTCACATTCCTCGGAGATAGAGGTTACAATGTGACTGCATAGGTTAATTCTATAATTTTATATCTGCGGACTTGAAGTGGCAATACTACACAGGCTTAAAAAGACTAACAAGGTTTATTGAAATATTGGATGTTTACATATTTGTATCTATAGTTTGCCTGGGGGTAATGATTGCTGCTTGGTAGCAGTAATATAGAATTAGATGTCCACTTCCAGGGACATAGGAAAAGAGCAGGGGAGTAACTTGAATTGGTAGTTCTTTCTGATAACCAGAGTTAACACAATGGACTGACTCATATTCTTTGTTGAATTTATCATGAATTTATTAAATACACAATTCTTTAGATGCTTGAGGTTCATTTAAATTTGCTATAGGAGGGAATAGTGGACAACAGCTGGGAACTCAAATCATTTTTGGTAGTCCCACCATCAGGAACAGCAGCATTCAAACTTTGGGACCCTTTAAGGTAAAGTTATCATAGTCACCATGTAAAGTTTTTTTTTCTTGCAACTCATGAAAATATTGGTTAGTGTTTTATTAAACTTTACAGGCACCATTAATATATTTGAAAACATCCTTATTCACAGTTATAGTTTGTCAACTCAGAATATAGGATTAGGCATAAAACAAATTTATACAAAATATACAAATGTTAAGTGCAAACTTGGCTGTTTTAGAAATTTGGATGGATGTAATGGGGATGCACTGTAGGTGTGGGATGATATGGGAGTTGGGAGGGGGGAGAAAGTCCAAAGATTACACAAGACTATAAGTGCAAGGTAGGCAACATGCCAAACTCACAGTAACTGTTTTCTGAAATTATTCAAGTGTGCAACTAGTACTGCCTTTCATTGCCTGCATGCATGTTCAGGGATTTGATGAAGGAAAGATATGCAACTAACACCTTTGGAAGAAATAGATACTACAAGCACGGCCTGTTGGACTACCACTTAAAATGGAAATGGCTGAAACCAGGAAGAAATGTTGCAGCTGTGGTGGTGTGTTTGAAAATGGGACCAGTGTGCAATCAGGCAAAAGGGCATCAACTCAACAGTGACTTGTACTCTCACCCCTAAGAAGTTTTTACCAAAGCTGAGTTATCAAGCCGTCCACTTGACAGCTTTAAGTAGATAATTTGAGTAACTAAGTGGACAGATTGGGACAGCAACAAGATCACCCTGGCATCACATGAGGCCCTCAAAAACCTTGGCACATGCCCAAAAATGACTTCCTGCTAGATTGCTGGGTGCATGGAAATATCATGACATCTTTCAGTCACCATTCCTTGGAAGTGGTTGCCAGTCCTCCTTCCTTGCCAGACTTGCACCCAGTGTCTTAACTGGTGTCACTCAGCCAGGAGCGCAGACTATTGCAGTCTTCATTCAGGATCCTGTCAGATGGAGAAGACCCAGACCTGCTGGAGGGAATATAATAGCCTCAGCAGTTTTTTCTTCTACAATCAGACAGTCATATCAGTACAGAGCACAGAAACAGGCCCTTCAGCCTAACTCATGTATGTTAACCAGGCTTCCTAAATTGACTTAATCCTAATTGTCTCACATCCCTCTAAACCTTTCCCAAATGTGTACCTGTTCTCTCTCTCTCTCTCTCACACACACATACACATCTTAAACCTGTAGTTTACCTGTAGTTTAGACTCCCCAATCATGGGGAAAACATTTTTGTTATTAGTCCTGACTGAAATGAGGTCAGCCAGGTGGATCTTATCGATTATGAGTTCCCTCATTGGGCCTGACAGATATAAACAGGAGTGTCAGTGGTTCTGCTTACTTAAGAAGCTGACTCTGAACTAGTTGGGTCAGTGTCATATATTGTGCACATCTGGAGAAAGGGTGACTTGGCAACAGGTTACTGGCCTTCATGGAGTTATTTCAATGGCATTGAGAAAGAAACATGACCCTCAAGAAATTTACTCGCAACAGTTGTCTTTGAGTTAGAATACGCATTTCTGCCATCATGACTCTATTTAGAAAGCTTGACTGATTCAATTCTGCTTTTGAAGACTGGACCCATTATGTGGAAAGAATGTGTTGTTTTGTACAGGCAAATGACAATGGGGCAGGTGGAAAGCAATGAGTAATCATTCTGACTGCTTGCAGAACTGCAGCATTTTGATAAAAGGGCTTAACGTTTCCAGAGGCACCAGAAACTAAAACCTTAAGAGTTGATGGTTTTAACTAAGGATTATTATGAACCCAATAAGCTTACTCTAATTCTGAGATGTTATCAGTTTTACTTGGTAGTTTGAGAACGAGGGAATCTGCACCTGGGATTTTTGTCGGGGTTAAGATAACTGGCAGAGGGATGTGATTTTTTTTGTTTAACTGGAAGTGAGTTGCTGAAAGGCTGTGTAGTATGTGGGATTAATGATGTGATCATGCAAGAGTGCCTATTAGCTGAAAACTGACTGGACTTCAATCAAGCACTACAACTGGCTTTATCATTAGGAAATGTGACAAGTGAGTTATGAGTTGTCACGAGTTATGCAAGTTGTTATGAGTTACAAGATATTTCAACAGAAGTGGACACCTTCTTCAGGGCAATTGAGCTTGTGGAATACCACTTGAGTGAACACAATTACATAGCCTCAATCAGATCATACCCTGAACAGGGGAATGCCAGATCAGCTCACAGTAAAACCCCATAACAAAGCCAAGGCTTGGCAAAATGGTAAAAATTTTCTTCAGGATCCAGATGGCAGACAATTGATTTGCTATCAGTATGTGCATTCCAGACAGCAAGAGAGTCCCATTTGGTCTGATCTGAGTAAGACAGCTCATAGCCTGATACACATCCTGTGAGTGTAACCTGTATGCTGTCCAAGGTATTTCTTTCACCCAATGATCTGTATTTCCTTGCATATTATGATCAGCTTATACTGCTTACAAACAAATTCTTTTCACTGTATTTAGGTGCACAGGACAATAAATCAAATCAAATCAAATCAAACGTTTGTGGTCTTTACCAAAATTTGCTCTGATGTCCAACCCTTAAGTTTTCATAAACCTCAGTCAGGCTGAGATATACTGGGGAACCCCTACAGCTTAATGATACAACTTCGGTTCTGGTCTCGTATGAGAAGCAGCAGCTTCAATTACCACTGATTGTAGTAAAAGACTCAGGTCCAAACATCCTCATAAAACTTTTCTGCACCCTCTCCAAAGTGTCCACATCCTTTTGTAATTGGATAACCAGAACTGTACATAGTATTCTAAATGCAGCTAAAGCAAAGTCTTGTACAATTTTAACATAACCTGCCAGTTCTTATACTCAATGCCACGTTCAATGAAGGCAAGCATAACATATGCTTTCTTGACAACTCTATCCACCTGTGGACCCACCTTCAGGGTACTATGGACCTGAACTCCCACATCTCTCTGCTCATCAATGTTTCCCAAGACTCTTCCATTTACAGTGTAATTCAATGAATTAGACCTCCCAAAATGTATCACTTCACATTCCTGGATTGACCTCCATCTGTCACTTCTCTGCCCAACTCACCAGTCTATCTATATTCTCCTGTATTATTTGACAGTCCCCTATGCTTTCTGCTACTCCACCAATCTTCGTGTCATCCGCAAACTTACTAACCAGACGACCACCAGATCATTTATGTATATCACAAACAACAGTGGCCCTAGCACTGATCCCTGTGGAACACCACTGGTCACCTTTCTCCATTTTGAGAAACTCCCTTCAACTACTACTCTCTGTCTCCTTTTGTTCAACCAGTTCTTTATCCACCGAGCTTGCATACCATGTGACTTCACTTTCTCCATTAGTTTACCATGGGGAACCTTATCAAATGCCAAAGATGTTCGTGTATATGACATCTACAGCCTTTCCTTCATTTATCAACTTGGTCACTTCCTCAAAGAACTCTGTTAAGTTGGTAAGGCACGATCTCCCCCACACAAAACAGTGTTGCCTATCACTGATAACCCCATTCCCTTCCAAATATAAATAGATCCTATCCTTCAGTACCCTCTCCAGCAACTTTGCCACCACTGACATCAGGCTTACTGGTCTGCAGTTACCTGGAATATCCCTACTACCCTTCTTGAACAGAGGGATCAACATTAGCAACTCTTCAGTCCTCGGCACTTCACCTGTGTTTAAGGATGCGACAAAGATATGTGTCAGGACCCCAGCTATTTCCTCTCTCGCTTCCCTCAGCAACCTGGGATGGATTCCATCTGGCCTTAATATCTACCTTAATATCCTTTATATTAAGGATTTATCTACCTTAATATCCTTTAGCCTACCCAACACATCCTCCCTCCTTATGTCAACGTGATCCAGAGTTAACAAACTTCTATTTCTAATCTCAACATTTATCATGTTCCTCTCCTCAGTGAACACAGATGCAAAGTAATCATTGAGAATCTCACCCATTTTCTCAGGTTCAATACACAACCCTCCTTCCTTATTCTTTAGTGGACCAACCCTTTTGCTTTTTATATATGAATAAAAGGCCTTGGGATTCTCCTTAATTCTGCTTGCTAAAGCTATTTCACGACTCCTTTTAGCCCACTTGATTCTTCATTTAAGATTGGTCCTACTCTCACAATATTCCTCCAAGGCCTGTTCTGTTCTTAGCTGCCTGGACTTTAAGTAAGCTTCCCTTTTTCTCTTGGCTAGTCGCACAATTTCTCCTGTCATCTACACTTCACAAATCTTGCCTTTCCTATGCCTTTTTTTCAAAGGGTCATGCCTATCCTGTACTATCTTCGATCTATCTTCGAAAGCCTCTCACATATCAAATGTGGATTTCCCTTCGAATAGCTGCCCCCACTCCACATCTCCCAGCTCCTGCCAAATTTTGACATTATTGGCCTTGGCCCATTTAGTACTCTTCCCGGGGGACCACGCTCATCTTTGTCTACGAGTATTCTAAAACTTACAGAATTGTGTTCACTATTCCCAAAGAAATCCCCCACAGCAAATTCTACCACCTGGCCTGGCATATTCCCCAACACCAGGTCCAATATGGCCCCTTACTACTCTAAAAAACTTTCCTGGATGCTCCTTACAAATTCTGTCCCAACCAGACCTTTGACATTAAGTGTATCTCAGTCAATGTTGGGAAAATTAAAATCTCCCAACATCACCACCCTGTTGCTTCTATATTTTTTCCATAATCTGTTCACTTATTTGTTTGTCATGCTCATTGTTGGGTGGCCTGTAGTACAGCCCCAACAATATAACTGTACTGTAACTCCATAGTGTCCTCCTTTAGCACAGCCATGATATTATCCATGACCAGCAATGCAACTCCTCCCTCCCTTTTACTTCCCTCCATGTCCTGTCAGAAGCATCTGCATCCTGGAACATTTAGTTGCCAATCATGCCCTTCCTTCAAGCAAGTCTCTGTGATCACAATAACATCATACTTCCAGGCACCAATCCAAGCCCTGAGTTCATCGACCTTACCAATTATACTGCTTGCATTAAAGCATATGCACCTCAGACCACCAGTTCCTTTGCATTCATCTGCTCTCTGCCTACTCTTCCCCTTGGTAATGCTAACTTCATGATCCTGTTCCTTACGGTCTCTCATTTTCACCTCACTGTTTACTAGTCTTCTCTTCTGGTTCCCAGCCCCCTACTACATTAGTTTAAACCCTTTCTAACAGCAGTAGCAAAAACTCTCCCAAACACGTTATTCCAGTCTGGTTCAAGTGTAGACCATCCAATTTGTAATAACCCCACCTTCCCTTCCCCAGAACCATCCCAATATCCCATGAATCTGAAACCCTCCCTCCTATTTCATCCCTCAAGCCATGTGTTCATCCTGCCTATTCTTTCACTTCTACCCTGGCTAGCATGTGGCACTGGGAGACATGTACAGCATGGAAACAGAGCCTTCAGTTCAACATGTCCATGCCGACCAGATATCCTAAAATAATTTAGTCTCATTTGCCAGCAATTTATCCATATCCCTCCAACCCTTCTTATTCACATACCCTTCCAGATGTCTTTTAAATGTTGGAATTTTACCAGCCTCTACCACTTTCAATGACAGCTCATTCCATACATGCACCACCACCTGCATGAAAATGTTGCTCCTCAAATCCCTTTTAAATCTTTCCCCTCTCCACCTAAACCTATGCCCTCTAATTTTGAACTCCCCTATCCTGGGGAAAAAACATTGGCTATTCACACTACACATATCCCTCATGATTTTATAAACTTCTGTAAGGTCATCCCTCAGCCTGTGGTGCTCCAGAGAAAATAGCCTCAGCCTATAACTAAAACCCTCCAACCCTGGCAACATCCTTGTAAATCTTTTCTGAACCCGTTCAAGTTTCACAACATTCTTCCTATTTAATTCCCTGAGACTAGAATTGAATGCAGTATTCCAAAAGTGACCTAACATAATGTCTTGTACAACCCTCAATTGACCTCCTAACTCCTACACTCTGACTAATAAACTATCCTGTCTACCTGCAACTCCACTTTTGAGGAAATATGAACCTGCTCTCCAAGGTCCCTTTGTTAGGCAACACTCCCCAGGAGCTCATCATTGATTGTGTAAGTTCTGTCCTGATTTGCCCTATCCAAAATGTAGACCCTCACATTTTGTCTAGACTAAACTCCATCTGCCACTCCTCGACCCATCAGCCCATCTGATCAAGATCCTATTGTACTCTGAGGTAGCATTCTCCACTGTCCACGACAACACCAATGTTGGTGTCATCTGCAAATTTACTAACCAAACTGCCTTTATTCACATCCAAGTCATTTATATAGAAGACAAAAAGCAGTGGACCCAGCACTGAACTCTGCGGCATACTGCTGGTCACAGGCTTCCAGTCTGAAAAGCATCCCTCCACCACCAACCTCTGTCTTCTACATCTGACCACTTTTGTATCTAGATGGCTAGTTCTCCCTGTATTCTATGTGATCTAACCTTGTTAACCAATTTATCATGCAGAACCTTGTTGGACACCTTACTGAACTACATATAGACAACGTCCATTGCTCTACCCTCATCATTCCTCTTCATCGCTTCTTTAAAAAAACTCAAGTTAGTGATAGACAAAGCCATGTTGACTATCCCTAATCAGTCCTTGCCTTTTCAAATACATGTAAACCCTGTGCCTCAGAATCCCCTCCAACAATTTGCCTACCACTGATGTCAGGCTCACTGGTCTATAATGCCCTGACTTTTCATTACCACCTTTCTTAAATAATTGCACCACATTAGTCAACCTCCAGTCCTCCGGCATCTCACCTATGGTTATCGGTGATACAAATATATCTCAGCAAGGGGCCCAGCAATCACTTTCCCTCCTTCCCACAAAGTTATAAGGTACACCTGATCAGGTTCTGGGTATTAATCCACTAATATGCATTTTAAGCCACCCAACACCACCTCCTCTGTAATATGGACACTTTTGAAGATAGAACATAGAACATAGAACATAGAAGAATACAGCGCAGTACAGGCCCTTCGGCCCTCGATGTTGCGCCGATCAAAGCCCACCTAACCTACACTAACCCACTATCCTCCATATACCTATCCAATGCCCGCTTAAATACCCATAAAGAGGGAGAGTCCACCACTGCTACTGGCAGGGCATTCCATGAACTCACAACCCGCTGAGTGAAGAACCTACCCCTAACATCAGTCCTATATCTACCCCCCCTTAATTTAAAGCTATGCCCCCTTGTAATAGCTGACTCCATACATGGAAAAAGGTTCTCACTGTCAACCCTATCTAACCCCCTGATCATCTTGTACACCTCTATCAAGTCACCCCGAAACCTTCTTTTCTCCAATGAAAACAACCCCAAATGCCTCAGCCTTTCCTCATAGGATCTTCCTACCATACCAGGCAACATCCTGGTAAACTTCCTCTGCACCCGTTCCAGTGCCTCCACATCCTTCCTATAGTATGGCGACCAAAACTGTACACAATATTCCAGATGCGGCCGCACCAGAGTCTTATACAACTGCTGCATGACCTCAGGACTCCGGAACTCAATTCCTCTACCAATAAAAGCCAGTACGCCATATGCCTTCTTCACTGCACTATTTACCTGGGTGGCAACTTTCAGAGATCTGTGTACATGGACACCAAGATCCCTCTGCTCTTCCACACTACCAAGTATCCGACCATTAGCCCAGTACCCCATCTTTTTGTTACTCTTACCAAAGTGAATCACCTCACACTTAGCTACATTGAACTCCATTTGCCACCTTTCTGCCCAGCTCTGCAGCTTCTCTATATCCCGCTGTAACCTGCCATATCCTTCCTCACTGTCAACAACTCCACCGACTTTCGTATCATCCACAAACTTGCTCACCAAACCTTTTAACCCTTCCTCCAGGTCATTTATAAAAATGACAAACAGCAATGGTGCCAAAACAGATCCTTGCAGAACACCGCTAGTGACGGCACTCCAAGATGAACCTTTGCCATCAACTACTACCCTCTGTCTTCTTCCAGCCAGCCAATTCCTAATCCAAACCTCTAACTCACCCTCAATGCCATATCTCTGTATTTTCTGCAGTAGCCTACCATGGGGTACCTTATCAAACGCCTTACTAAAATCCATATATACCACATCTACCGCTTTCCCCTCATCTACCTCCTTAGTCACCTTCTCAAAGAATTCAATAAGGTTTGTGAGGCACGACCTGCCCTTCACAAAACCATGCTGACTATCCTTGATCACATTCTTATCCAGATGTGCATAAATCCTATCCCTTACAATTCTCTCTAAGACTTTGCCCACAACAGAAGTGAGACTCACTGGCCTATAGTTACTAGGATTATCCCTACTCCCCTTCTTGAACAAGGGAACCACGTTTGCTAGCCTCCAGTCCTCTGGCACTACTCCTGTAGACAAAGAGGACACAAAAATCAAGGCCAATGGCTCTGCAATCTCCTCCCTTGCTTCCCAGAGAATCCTAGGATAAATGCCATCAGGCCCAGGGGACTTATCTATTTTCACCCTTGCCAGAATTTCCAACACCTCTTCTCTACATATCTCAAAGCCATCCATTCTACTTATTCGTGCCTCAGTATTCATATCGACAACAATGTCCTGTTCCTGAGTGAATACTGACGAAAAGTATTCATTCAGTGCCTTCCCAATCTCTTCAGCCTCCACACGCAACTTCCCATTACTATCCTTGATTGGACCTATTCCTACCCTAGTCATTCTTTTATTCCTAACATACCTATAGAAAGCCTTAGGGTTTTCCCTAATCCTACCAACTAAGGACCTTTCATGTCCCCTCCTTGCTGCTCTTAGCTCTCTCTTCAGGTCCTTCCGGGCTACCTTATAACTCTCAATCGCCCCTATTGAACCTTCACGCCTCATCTTTACAAAGGCCGCCCTCTTTCATTTAACAAGGGATTCCAATTCCTTATTAAACCACGGCTCCCTCACACGACCCTTTCCTCCCTGCCTGATAGGTACGTACTTATCAAGGACACTCAATAGTTGCTCCTTGAACAAGTTCCACATATCAATTACGCTCTTGCCTTGGAATCTACTTTTCCAATCCACACCTCCTAAGTCATGCCTCACCGCATCATAATTTCCTTGCCCCCAGCTATAACTCTTGCCCTGTAGTACACACTTATCCCTCTCCATCACTAGAATAAAAATCACCGAATTGTGGTCACTGTCCCCAAAGTGCTCACCGACCTCTAGTTCTAATACCTAGCCTGGTTCGTTACCCAGAACCAAATCCAGTATGGCCTCACCTCTTGTTGGCTTATCTACATATTGTGTCAGGAAACTCTCCTGCACACATTGGACAAACACTGACCCATCTAACGAACTTGAGCTATAGCTTTCCCAATCAATATCAGGAAAGTTAAAGTCCCCCATAATAACCACCCTATTACTGTCACTCTTCTCCTGAATCATCTTCGCAATCCTTTCTTCAACGATTCTAGGACTATTAGGAGGCCTGTAAAAGACTCCTAACAGGGTGACCTCACCTCTCCTATTCCTAACCTCAACCCAAACTACCTCAGATGGCAAATCTTCGTCCATCTTCCTTTCCACCGCTGTAATACTATCTTTGACAAGCAAAGCCACACCCCCCCCTCTTTTACCCCCACCTCTGACCCTACTAAAACATTTAAACCCTGTAACCTGCAACAGCCAATCCTGTCCCTGATCTAGCCATGTCTCCGTAATAGCCACAACATCGAAGTCCCAGGTACCAACCCACGCTGCAAGTTCACCTACCTTATTTCGTATACTTCTGGCATTAAAGTATACACACTTCAAGCCACTCTTCTGTTTACAGGCACCCTCCTTTAAGATTGATGCCATATTCCTAACCTCCCTACACTCCAGGTCCTGCACCCTAAAGCTACAGTCTGGGTTCCCATGCCCCTGCAGAGTTAGTTTAAACCACCCCCAGGAGCACTAGCAAACCTCCCCCCAAGGATACTGGTGCCCCTCAGGTTCAGGTGCAGACCATCCTGTTTATAGAGGTCCCACCTTCCCCAGAAAGAACCCCAGTTATCCAAGTACCGAAATCCCTCCCTCCTGCACCATCCCTGTAGCCACGCATTTAACTGTTCTCTCTCCCTATTCCTCGACTCTCTATCACGTGGCACGGGTAACAAACCAGAGACAACAACTCTGTTCGTTCTAACTCTGAGCTTCCAACCTAGCTCCCTAAAAGCCTGTCTAACATCCTCAGCACTCCTCCTACCTATGTCATTGGTGCCAATATGGACCACGACTTCAGGCTGCTCCCCCTCCCCCTTAAGGACCCGGAAAACACGATCAGAGACATCACGTACCCTTGCACCTGGGAGGCAACATACCAAACGTGAGTCTCTCTCGTTCCCACAAAACCGCCTATCTGTGCCCCGAACTATCGAGTCCCCAATTATTATTGCTCTGCTCTTCTCCACCCTTCCCTTCTGAGTAGCGGGGACAGGCTCCGTGCCAGAGGCCTGATCCCCGTCACTTACCCCTGGTAAGTCGTCCCCCCCACAAGTATCCAAAACGGTATACTTGTTCTTGAGGGGAACGGCCGCAGGGGGTCCCTGCACTGGCTGCTTCCTCACAGTCCCCCTCACTGTCACCCATCTATCTGCCATCTTTGGAGTTACTACTTCCCTATAGCTCCGATCTATGACCCCCTCTGCCTCCCGAATGATCCGAAGCTCATCCAACTCCAGCTCCAGTTCCCTAACACAGTCTTGGAGGAGCTGGAGATAGGTGCACTTCCTGCAAGTGTAATCAGCAGGGATGTCCATGGCATCCCTCACCTCATACATGTTGCAGGAGGAACATTGCACTGCCTTCACTGCCATCCCTCTAAAGCTAACCTTTATTTTAAAACAAAACTGGGTCTAAAGAATACAACAAGCAAAATTCAGCACTTACCTACTTACCACAACGGATCTTATTATTAGGTTAGAGGAGGAGGGCGGGTGGGAGGCACTACCTCCGTAGTGCCTCGGGTTCTTCAGCTGCGCGCTTTTAAAGGGGAAACAAACCTACCCAGATAAGCTTACGCTCTACCTGCTTCCGGGTCTCGGCTGCCTCTCTGGTCGTCGTCACTTCCCCCTGCTGCTCCCGCTCTTTCTGTGAAGACAGAGTGAAAAAAAAACACCGCTGCCCGCTACCGGTCAGTACTTTTAAAACAAACAGTCTTACCTTAGCTGCTGCTCGCACTCAAAGATATCATTATTTAATTCCCCAAGCTCTCTAGCTTTCATATCCTTCTCCACTCAATGTAAGGTCATGAAGAGTTCCACAGTTTTGACCCAGTAACCGCTGAATAAATGGTGATATATATTTTGAGTCAGGATAGTTGTGACCTGAAATAAAATTTTCAGCTGGTTGCATTCCAATATACACTGCTGGAAAGTGCTGTCTTGGGGGTTAGTGAGTTGCTGTAGTGCACACTTTAGGTAGTACATACTACTGTCACTATGCATCAGCGGTGAAGGGAGTGGATATTAAAGGTGATGGATGAGGTGCCAATCAAGTGACTGCTTTGTTTTGGATGGCATTGAGCTTCTTGAGTCTTTTTGCTGGAGGTTACATATTGCACTCCTGACTCATATCTTTCGGAATGTACTGAGCAATGTGTCAAGAGATTCTTTGCAGGATACCCTACCTCAGGCCTGGATTTCCAGTCACAGTTTTGTTCTGATTAATTCATGGGCTTTGGGTGTCACTGATAATTTATTGCCCATCTCTAATTGTCCAGAGGGGAGTCAACTAAATTGCTGTGTGTCTGGAGTCACATGTTGCTGGACAAGGTAAGGACAACAATTTCTTTCACTGAAGAACACTAGTGAACCATAGAGTCACAGAGTCATAGAGATATACAGCATGGAAACAGACCATTCAGTCCAACCTGTCCATGCTGACCAGATATCCCAACCCAATCTAGTCCCACCTGCCAGCACCTGGCCCTTATCCCACCAAACCCTTCCTATTCATATACCCATCCAAATGCCTCTTAAATGTTGCAATTGTACCAGTCTCCACCACATCCTCTGGCAGCTCATTCCATACCCATACCACCCTCTGTGTGAAAATGTTGCCCCTTAGGTCTCTTTTATATCTTTCCCCTCTCACCCTACACTTATGCCCTCTAGTTCTGGACCCCCCGACCCCAGGGAAAAGACTTTGCCTATTTATTCTATCCATGCCCCTCATAATTTTGTAAACCTCTATCACCCCTCAACCTCTGATACTTCAGGGAAAACAGCCCCCAGCCTGTTCAGTCTCTCCCTATAGCTCAAATTCTCCAACCCTGCCACCATCCTTGTAAATCTTTTCTGAACCCTTTCAAGTTTCACAACATCTTTCCGATAGGAAGGAGACCAGAATTGCACACAATATTCCAACAGTGGCCTAACCAATGTCCTGTACAGGAGCAACATGACCTCTCAACTCCTGTACTCAATACTCAGACCAATAAAAGAAAGCATACCAAACGCCTTCATCACTATCCTATCTACCTGTGACTCCACTTTCAAGGAGCTATGAACCTGCACTCCAAGGTCTCTTTGTTCAGCAACACTCCCTAGGACCTTACCATTAAGTGTATAAGTCCTGCTAAGATTTGCTTTCCCAAAAAGCACCATCTCGCACTTATCTGAATTAAACTCCATCTGCCACTTCTCAGCCCATTGGCCCATCTGGTCCAGATCCTATTGTAATCTAAGGCAACCTTCTTTGCTGTCCACTACACCTCCAATTTTGGTGTCATCTGCAAACTTACTAACTGTACCTCTTATGCTCACATCCAAATCATTTATGTAAATGACAAAAAGTAGAGGACCCAGCACCAATCCTTGTGGCACTCCACTGGCCACAGGCCTCCAATCTGAAAAACAATCCTCCGCCACCACCCTCTGTCTTCTACCTTTGAGCCAGTTCTGTTATCAAATGGCTAGTTTTCCCTGTATTCCATGAGATCTAACCTTGCTAATCAGTCTCCCATGGGGAACCTTGCCAAACGCCTTACTGAACTCCATATAGATCACATCTACTGCTCTGCCCTCATCAATCATCTTTGTTACTTCTTCAAAAAACTCAATCAAGTTTGTGAGACATGATTTCCCACGCACAAAGCCATGGTGACTATCCCTAATCAGTCATTGCCTTTCCAAAAACGTGTACATCCTGTCCCTCAGGATTCCCTCCAACAACTTGCCCACCACCGACGTCAGGCTCACTGGTCTATAGTTCCCTGGCTTTTCCTTACTACCCTTCTTAAACATTGGCACCACGTTTGCCAACCTCCAGTCTTCCAGCACCTCACGGTGATTATCGATGATACAAGTATCTCAGCAAGAGGCCCAGCAATCACTTCTCTAGCTTCCCACAGAGTTTTCAGGTACACCACCTGATCAGGTCCTGGGGACTTATCCACCTTTACCTGTTTCAAGAAATCCAGCACTTCCTGCTCTGTAATCTGGATATTTTGCAAGAAGTCACCATCTATTTCCCTACATTCTATATCTTCCCTATCCTTTTCCACAGTAAATACTGATACAAAATACTCATTTAGTATCTCCCCCATTTTCTGCAGCTCCACACAAAGGCCGCCTTGCTGATCTTTGAGGGGCCCTATTCTCTCCCTCGTTACCCTTTCATCCTTAATGTATTTGTAAAAACCCTTTAGATTCTCCTTAATTGACACTGGATTTGTAGTTGTCTTTAGATGATAATTCCAGATTTTAAAAATTGAATTCAAATTCAAACATTACAAAGCTCAGAGGCATAGAAGGATCTTGGGTTCTTGTCTGTAGATCCCTGAAAGTTGTACAACAGGTTAATGGAGTAATTCTAATGGCATATAGAATGCTTGCCGTTATCAGTTGTCATGATGTGGAGGTGCTAGTGTTGGATTGGGGTGGACAAAGTTAAAAATCACACACACCAGGCTATAATCCAACAGGTTTATTTGAAAGTATGAGCTTTCGGAGTGCTGCTCCTTCATCAAGTAGCTGTGGAGCAGGACTATCAGACACAGAATTTATCGCAAAAGATTGGTGTAATTCAACTGAAATTATATCAACTGAAATGATATATTGAACAAACCTAGATTGCTGTTAAGTCATTCATCTTTTAGGATGGGTTGCAGGTTTCGGTTTATTAATATGTAAATTCCAGAACTTCTTTTAAGTCATATTCTTGAGACAACTTAAGGTTTTATTAAAAAAAGGTGACATCTCAGCTCAGACATTGCATTAAAAGTGTAAGGTTAGACTTTGTCTGTATCCTAACCTGAGTCAGACTGGTTCTATTTCCAATGTAGGAATTGATAAAATGTCACATGGACTGACTGCCTACAGATTGTGTGCTGTTTTTATCAGTAGTGGCATTGATATTAAAAACAAGGAAGTCATATTAGAGCTGTACAGAACTTTGGTTTGGCTAAAGTTGCAATACTGTGTGCAGTTCTGCACACAGGATAGGAAGGATGTGATTGCTCTGGAGCACGCACAGGAGATTTACTAGGATGTTGACTGGACAAGCTTATGTTGATTTCTCTGGAGCAGAGAATGTTGAGGTGTATATAATTATGAGGAGCATGGACAAGGTGAATAGAAAGCAGCTGGTCCCCTGAGTAAAAGGGTGCTGTCTGGAACAGGGTGTCTCTAAAAACCTGCAGACTCCTCGACCAATGTACGCAGAATTACTTTACACAAGTATCGGGAAGGGACTACACCACATGAGTCTGCAGTCAGTAAACCATGTGACAACTTTATTTGAAATCATCAAAGATTAAAAGTTAAACTTTATATTTTTAATAACCCTATATCAAACTATCCAATTCTTTAGAAACCTAAAGTGTGTCCCAGATGTTCGTAACTTGTGATGGTATGTCAAATTGTTCAATCTTTTCCTCTCTTACGGGTTGACTATCTCCCTGGTTGGACAGTAAGCTGCTCTAATCACTGCTGTATCCCAATGTACCTTTAGATAGGCTGGAGATTGGGGTACCCCAAGTCCTGCTGAGCTGGGTTCTTACACCCTCCTAGCTAACTTTTGGAACTTTCTAAGAACTTGACCAATCAGAGGTATCAAATTAATTGGTCTTATCACTTTGTAATGCTGCTAATGGCTCTCAATGTCTTGCTATACAGTGATCCCTTGATGTGTCTGCTCTTGGTCCTGGAAGTCTGGTTTTGTCCCAAATATACATCCGGTCTTGGCCTTACTGAGACATGTCTGCCCCAAGCATCTTGTGTTGCTTGTCAGGAAGGGTTAAATTGCCTTTTTATATTTCCTAATGTTTTCTGTTGCCTCTCTGGTTTCAATTGTCTGGGATTGAATCTTACAAGGACATGTCCTGAGGTGGAATTGTCTCATGTGCCTACCTTGACTCAGACATTCCCATCATACTTTGCTTTTTGGCCAATTTTGTAATCCTGTTTATTTCAGTTACTGTGCCTGTATTTCTGGCCGCCTTTCTTCACAATTTTTATTTCATTTGAGCAGTCCTAGGCTGCTACAAGGGTCAATAGCAAGGGGCATAATTTTAAAGAGAAAGGCAGGAGCTTTAGAGAGGATTTGAGGAAACTTTTTTTTTTGAAAGTCAGAAATGCACTGCCAAGGGGGGTAGTTCTACTGGGTTTCCTCACAATCTTTAAAAAGTATTTGGATGAGCAATTGAGGTGTCATAACATTTAAAACTATGGGCCTAGTGCAGGAAAGAAAATCAAGTGTAGGCTGCATAGCTATGTTGGCAGTACAGACTTGATTGGCTGAAAAATCTTCTGTATGATCACATGAAATTCTGCTGTCCATACAACAGGATAGGATTGGATGCTGAGTCCCAGAAAATTAGCTGGTTTTCCAAATGAATAGTTCAATGTTAATATCATTAGACCATCACCTTCCCCTAGTGTAAATTAACCAGCTGGTCCAGTGAAAGTTCTGGACAATACAGTCCCCAGTATTTTGATATTTTGTTAAATGCTAATGGCATTGATTTTTAAGAATTAATTCATGGGATGTTAGCATCTATTACATGGCCAACATCTATTACTTATCCTTGAATTGTCCGTAGGCCAGTTAAGAATTGTAGCATCCCTATAGTGCAGATGGCGACTATTTAGCCTACCTAGCCTGCACTCTATAAGGCAACTTAGCATAGCCAACCCACATGTAGTCTAGACCAGGTAAGGACAGCAATTTGTTTCCCTAAAGAACATTCTTCAATCAGAAGGAGTTTCCCCATCAATTGACAATCATTTTATGATCATTAGGTTCTTAATTCCAGATATTATTGAAATTAAATTCCACCATCTCCAATGGCATGATTTGTATTTGGGTCCCCAAACTATTATCTAAGTCTCTGGATTAATAGTCTGGCAATAATGCCACTGGACATTCCCAGTTGACCTCTCCTGTTAAACATGATCATTGTCTGACACGTGTGTGGTACAGATGTTATCTGCCAATTATCAGCCTGAGTCTGAATGTTGGCAATGTTTTGTTATAGGCTGGCATGAACTGCCCTGATATTCTTAGAGTTCTGGGTGGAACTGAACATTGTGAGCATTTCCATTTCTGATCTTATGATAGAGGTAAGATCATTGAGGAAGCAACTGAAGATGGTTGGGCCTGGGACACCTTCCTGGGGAGCTCCTGCAATGATCTCCTGGAATTGAGATGACTGATTCCCAAAAACCAGATCCACCTTTTTCTGTGCTTGATACCACACTCAGGTCAAAGTCCTATCATGTTGTGAACTGTCACATACACCTCACCTCTGGAAATTAACTCTTTCTTCCAAGGCTGCATTGATATCTGTAGCCAAATTGTCCTTGTGAATGCTAAACTGAGTCGTGTTAAGGTAGTGTTGCTTGAGAGCACACTTAGGAATATCATCCAACACTTTGCTGGTGAGATTGAATTGGTTACATCCTGCTTACTGGAAGAAGTCTTCTGCACTGTCAAATTGTTGCTCTGTTTCAACTGTCATAGAACTGATTGACAAGATGTGCAATTAGTTCAGGACTGCAAGCCTTTGATATATCAGTGTCTTCAATATTTCTTGCAGAAGTCTGAGATGGATCGTCCTTTTGCTACTTCTGGCTCATGATAGTTGTAAATATTTTAACTTTTTTTGTCATAAGGTGCTGGACTACTGAATCATGGAGGATGGGGATGTTTGTGGACTGTCCTACTTGGGAAAGTTGTTTAGTTGTCCACCATCAGCCCCAGTGCACATGGCAGGACGTTAGATGTTTGATTTGATAGGTTGGGTTGTGGGATCACTAGCTCTGAGCATTTTCTGCTTATACTGTTGTTTAGCATAGAAGATAACCCTGTGTGGAGTTTTGCCAGCTTGGTAGTCTGTTTTTCAATATGATATTTTTTGCCATTTTCAGTTTTTTGCAAGATATTGGGTATTATGGTTTGTATCAAACTGCATCTATTGCAGCAGTTTGATGCAGTGATTAGTATGCTGGATCATTCAAAGGGTTGTTAAGAGTTGAACTTATTACTTTGTGTCTGGAGTCACAAGTAGGCTAGATCATGTCAGGCTGGCTGATTTCCTTCCCCACAGGATATTTGTGAACCAGATGCATTTTTACAATTATCATTGCCATTACTGATGTTAGCTTTTTAATCAAGATTTATTTGGAAAGATTGGAGGCTTTGTTAATTAATGATGATATTAGTACAATAGAAAGGGATGTCCTAAATTCAGGAAACCAAGACATAGAAGCAGTCTAGGTAGAGATGAGGAATTATAAAGACAAGGTCACTTGTGAGAGTTGTGTACAGTAACCACATAGTAGGACAGGTGTTTATCATGGAGGATTATTGCCTATATGTAAACTGGCTACGTTTCATTTGGTTTTCACCATCAAGATAAGTTTAGTTACTGATCTCATAGTGAAAGCACGTTTGGGTAGCAGTGACCATGACATGTTTTACATAAAATTTAAGGGAGAGGTCTGTGGGTCCAAGACAACCATTTTGAATATAAACCAGGGAAATTATGAGGGCATGAAAGCAGAATACGCAAAAGTGATTTAGGTTAAGGGATAGGTCAGTAGATATGCAGTGGCATAACTTGAAGGGATATTCCAGAGAGAGCTGAATGTATTTACATTCCAGTAAATAAGAAAAATTCAAAGGGATGGATCCGTCATACATGGTTAACTAAAAAGGTCAAAGATAATATCAAACTCAAAGAAAAAACATATTATTGTGCAAAGATAGGAAGGTCAGGAGATTTGATTGAATATAATAATTAGTAAAGAATTACTAGAAGATTAATAAGCATGAAAAATATTAAAGAAAGTGAGTCAAAAATAAATCTTTAAATCAGTAACTGAAAGGCAAATAGGAACTCAAGAAAATTAGTTTCCAGGAAAGTAGTACTGAGTAAACTGTTGGAACTGCAAGTTGACAAAATGTCCTGATGTTGATAGATTTCAACCAAGGGTCTGAAAAGAAATAGCTAGTGGAACAGTTGATGAATTGGTTTTAATTTTCCAAAACTCATAAGATTCATAGTTGTGCTTTCAGATTGGAAACGAGCTAATTATTCAAAGTATTATTCTTTTATTCACAAACAGAGGAAGCAGAAAGCAATAATTTACAGGTCAGTTTGCTTAACGTTTGTCATAGGGAAAGCGTCAGAAGCTATTATTAAAGAAGTTATAACAGGTCACTTGGAGGGGTTCAAGTGCACAGATCCCTGAAAATTGCCACCCAGGTTGATAGGGTTGTTAAGAAGGCATACAGTGCGTTAGCTCTTATTGGTAGAGGGATTGAGTTTCAGAGCCATGAGGTTATGTTGCATTGTACAAAACTCTGGTGCGGGCGCATTTGGAGTATTACATACAGTTCTTGTCGTCACATTATAGGAAGGACATGGAAGCATTGGAAGGGTGCAGAGAGGATTTACCAGGATGTTGCCTGGTATGGAGGGACGGTCTTATGAGGAAAGGCTGAGGGACCTGAGGCTGTTTTCATTTGAGAGAAGAAGGTGAAGAGGTGGCTTAATAGAGACATATAAGATGATCAGAGGATTAGATAGGGTGGACAGTGAGAACCTTTTTCCTTGAATGGCTAGCATGAGGGGACATAGCTTTAAACTGAGGGGTGATAGAAAGTGGATAGATGTCAGAGATAGGTTCTTCACTCAGAGTAGTAGAAAGCCCTGCCTGCAACAGTAGTAGACTCGCCAACTTTAAGGGCATTTAAATGGTCATTGGATAAATATATGGATGATAATGGAATAGTGTTGGTTAGATGAGCTTCAGATCAGTTTCACATGTTGACGCAATGTCGAGGGCCAAAGAGCCTGAACTGCACTGTATTCTATGATCAAGGTAATCAGGCAGAGCTAACATTGTTTTGTAAAAGGGAAATTATGTTTCATGAATTCATTGCAATTTTTTGAAGAAGTGACTTGTGCTGTACTTAGAGAAACCAGCTGATACATTGTGTTTTGATTTCCACAATGCCTTTTATAGGCAACAAGGAATAAGATTTGGCCATTCAGCCCATCAAGCCTGCTCCACCATTCAATAAGATCATGGATGAACTGGTTTTAACCTCATAATTATATATCTGCATATGTCTGATAATCCTTTATCCATTTGGTAATCAAAAATCTATCTACCGCTGCATTAAAAATATTTAAAGAATCTGGATCCTTTTGAGGAAAGGAATTCCAAAGAATCACAACGTATTGAGATTTTCTTTCCGCTTATCTCTCTCTTAAATGGGTGACCACTTATTTTTAAATTACAACCCATTGTTCTAGATTCTCTCACAATTGGTAACAATCTTTCTACATCCACCCAGTCAAATCTTCTCAGCATCTGATTGTTTCAATCATCCCTCACTCTTTTAAACTCTAGATAACACAAGCCTTGCTTGTCTCGCCTTTCCTCGTAAGGCAAACCACTCATTCCAGGTATTAGTTTAGTGAACCTTCTCTGAACTGCTTCCAATGTGTTAACATCCTTCTGAAAATATGGTGACCATTACTGTATCCAATACTCCAGATATATAAAAAGAACAAGAGAGGTCAGAGTGAACATAGGCCCCTTAGAAAATGAATCTGTGTTGATAATTATGGTGAACAAGAAAATTGCAAAGGATTTAAACAGACATTTTGCACCAGTCTTTATGGTGGAAGATACTTCAAACATCCCATTAATACTAAACAATATGGGGAAGAAATTAAGTATCACCATCACTAGAGAAATCTTGTTAGACAAACTAATGGGCTAAAGGCAGATGACTTCCTCGGCCCTGAAGGCTTGCATCCTGGGGTTACAGACAAAGTAGCAAGAGTGATAGTGATTTGATTTATTGTTGGTATATGTACCTAAGTACAGTGAAAAGGTTTTGTTTTGCGAGTACAGGCAGATCATAACATACAAAGACATACAGATCAGAGGGTATTTACACAGAGCGAGGCACACAAGGTTATGGCTGCAAGGAAGGTGCACAAATGCAAGATCAACATTAACTTTCAAATTAGAGAGGTCCATTCAGCAGTCTAATAACAGCAGGGATGAAGTCCTTGAGGCTAATGATACATATGTTTAAGTTTCTGCATCTTCTGCCTGATAGCAGAGGTTGGAAGAGAGTATTACTGGGGTGGGAGGGGTCTTTGATGATGTTGACAACTTTTCCATGGCAACAAGAAGTATAGATTGAGTCCATGGATGGGAGGTAGGTTTGCATCGTGGTCTGGACTGTGTACACAAGCTTCTATAGTTTCTTATGGTCCTCGGCAGAGCAGTTGCTGTACCAAGCAGCTATGGACCCAGATGGAATGCTTTCTATGGTGCATCTGTAAAAGTTGGTAGTGGTTGCATTGTATTCCAAAAAACAATTCGATTCTGGAAAAGTACTGGAGAATTGGCAGAAAGCAGAAAGTAGGCTAACTAACTTAACATCGATTGTTGGAAAAACGTTGAAATGAATTATAACAGAAGTAGTAGCAGCACATTTGGAAAATCATAATTTAATGAATTAAAGTCATCATGAAAGGGAAATTGCATCTAATTAACTTATTATAGTTTTTTTGAGGAAGCCTCAACCAGAGGGGAAAGAGGGGAAGTAGTATTGTATCACGGAACCTCGATTATCTGAAGGACAGGAGCAGGGAGTATTTCATTCAGGTAATTGAATGCTGGGTAACATTGTTAGCCAAGCATTGGGACTTTACGATCTTGTTCAGATAATCTGAATTTCCATTAAATCGAATGCCGGATAATTGAGGTGCCTCTGTATTTGAACCTCAAGAAAGTATTTGACAAGGTACCTAATTGAAGGTGAAGTCATAAGTTAGGAGCCGAGGGTTTTGGAGGTAATATATTGGTATAGATAGCAAATTAGATAATGGGAAGGACATAGTGAGTAGTGATCAGGGGTCCTTTTTAAAGATTGGTAAACTGTAACCAGTGGAGTTCCACAGAGCGCAGTACTGGGACCACAACCATGTACAATGTATATTTGAGTCACCTTCGTCTCACCAGACCACAGGATTGTTCCCTCATTAAAGAGAGACAATTAGTGGTGATTTAACCTGAGGGCCACTACACCTTAGGCAAAGGGAGAGGTTGAGAAGGAGAGTCCTTCATAGTAACCTCAGCCAGTGAAAAGAATTGAACGCCATTCTGTTAGAATTTCACTGCTTTGCAAACCAACCATCCAGCCATCTGAGCTAAAACTCGCAATGACTTGGAGAAAGACAGCAATTGTACTGTAGCCAAATTTGCAGACACCATAAAAATAGGTGGAAAAAGCAAGTTGCAAAAGGGATGCAAACAATTTACTGTGAAATTGATAGGTTAAGTGAGCAAAAGGTCAGCAAATGGCATATAATGTGGGAAAATGTGCATTTTTCCATTTTTAAAAGGGAGAACAAAAGAGCAAAACATTACTTGAATTGATAAAATATTACAAAAAGTTCTAACAGAAAAAGTCAAAGCTGGCACATAGGTGCAAGATGTAATCAGGAAGGCTAAGGGAATGTTTGCCATTATTTCAGTTAGGTTAGAATATAGGAACATCTTGCTGCAATTTTACAATTGCAGTTGGGGAGACCATATGGAGTCATAGAATGATATAGCATGGAAACAGACCCTTCAGTCCAACCAGTCCATGCCGATCATAATCCTAAAGCAAACTAATCTCACCTGCTTGTTCCTGACCCATATTCCTCTAAACTTTTCCTATTAACATATCAATCCAAAAGTCCTTTAGGTGTTGTAATTGTACCCATGCTCACCACTTTCTCAGGAACGTCATTCCACACATGAACCACCCTCTGTGTAAACAATTTGCCCCTTATATCATCGTTAAGTCTTCTCCTCTCACCTTAAAAATGTGCCCCCGAGTCTTGAAATTCCCTATCCTAAGGAAAAGACAACTGTCATCAGCTCTAGCTATCCTTGTCATTGTTTTATAAACTTCTATCAGAACCTCATACGCTCCAGAGAAAAAAGTCCCAGACTATCCAGCCTTTTTTTATAACTCAAATCTTCCATACTCAACAACATTCTGGTAAATCTCTTCTGAACTCCCTCCAGCTTAATAATATCCTTCCTATAATTGGGAGAAATTGAGGACTGCAGATGCTGGAGCTCAGAGCTGAAAATGTGTTGCTGGAAAAGCGCAGCAGGTCAGGCGGCACCCAAGGAGCAGGTGAATCGACGTTTCGGCCATGAGCCCTTCTTCAGGAATGAGGTAAGTGTGCCAAGCAGGCTAAGATAAAAGGTAGGGAGGAGGGACTTGGGGGAGGGGCATTAGAAATGCGATAGGTGGAAGGAGGTTAAGGTGAGGGTGATAGGCCAGAGTTGGGCTGTGGGCGGAGAGGTCAGGAAGAAGACTGCAGGTTAGGAAGGTGGTGCTGAGTTCGAGGGTTGGGACTGAGACAAGGTGGGGGGAGAGGAAATGAGGAAACTGGAGAAATCTGAGTTCATTCCTTGTGGTTGGAGGGTTCCAAGGCAGAAGATGAGGCGCTGTCCCTCCAACCGTCGTGTTGCTATAGTCTGGCAATAGAGGAGTCCAAGGACCTGCATGTTCTTGGTGGAGTGGGAGGGGGAGTTGAAGTGTTGATGCCAGGGGGTGGTTGGGTTGGTTGGTCCCAGAGGTGTTCTCTGAAATGTTCTGCAAATAGGCAGCCGGATTCTCCAATATAGAGGAGGCCACATCGGGTGCAGCGGATGCAGTAAATGATGTGTGTGGAGATGCAGGTGAATTTGTGGTGGATATGGAAGGATCCCTTGGGGCCTTGGAGGGAAGTAAGGGGGGAGGTGTGGGCGCAAGTTTTGCATTTCTTGCAGTTGCAGGGGAAGGTGCCGGGAGTGGAGGTTGAGTTGGTGGGGGATGTGGACCTGACAAGGGAGTCACGGAGGGAGTGGTCTTTTCGGAACGCCTAGGAACCCTCCAACAACAAGGGATGAACTCAGATTTCTCCAGTTTCCTCATTTCTCCACCCCCCACCTTTTCTCAGTCCCAACCCTCGAACTCAGCACCACCTTCCTAACCTGCAGTCTTCTTCCTGACCTCTCCGCCCCCACCCCCACTCCGGCCTATCACCCTCACCTTAACCTCCTTCCACCTATCGCATTCTCCATGCCCCTCCCCCAAGTCCCTCCTCCCTACCTTTTATCTTAGCCTGCTTGGCACACTTTCCTCCTTCCTATAACTGGTCTGGAATACTGTGAGCAGTTTTGGCTCCCTTATCAAGGAAAAATATCATTTCGGTGGAGGCAGTTCAAAAATTGTACACTAGATGGAGCTCACTTATGAGCAGAGGCTAAACAGGTTGGGAATCGACTCATGAAAGGTTAAAAGAATGAGAGGCAATCTTATTGAAATACATAGGATTCTGACGGTAGTTGTCAGGATAAATGCTAAGAAGATGGTTCCTCTTATGGGAGAGTCTAGGACCAGTGGTTATAATCTTAGAATAAAGCCACGTCTACATAAAACTGAGATGAGGAGGAGTTTCTTCTCTCAGAGGGTTGGGAGTCTTTGGAATTCCTCGCCACAGTGAGCTGTGGGAGCAGATATTGTTAAGTTTGAGAGATTCTTGATCAATAGGGAATCAAGAGTTAATGGGAAAAAGCAGTGCAATTATATTCTTCACATAGTATCATGACCAGAACTGCATACAGTACTCCAGCTGTGACCTAATCAAAATTCTGTACAGCACAGTATAAACTAGATTGTAACATCTGGGCAGGACCGGGACTGATGTCTTAAGGCATATATTTGCTGGTGTGATTGTGACAGGCTTAAACTAGACTGGCAGGGGGAAGTGAACATAAACAGGGCAATGAGGGAAATAGAAAGAAATAAAGGAAAGAACAGCAACATGCAAAAATGGTAAACAAGGCAATGAGAGAAATAGGTCCAAATTGCAAAGAAAAGTTAGGATGATTAAAAATGGTGTAAGGCAAGTGTAGGAGTGAGACCTCCCCCCCAATACCACCAATTCAGGGACAAAGCCTCAGGAGGGAGACAGGATTCAGGCACATGGCAGACTTATATTCAAGCAAAAATTGGTGAATGCAGGGAGTGGGCCAAAGGCTCTTCCATGAATCTGGCTTTGACATGAGAACTCAATTGTTCCATTAATCTGCAACTCAGATCGGAAGACAGATCATTGACACACTCTGATGTTTACGACAAAAAAACAGTATTTTACAAATTTTGTGTTACAATGATCATAGACATTGTTGTTACTGTGCCCTCTCCTTCCCCTTTAGTGGACCAATAACGTAAAACACATGATCAATGATGGGCATTCCTATAGACAATCCTAGGTTCTCTTAGTCTTTAAACAATTACTGTAACCTCTAAGTTTGGGATCTTTCCATGTTGCATTTCAAAGTTACTGGCTGTTCTCTTTTGGTCATGACCTTGACTTGTTATCTCTGAGGACCGCTTGAATTCTATTGTTCATTGTACTAGCTATCTCTATCAAACTCCATTACTTTTTCTCTAAAAGACTGTTGCTTCTATTATAGAATTGGTAATATTCATTTTATTATTAACTTTACAATTAGTCCAACTATTATCACTCTTTAGCTAATGAAAGAAGATATGCCTGGCTTCTCTTTAATGTTTTCCCTTCATACTTTCATTACAAAGTTTTATAATTACATTGAAATCGATCTGTGTGATTATTTAAAGAACATTTAACTAGAACCTATTAATATTTTAAATAATTTCAAAGAAACGGCTAATTTCTGAGAGTTAACTTCAGCGGCTGTTTTTAAGGCTGGATAACATTCATCCCTTAATCAACTAGAATTAATTACTTTTTGTTGTTCAGTGATATTTCAAAGTTTTTTGATTTGAATCTCCTTATTGTGCTGACTCTGCATTGTTTGGAATCTTGCTGTCCAAAGGCACTATTGTTTCACTAAAAAGCTGAAGTAGGCTTTTTAAAATTTCAGCCATTTTGTGCCTTATTAAAACAGACAGTTCTAGCAGGCTTTTATTTAAATTCTGGCCATTTTGCATCTCTTAAAAATAGGGGCAGCTCCAACAGCAAACTTAAAGGCTTTGTATCTTAATGCATTAAGCATTTGGAATAAGGTAGATAAACTGTAGGTGCAAATTGAAGTACATGGGTTTGATCTCATAGCCATTGTAAATGTAGAATGGTTTCAATGAGATCAAACTGGGCATTTAGCATTCAGGGATTTTTGTCCTTTCAGAAAGGCAGGAGGAACAGAAAAGGTGGTGAAGTAGTACTGTTAATAAAAGATGAAATGAGGACAGTTGTGAGATAAGCTAAGCTCGTATGATGTATTGGATAGAAGTGATCAAGGCTCGGATCATCCAATGGTCGAAGGTAAAGGAGACACAGGTAGGAGTAGGACACTCAAATAGTCATCACACTGTAGGAAGCAGCATGATTAATTAATAATTGGAGTATGTAAATAGAAAATTGCAATAATTACAAATGACTTCAATCTTCATGTTGTCTGGTTAATTAAGTTGGATAGGGTAGCTATGACAACAAAATTACAGAATGCTTTAGAGATGGTTTCCTTGAGCAATATGTCGTGGAATCAACTAAGGAGCAGGCAGGCTAAGTTGGATTTGGTAATGAGTATTGAGGCAGGTTTAGTAAATGACCTCAAAGTAAAAAAGTCTGCGAGGAAGTAGTGACCAGGGGTCACAGGTCAGTGCACAGTGTGCATTTCAGTCTGTAGTAGCGGAACATCCACCTCAATGCCATCTTCTCAACTTTGCCTGACCATTTTTTCAATTGTTACTTTCCTCGTCTTAAGTGGTCATAAAAATACCACGAGTATACAGTCCTCATTGCTTTCACTGCTAGAGACCCTCTATTTCCCAAGGGCAAGAGCAATGTTTTTCGTGGAAGTCTCGGGGGATTGGGTAGGAATTCTGTGTGGGGTTGGGAATGGGTTTGAAGCAACTGACAGGACTATTATTACATCCTTCAATTTCTTGTTCTCTTTTTCAAGCTCCTGATTTTTAAGGTGAGCTGTTTCCTGTTTGGATCCATCTTGCTGCAGTTGTTCATACATTGCTTTTAATTGCTCTTTAAGTTGGGTTACTTCATGGTCATGGCATGATCAGGATATGACTTAATTTCGCTGGTGAACTTGTCCCATTAATGCAAGGGACCATTTAATTCTGTCTTTATTTTTCTGTTGGGTAGTTTCTCCCCAGACCCGTCTCATGTCATCTAGGGTCCACTGTCCTTGGGGCATATTATACTTCTGCCCGATTTTGGTTAGGGTCTTCCCTAATGAGAACTGTACCTCAAGGTAGATTTGTAACTACTGCAGCATGTTTTCCTCAGTTATGTCAGGAGGGGCTAGCCTGCCTCTGGATGTTGTAGGCAGTTTCCCAGAGTCACTCATGATCACCCTACTTCACGCATTGTGGGCAATTTCCTGCCATAGACTATGTCAGCCAATCTGAGGTCTGGGCGCAGGGGATTCAAAATAAAATAGAAAACTCACAAAAGGTTCAGGATCGTGTTCAAGGACTAGATCATGACCTAAGAAGGAAGCTTTTTACTCTAGAAGAACTGTCAGTCACCAGTCAGCTTAGACAGTGTCACCAATGATCCTCCCAACTATGCCAAGTTGTGGGATCATGTTCAAATAATGACTAAAATCAGTGAGTGGTAAAAATAGCCTCTTATATTCAGCAATCACAGCACAAGTTCAAGGCAGCAATAAAATCCCAAAATACAGTTCTTACATATATCAAAATTCCATTCCTTTGCTGTTACATTTTTTTTCTCGAGTATACAAAGGTTTGAAGGACTTCTGTCCTGGGAGACAGGAGATGGGTTAAAATACGTAGGCAAAAGTGAGGACTGCAGATGCTGGAAATCAGAGTCTAGATTAGAGTGGTGCTGGAAAGGCACAACAGGTCAGGCAGCATCCAAGGAGCAGGAAAATCGACGTTTCGGGCAAAAGCCCTTCATCAAGAATGAAGGTTAAAACATGTGTTAAGTGCTGGCTGCTACTTTTGATGGGATGTTTGTCTTATCTTGTTGCCTAATTCGGACGTGTTAGTCCTCTTGCCTTTTAAGTTAGTAAATATTAGTAAAAATGCTCGACCTATATGCCTAAAATAAGTTAAGAATTGCATCTATACTTAATAAAAGAATAAAGGACATCAAACTGATTACTGCAGCTGGCTTGCGAGATTTATTTACTATTTGCTAGTATGATTTTCATTCATTCGTGCAATTTCATGGAACCACTTAAAGGGACAATGGCCCAGTTAAAAGGTGTTTAACTGGTACTCAATCTATTCACGTACAGGAGATAGTTGGAAACGGCTGATTAATATTATAATGCTTCGTGGAGATTTGTTGAGGATGGTTTTGTTCTGTATGCTGCATTTATTCAGAGGGAAACACTGCTTGTAGGAAGGGGCTGATAAGGTATGGAAATGTGGTAACCGGTTTGAAAGGTTTGTTTTTAAATTTGGATACCACAGAACCAAAGTTTCATGAATGAATGAATGAATGAAACCGTGTTATAATAAATGATGGGTTAGTAAAAGCTTAAGAATGAATAAACGAGAACCCAGTATTAATGAATGTAGCAAGCTGGTGAGTGAGTCATTAAAGATAGCCTATAACACAATATCTCACGAGATCATAACAGGACAAAATGGATGGCAGGACACAAGAAAGCTCAGAGGAACAGATGAATCTTGGGTTGCTTGTCCACAGATCCCTGAAAGTGATAGGACAAGTTAATAGGCCAGTTAAGAAGGCATTTGTGATGCTTTGTCAGCCATGGTATTGAAAGGGGGTGGATAAGTTTGGAAAGGTTTGGAGGGATATGGACCAGGAGCAGGTATGTGGGAATGGTTTAGTTTGGGAATATATTCGGCATGGATTGGTTGGACCTAAGGGTCTGTTTCTGTTCTGTATGACTCCATGACATCTGGTTATAGTCCAACAGATTTATTTGAAATCACAAGCTTTCGGACCATTGTCAGGTGAAGTGAAGGAACAGCGCTCTGAAAGCTTCTGATTTTAAATAAACCTGTTGGACAATAACCTGATGCCGTGTGACTTCTGACCTTTATCAGTCGTGGCATAGATCATAAAATGTCAGTTTGGAGCTGATTGGTTAGGCCACAGCTGGAATGCTGTGTGCAATTCTGATCACCACATGACAGGAAAAATATAATTGCACCGAAGGGGATTCAGAGGAAGTTCACCATGACATTGTCCGGGGTGGAGCATTTCAGCTAAGAAGACAGTCTGAATAAGCTCGGATTGCTTTCTTTGAAGCAGAGAATGTTGAGGGAGTACCTTATAGCAGTATATAAGATTATGAAGATTATGAAGGGTAGGGGTACAGTGAATAAAAAGGGGCAGCACAGTAGCTCAGTGGTTAGCACTGCTGCCTCACAGCACCAGGGACCTGGGTTCGATTTCCGCCTTGGGTGACTGTCTGTGTGGAGTTTGCACATTCTCTCTGTCTCTGTGTGTGTTTCCTCCCACAATCCAAAGACATGCAGGTCAGGTGAACTGGTCATTCTAAATTGCCCAAAAATGTTATGTGCATTAGTCAGGGGTGGGCAAATGGGCTTGGGTGGGCTGCTCTTCGGAGGGTTGGTGTAGACTTGTTGGGCCGAAGGGCCTGTTTCCCTACTGTAGG